>NW_026782216.1:0-600000 GCF_031769215.1 Ylistrum balloti
AGTTATACTACGACTCGAGTTTCGTAACTTGACATAACAAATACAAGTTAATGCAAGATCAAATCCCTCTTTTTCTGTTCAAGCCCTACTTATTGGGGTTTATGATGCAAAATCGTGAGACGCACTCCCATTTTCCTGGTTGACATCAACAAACCCCCTGTAACCCAATGTTGGCGTAGTGCCAACGTCGAACAATATGCTTATTTTCCGCAGAGGGGTTAAAGAACAATTTAGTCAATATTATTTTCACAGATATAGACACATTTTGTATTGCCATCCAACATTTACTTGTCGTGTTTTAACAACTAATGGATATCAACTCTAATGATGACATCCGGCTGTTTGGGCGAGTCGAAGGTCAGACATATTTGTCCGACATTTTGGTTTACCTTCCACTGCTCCACACACAAATTTCTTTGCAGGATCGTCCAGTCGTTTGTTGATCCCCGTAAATTTCATAATCGGTTTACGATTCTTCGGACGATCAATTTTTCTGAGGAAGGTATCAAGAGTTGTACCTATTGTTGTATTTTAAGATAATGTGTTGATCATATCGGAGTTGTGTTATGACTGTCGTCTTCCTAGCACTGTTCGTGGATAATATGGCGAATATATAGTTCAAGTAACCGTCGATTTGATTCGCTGTCTAATATTGCACCTTCCAATGAAAAACGTTGTAACTGGTCGTCTAAGAGAACTGGCTGAAACCGGTTTGAACTAGGCAGGCTGTTGGGGCCGTGTGCACTGCTTATAATATGATGTTATGGGTGACTGTAAACAGAAGTATTCTCTTCAACTTTCCAGTATGCGAACATTTGCTTTCGATTCAACACTAAGCATGAAAATGCACTTTAGACCCAAAATTTATTTACAATTTCCTCGTTATATTTGTTCAGTTCATTTAAAAGTTTATTTTATTATCGTATAATGCATTGGTACATACATTATAAAAAAACTATATGATTGCGGAAACAAGTGACAGAACTTATGTAAATCTGTCTACTGATGTCACGATAGAAAAGGAGAAGAGGGAAATGGTCTGGAATATAACATTTAATACTTGATGCGTGTGAAACTGTTTTTCCTACGGAGGAAATATAGGCATAGCAAATATTTCATTGACCAAAATAATCGAACCATTTCTCTTGATAACGAGGAGAACCAGATTAATTCTCATATGTTGGGTAAAGCCTTACTAAAAGAAATAAAGAGATGGCGGGATGAAAATGCTCCGCACAGAATATTGCGATAAAATAACAAGCTATTGGGATATATTTTTTTGTGAAAATCCGAGCAAGAAAAATCGGGAAATTTCATTCAATCCAATCAAAAACAAATTTGTATTGCAGTGTATCGTAGAGGAGCGGAATTATAAGTTGGAAATTAAGGACTAGTCTGAGAATAACAGAATATCGGGTTATGGGGAAATTCGAACCAGAAAAAAACAGGCTATCGAGATGTGGGGAAATTCGGACTATAATAACAGATTATCGGTGAATGGGGAAACTCGGACAAGAATAACAAGTAGTAACATGTGTCCAAATTCGGATGGTACACCAATATTAAGTTTAGCAGTCGATGATGTCTGTGGATAGAATCCGGACTAGAATAACCAGGGCTAGGTTATCAACGTGTAATGAAATTCGGGCAGCAGGTTGTCGAGGTACAGTCAAGAAATTCTGACAAGAATATCGGATTATCGGGGTATATAGGGGAAATGGGGCTAGAACTTCGGACTAGAATAACGATTATCGGGGTATAGAGGGGAAATGGGGCTAGAATATGGGTTATCGAGGAATTCTATTCAGATTTACATATTTTACAGGGAAGTCGGGATAATAGCTGTCTATTTGGATAAAAGGTTAGTATTAAAGACTATTTTGAACAACAGTTTTGGTAATATCAAACGAGAAAAACAGACATATCAGAAGAAAATGAGTACAGGGTAGTTTAGTGTCATTTATATTTTTCTCTGCTGCGTTTACTCCAAACGTCGCGATATTCCATTTAAATTTCTTTGTAGATTCATTTATTTGAAAGATTTCTATTCTATTTTTTTTATACAACAATTACAAAAGAAGTTTTTCCAACTTACAATCGTCACTCTTGTTGCCCCGGATTGAAGTGTGTGAGGGGTCTTTTTAGTGCTGTTGGAGGAAATATGAGAATCCGGGGAAAACCCACATGGTTGGGCATGAGACCCCAAAGCTTTTCATGTCCGATCCGGGAATGGAATCCTGGACGACTAAGTGACAAATACATAACCACTGCGCCACCCGACCACCCTATCTTTTCGATGGAGCGCAAGGAGTCTGCATTATCGATTAAATTATTTTTACTTTTGTTATTCTACATTTATTGACAACGGGATTGGAATTTGTGCCGAGTCCCTGTGCACTGGTGTATCGCATGACTTCACAGAGATAATGCATTTGATACCCGTTAGAAATAATGGACACACGTACACACACATTATTGTTGTATTGTCTTAAGCTCTCAGATAGTATCAATTCAACATGTTTCGACAGGTTTACCAGTGTTCTATTACTGCGGTCTATACATGGGACATTTCAAATGACCTCGTGGGCCATTGTATCCTTGAGATTTAAAATATTCAACTGCTATATAGCCTTTGAAAGGACCGTTTCTCACGTGGATTTCGTCGATGTTTTTATACATAGGAATGAATGCAAGAACGATAACTATCATTGGTAAGAGTGAATATCAATTCGAATTGGTTTATCCGGGAGAAAGGAACACCGCCTATCGTACTTGCATTGGTGCCGTGGTTCGGAATGGAACTTGTTCTGAAGAAGCTATCGGCTTAGTCTGTATTGTTGAATTTCAGTAAACATTTAGTCCCTCCTGGTTTCCCACGGAAGACAACCCGTATGTGGACGTTGTATGGTTGTCGTCTAAAGTGAAGTAACTCGAACGGCATATAAGAATCGATATGATCCTGAAAGAAGTATGGACATCTTTAGTGAAATGGTGTTCCAGACTATCAAATATCTGTCAAAAGAAAATTTTGACACCAAGTCGGATGAGCACACTTGGTCCGTGGCTGTTTTTGCTGGAGATGTATTGTCTGTGTTATATTGGGACCTCCGAGATTATCCCGACACTGTGGAACAGGTACGGGTCCACTCTGGTTCACATGAATCAGGTATTCACTTGGTTCCTTGGGGTCGAGATCTTTCTGAACTGGTTGTGTGTTAGGTATGTCACGTCATCGTATAAGTCCGAGGCCGCCCAAATACAGCTGCTGAAACGAGATGATGGCCACACTCAACAGGTGAGATTTATCTATAAGCTAGTTAAATGCCTTTACAGATGAAATCCTGACTTTGGTACTGGCTTCATTTAAGGTTTTGTTGTCATAAATAGCCTCAAAATACATTTTAAAATACCTTTTTAGCTTTATACATACATGTAATCCAGGAGTCGTTGTATACATGAGGTTAAAAGGATAGATATATATTTACACATGCATTAATTAGTGCAATGAATAACAATAATACACAATTCACTAAACTTTGAATCAAACAAGGGGGGGGGGGGGTCAAAAGGGGGGCATCTTATCTTTAGTCGATGCACAATCCTTATCGAGGGGTAGTGTTATATCTAAGATGACATGCATGTACATAACTTTATCGATGTGTTAACTCTACCATTTTTACAGCACTATCTTATTTTTGTGATGTTTCTATAATATAAAGTATACGTATATCAATACAAGGATAACTTAGTAAAAGATCTGACCTAATGGTGTACGCTCTAGGAACATTTGTAATTTCTTGTGTTCACTGTGTCTTGCCCATGTTCGCGAAAATAGATCTGTTTCGGGAATTTGTTCACAAGATCCGAAAGCAATCTGCTTTTCAAATACAATACTATGTCTAATCAATTGATTGACTGGAATTTCCTCGATATATTGCAATTGGTCACACTTGTGCGTTCCATGTGAAATAGTATTCTTCTTTCTTTTACAGTACACTGACTATACGGTGTCCTTTGTCGAGGAGAACAGCTTGAGACATAGAAAACCTTCCGAACAAAACCAAAGCAAGTCAAAATCTAAAGGGTATTTCACTTGGAGCACATGCAAGTCCTGCAAGGAGGTGCGACCCGCTAGATGTCACCATTGTAGCATTTGTAAGACATGCATTCTTGCAAGAGATCACCACTGCTTCTTTTCCGGAAATTGTGTCGGATACAAAAACCTCCGTCATTTCTTTGTCTTTCTTTTTTACAGTATGTACGCTACGGTTTATGCATTTATTCACGCATCGACTTACTATTACCAAGAACTCTGGCCGCGGACATACGCACTGGAGATCCTTCCATTCGTTACCTTCGCAATGAACATCTTTGGTCACAGTGATTACCACACAGGAGTGCTCATCCTGGTTTGGTGGGCACTTGGTATATTCTTCGCCATTGGCGCCTTCCAATTTATTGACCTTGTGCTTGAAATCCCGGAAGGCGTGACGTCATACGAATTCAGCAGTGGAATAGAGTTGGATGACTCGCGTTCGTTATTTGAGAAAATCAGAGCAGTGTTTGGGGAATACTGGCTTTTAAACTTTTTAGTTCCAGTTCATTTTATATTTCCACCTGTCGTGGACCCAATTAATTGGCCAACTATTTCCGGAATAAAACGGGCACCAGAAGAGTTTTTGTAAAGTGAATATAGAAGTTTTACAAATTTGTTTCATTTTAATCTTTTATCTTAATTAGAGTCGTCATCTTGTTGATTTCATTAGGCCATAGTCAAAAGTGAGCTTTCTCAAAAGGGAAGACTCACAGCTGAGCTGTCTCGGAAAGTATAACTCAACTATCGTTAGCCAAAAGCATGAACGAGAAGAGCTTTCCATAATCACAGTGCTGTCTCCAAGAGGAAGGCACATGTATCATAGAGCAATCATGTCGCATGCGAGCTACGTCAACCAAAGTTGACATCTTTGAACCCGATAGATATTTGGATTATAGGTGTCTGGGATAAAGCCTGTCAAAAAGGTTGAAATATTTTAATATTGTGTATTTTATATCCAGTAATTCTCGATACTAGATAGATAATAGATTAAGCACATAAGTCTCCGGTTGTAGATATTGCAATGTTTACACGCCATAACAACTAATGATCCTGATAAATTTTCACGTATAAGGCGTCTTGTGATCGAAGGTCCAAGAATCGTAACAGTTCCACGAGACGAAGTTTAACAAATTTTGCAGGAAGAAACTGAATGACTGAATTTCGGGATGACAATATCTTTGTCGAGTTCGGTGGTAAGACTTTCCAACAGACTATAAGCATATCTATGGGAACTATATGTGTGTTTTTTACAGTGCTGAATTTATAGAGGAGCATACCAAAACAGATCACATTGACCTTCCGACGTACATCCATTTCACTTTCAGATATATTGATAACGTCTTGTCTGAAATGAACAAGAGATTTATTGATTTTGTCCATCGCTTATACCCATAAAAATTGGAAATCAAGATAGGATCTTTTACATCATCCACTTACCTCAGTTTTTGTAATAACGAAACCAACTTGGGAAGCTTTCCGTCAAGCTGCGCGATAACCACGCTGATTTCGATGTCACTTTCGTAAACCATTCATGACTGAATAGCTACCACTCTGCGCCCCCAACTTACGTGTCGCATTTGATTTGGTATTTCAAGACTTTGACGATATCACGATTGTCGTGTGAGGTGTTGACAATTGACAAACTCGCAGCGCAACGTTTCAGTAGAGGCGGTCTGTTTAGAACAAGGGGAAGTTTTACGGTAATCATACTATGATCTCAAAGGAAGTTTTCTATTCCCTTGTGCGATTTCAAATTGGATGTGATTGATATTCGTCAGTTTGTCAAGTGGTTCCGTTGTTGTTAATCTTTTTCTCATTCGAGAACACACTTACTTGTATTGAACAAGATTTACATTATGTGTGTCTTCGTCGAAAGTAGAAGACGTTCAGTGGCGTAGCAAAACATTTTTAAGAGTGTATGCTTTCAAGAGAGGATCCAAGGGCGAAGCCCCGGTTAAGGGGGTATAGGGGCGCAGTAAGGTTAAAAAAAGTAGGGCAAATATATCTCAATGGAATTCGAGTGTATGTTTAAGCATACAAGCATACATTATTGCTACGCCTCTGACGTTTAATTTTCCTGAACATCTTGCCTTACTCTGCATGTACTTTTTCATGAGTCACCATGCATGTAAACTTTTGTTCATATTTACCATTGTATCATAAAATTTGAGTTCGAATTAAGATCCTATTAACATGGCAATATTTCCTTTGGCGTTTTTTGCAGGAAAACTTTACAATATTTAATTAAGTTCCAATACTTGCATGCAACCTAGTTTGTCATTTTGTATTAAAAGATGTTAAAAATCATTACTTGTAACTTGGCGTTGTTGAGTATCTGTTATCAAATTTAAAAAATCTCATAAATTCTATGATAAATATAGTGAAGAGAAGGATCCATGTTGTAATAATATATGAGCATTTTAGGCTGGAGTGTCAAAAAGCTAGTTACATATTTAAATTTGCTTTAGTGTCGCCACGGTCAAAACAATCTTTAATGAAGCAAAAAAGGCCGGGAGAAATCGTGAAATGTGTCATGAAGACCAGTGAGCTATACAATAAGCATCATGTATGGTCTAGTGTTCATTATTATAAACGGGCTGTTTTTATCTTCTTAATTCCTATTTTTAGTTTTATCTTGCTGCTATAGAGAATGAAAATGGTTACTAGTAAGGAACGTGTACTTAGTCAGCGGCTGAAAGGATCACATCTTTAATTCATACTTACGGGTAGTTAAAAAAAACGATGTAGAGTGAAAAAAAAAATTTTTATAGATAAATGTTTAAAGTGCTGAATTTAACATTTGCATGCTGAGGCCGTGACATAAATGAACCAGAAAGCACGTAACCAGTCGACAATTATCGTAAGCATGGAAATGGTGGCAGCTCACTTTTGCATACTTATTATTGTGTTTGTCTCCAAACCTCTGTCATTTACTACAACCATAGATGCCGTGTAACGCTAAAATATCCAATGATTTTTCATCAAATCGAAAATATTTACATAATCATATCAATTTTACTCGACCGGCCGAAAGCGAACTTACAGTCTTGTTTGATTGTGGTCGAGCCCATTGTCTTTTATCGAGAGTCAAATTGATTGCCTGGATACATCTACCAGTGGACTCAAAGGAAACTTTCTGGGTCGAACGTCTTCTTCTCTTTTCAAGATATTTTTTTTCATTTTATGTATTTTCAGAATTTGATTACTACATGCATGACGAAGTCACATCCACAAATTTATTATTGACTATTTTGAATTCACCAGACCGAAGTACAGTCACTTGTCAACATTATCATCATTTCTTATGTACTTGGAAATGTCCATTTATTCGTTATAACTTGTCATAAAATCATATATGATCAAACTAAAGTACGCTGTGGTTAAAAGATCTGCTAAAATTTTACTTTGTCAGTTTCCCAGTATTTTGTTATTCCGATATCACGGGATATACATTTTTTAATTTGTGGTCTGTAATTAAAACCTCATATGACAGACGTTCAAATACTTTAAGTTGGTCTTTAATTTATCATTTTATGTATAGTTTATTCATTATGGACATAAAGTAATTTACTAAGTACATTTAAGCGGGAAAATTACATGAGGCAACATTTATCATAGACCTTCGGCATTTGAGGTGCAATCGGAGTTGTCTCCCATGTGGTCGCTCTTTATGGTCGTCGCTGATTGGCTAATTTTTCAAATAGAGGAGCCAGATTTAAAAACAAGACGAGGAACGAAGACGTAAATATGAAGCCGAAGACAGGAGATAAAAACCAAAATATAAAGGTCTCGGTTAGATGCAGGTATGTAATATTGTCTGATTGGTACTTTCTTGTTATTGAGACAAGTATTACACTGGGCATATGATGAAGAATAATTTTGATGTAGGTAAATCTAGATTTCAGTGTCAGTGTGGTGACATAAGATTATAAACAGGTCAGATGAAAGGACTTCTGTTTTGGAAACTAACCGGACCTGTCGAATGAAACTGTGAACAAAGAGAGTATTAATCTTGTATTGTTGGTAGCAGTCAAGCTGCATAACAGAACCTTTCGTTTTTAAATCGCCTGTATCGTGGTTAAGCCGAATAATTAGATTCTTGCCTTGATAATGAGTTTAAATTAGTCGACATTCGACTTGTTAAGTTAACGTTTATATGAGTTCAAAAGAACAAATGACTATATACAAGGCCGCCGAATTCAGGAGGTGAACTCCCACTTCTACTCCAAATTTTAACGAGATAAAATAATGAATAAAACTGCTTTATACTTTCCACACTTTCAAAAAATACATTTGTCCAAAGCAAATGACAACTTATGGTAATTAATTCAAGATGTTTTAATCTCTTCATTCATTTTTTGGACTGTTGTAAGCTACGAAACTACGATTATTTTCTTCTCCTTGTCATATGGAGCTTCTTACTCCTGTAACATAAGAGGTCTTAGGTTGGCTGTTTTATTATCAGACATTATAGTGCCAACTGTGCCTGTCATAAGTTTCTCATCATGTAAAACTTCTAACATTGTCGGAGTCGAAGCTTCTAAGTTTCATAAGGATATGTAATTTAAAGTATGTTTATTAAAATTCATGTATTGAACTATAGTATTTACAATGGTCAAATACATTGACTGATTCAGAATAGACAGAAAACCAGAATAAATAGTTTACATGCGTCTTTATCAGTGAAGGTTAAAATAATCTACCATATTTTTATAGCCATTCCCAGACAATAGTAACCTTATAAATCTTGGATCAACCAAATTTTAGGTGCAGATAGTCTTGCACTTGTCAAATGGTAGAAGCAATGGAACTGGATCATTGACATTGGCAAATAGACTGACATCAACCTTGAATTTAAGTAGGTCTTTGATAAAGCATTGCACAAAAGCTTTATCCAAAAGGTGTAAAACTATGATATGAAGAGTAATCCACTAGGCTGGATTCAAGACTTAGTCAACAAACTGGAACAAACAGTTGTAATTAACAGAACAAGTATTCTGGTGCCAAAAATTTATAAGTGGGGTTCCTCAATTGCAAGGAAATGTGATTTTTCTTTTTTTCATCAATGACATACGTGAACTTGTTAGAAACAACTTCAAAATGTTTGCTAACAATGCCAACTACAACAGGGGATATTTGATTGCAAGCTGACTTGGATGTGGAGTGCGCCGACCTAAACATGACTAATGGAACTCAATGTTGAAAAGTGTAAACATCTCAAGATTCATTGAGGATTAGAAGAAAAATGATGCAACCTGAACTATAGTACAGAAAAGTATTACAACTGTTATAAAACTAGACAAGGAAAGATATCTATGAATAACGGTTAACAAAAACCTAACAATTTTGTGATTACATCAAATTGGCTGTGACCAAAACGAATCATAATCAGGATCTCATATTCAAAACATTGGCATGTATCAATCAAGCAACGTTAATGACTATACAAATCCCTATGCCTACCTTATAGAAAACAGCAATTATGTTAAAGTCCCAGATACTACAATGAGTCTGGAGAAGGGCAACTAAACTAGTACCAAGTTTTCCACACTCTGATAGATTAAAGGTAAAATGTTATGGTCAGATGTGTTACAGGTCTATAAAATCTTGGAGATGAACCGTTGAAGAGTAACTAGAGGTAGCCAAAAAAGTAGGCAAAAGTGTATCCCAACACTTGTATCAGAGGCCATTTGGCAACAGGGCTGTCAACACCTGGAGATGCCTTCTCATCTAAGTTGTGAATTCTCCAACAACCAATACCTTTAAGTCAGAACTTAAAAATCATTTACAAGAAGTAAACCACAAGGTCAACCCAAAGTATTACAACCAATCAATATACTCAGTGATATTAACCTGTGCAACTGAATGTGACTGAGTGTACATCAGAAGACATGTTAACAAAAGAAGGAAGATTTTTACATTGATGTCAATACCTATGAACAATATTAATATAATATTTATGCACACCTTGCTAGATACCTGATAGGTCTGTTGGTGTTACATTTCTGATTTATCATTTATATGATACCAAAGGATGATTATACTATAGAGTTTCTGAAAAAGTAAGTCAGTGTTAACTTTCTGTCCATTATATGATACCAAAGGGTAATAATGCTATAGAGTTTCTGAAAAAGTTATTGATATTTGTAACTTCTGGTTTTTATAAACAGCAATATGTTTTGAAGAACTTCTCTGATATTTTAGCTTCCATAATTGACATTTTTCAGAAGATTGAAGAACCGCGGAAAAATGTCTTCAAGAAATACCAAAGAGAAGTTATTTTTCCTCAACTTCATTTTACATGTTTTAGACCAATCAATACACAAGAAAAGAAGCAGGGCTCATTTTCTGTGCTGGCATGCAATGGTGAGAAAAAGGAAGTCACAGTAAAGGAACGTTTGGGTATAAACCCAAACACCAAATCCTTCTATTTCGACCATGTTTTCCCTCCATCATCCAAACAAATGGACGTTTATCAGTCTGTTGTTACCCCGATCATTGATGAGGTTCTCTCTGGATATAATTGTACTATTTTTGCGTAAGTATTTCTATGAGTAAATATTATGTCTTCAATCTTCATTTAGCTATGTGGACTGAAATTTGATAAGGTGCTGTGCGAAGTTTGATCATAGGCTTTAAGATAAAGTATGTGAGATTGTTTTATTCAGTAATATATTTTTGTATTTTTTAGGAGGGAATTCCTAATTTCATCTTAATTTTGGGAAAATAATGATACTTTGTAATATTTTTTGATAGTTACATCAGGTTATTTACTTAGAAAATATTTTACTGATTAACGTATATGATTTCTGTGTTCAATAGGTATGGCCAGACTGGCTCTGGAAAGACCTTCACAATGGAAGGAGAACGTACAGATGACCCAGGTATTTCCTGGGAGGATGACCCCTTAGCTGGTATCATTCCACGGGCTATGAGCCATATATTTGAGCAGCTGAAAACTCAGGTAGTGACAATAATACCTGGTAATCTAAAAACACATTGAAGAGTCAGTGTTGTACTTTGAAGAAATAGAGAGAAGTATTCACCATATATATATATATAATATTTTTTTCACATGAATACATCACTTATTCTATATACAAAATTATTTTTACCTATATACATGGGGTTTCAGGAGCATTTAACTATTACCATACCTTGTTTAAAAGTGAACACAAAGGTAAAAACTTTGGCAGTACAGTATTGTTGGATAAAAAATGATGATATTTTTGTTAAGATTAAGAAAATTGCCTTCCATACAAGTAAAAATAAACCATTGTTTGTTCTTAATGCAAGCGACTTGACACAGATTAGTCATCTATCTAAATTCTTGTATGAAACTTGTATCAATTATATTTTTAGACATGATATGATCATTGATGTGTCCATTTTATTTTAGGATGTGGAATTCTCTGTGAGAGTCTCATTTTTAGAGCTCTATAATGAAGAATTGTTTGACCTTTTGGGATCTGGTGATGATGCCTTAAGACTCAGGATATACGAGGACAGCACAAAAAAGGTATACAGACTAGCAACTTTCAATTAATTCGGCTAATATGTTTATTTCATTGTATTCTCAATGTCCTTCTATTTTTGTAAGTGTTAACTTTAGTTGTTATGTTGATTGTTTCATTTCAGGGTTCAGTGATCATCAATGGTTTAGAAGAAGTTGTAGTCCGCAGCAAGAATGAAGTCTTTGAGATTCTGCAGCGAGGGACGGCACGAAGACAGACTGCTGCGACGTTGATGAATGCACATTCTAGGTAAAAGGTTTAATTTCATTAATAGGCTAAATATATAATACCTATATTTTCATCATCAACAATCTAGAGTAAAGTTGAAAAAATAATGATTTTAGTTAATAGATACACCATTTAACTTATTTTGAAAATATTTTCTGCAATTTCAATCTTAAACCCCACAGTTTGACAAGTCACCTCTGTGTATTCTCTGATAGCCCTGATTTAACTGGCCCTAGAAACCAGTTATCCTCTTTGTTTACTGATACAGCACAGCCTAAATGTAATAGGCATTGTATTGTCTCTATTACCAGCAAATCTGCAATGCCGTTTTCAAATTTTAATGAAAGTTTAGTGAAAGCTTCAAAACTGGAAATACTTCCTCTTAAGCATAGCACAAAATTATGGTTCAAGTGACTGTTCAATCTGTTGACAGTATTTGGGGGGATGGGGGGGCACAGAGTTCTGCGAGGTATTAAAGAGCCAATTTCAGTAGTAAGGCTTTGGAAACACTCCAACGCATATTGCGAAAAGACATGTTATGAATTTTATTTTGTTGTTTTTTGCAGTCGTTCACACACAGTATTTTCAGTGACAGTTCACATCAAAGAGAGTAACATTGATGGAGAAGAACTCCTTAAGACAGGAAAACTGTATTTGGTAGGTATATGATGCTACTAAGATGGTAAATAGTTCAGTAGTTTAGTCTTACTATTGATGAAAAGGGAATGTGATCACTAAAGCAAAATATGTTGTTGTGTTTAGTATGATCGAAAAAACACTAAAAATTTACCTCTAAATGATATACCCTGATAATGATTGTCTTTGACTGAGATGAAAGTAATGCAATTACTTAATTTTTCAGGTTAATACAAAGATTTGTCTACCTTTCAAAGGTGATATTCCCAGAGGCTGTTTCATATTGAAATAGATAAAAAAAAAGTTGATAACTGATATATTTGGAAGATACCAAATCATGATCCATGCAATTGACTTTATATTTTAAATTGCAGTATATATTGTTCAGCAGTTAGTGGTAAACAACTAAGTGATGACAGTTTATTGTAATATGATGTCTTGATTATACAGGTGGATTTAGCTGGTAGTGAAAACATTGGTCGTTCTGGAGCAGTAGACAAACGGGCAAGAGAGGCTGGAAGTATAAACCAAAGTCTACTGACTCTTGGTCGAGTGATCACTTCCCTAGTGGAGCATGCCCCTCATATACCATACAGGTTGGTTTTCATAGGTCACTGAAGCACAACCCTTATATATTATACAGGTTGGTTTATAGATCACTGAAGCTCGACCCTCATATACCATACAAGTTGGTTTATAGGTTACTTAAAATTGGTTACTATGAGTTTTTCATTGACTCTCAACTTGTTTTTTTTTTTTTTTTTTAGAGAAAGCAAGTTGACACGTCTGCTACAAGACTCTCTAGGAGGTCGCACCAAGACTTCTATCATCGCTACAATTTCACCAGCTGCCTGTAATCTGGATGTAAGTTAACTGGTCATAGCTAGAACATGGTTTTGTCTAGCATATTATATTATGGTTCAAGAAAATTGTTTTGGGATCCTAGAAAAATTATGGTTGAATGGTTGAGTGTTGGTTTTATTATAATGGTGACTTTGTGAAAATGTCTAAAAAGATTTAACTTTACCATATAAAACTCAAGTGGTTAGTGGAATCAAACTGTATCAAGGGGTTAGTGAAACCATACTGAGTAAAGGACTGGGTCAAGGGAGATAGTGGAAACATACTGGGTCTAGGTGTTAGCGGAAACACATTGGTAAAGGGGTTAGTGGAACCATACTAAGTAAAGAAGTTAGTGGAACCATACTGGGTCAAGGGAGATAGTGGAACCATACTGGGTCAAGGGAGTTAGTCAACTCTATTGAATCAGGGGGTTAGTGGAACAATACTGGGTCAAGGGAGATAGTAGAACCATACTGGGTCAAGGACTTGGTAATTGTTACCCTACTGGGTCAAATAGTTAGGGGAGTCATTTTTCAAGGATGGAATAAAATTGCAAAAAAATGGATTCATAGACAATAAAGCATCAGTAAATCAATTGTCTGTTTCAAGACATGCAGCTAAAAAATGCTACCAGGTTGTAATGATACCACATTTTGAACCATCCAAAAACCTTTCCAGGTGTTTTTTGCCTAGACTGAATAGAATTGATCATCTTGTATTGTACTATATTAATGTTTGAATATTGATCTTATTTCTTCTTGTAGGAAACCCTTAGTACTTTGGACTATGCTCATCGTGCCAAGAACATCCAGAACCGGCCAGAAATCAATCAAAAACTAACCAAGAAGGCTTTAATAAGGGTATAACTACATCTTCACTCCTACTGTACCACAGCAAATAATTGCACCAAGTTACAAACAACAATACATACAACATAGAGAGGAATGTGAATTGGCCTGTATAGCATTTAATATGTCTCACTTTAAGATTTTTTGTTATTAAAAGAATAGAATATTGTTTATAATAAAAAGATGGTGTCATTCTGTAGATCGTAATATTTAAGTCCTTGAATCATGCTAGACCTGTGGAACTCGTCAACTTTTTCAGAACCTTCTTTAACTATCAGAGGACTCAAACTTTTGATAATGATGTTTTAAATTCCTCAGTAAAAAAATCACTTCAGAAGCTTGGCATATTTCATTTAGTCTTTATTTTTAATAGTTTAGGTTTTAATGTCGAGCAAAGAAATGAAATACCAGATTTTAATGATGTCAAATCCTAAATAGATCAAGCTGAGTCAGGTGTCCCATACATATATATCCTTTGAGAATTTGACTGCTCTCCATATCAAAACTGGGTTATAAGTTGTTATTTTCTACTCGGATCAAACACTTTTATTCATTATAAGTTTACAAACTTATTTTGAAATCAAGAATAATGCAAACCACTGGTCAGTCTCAATGACATATATGTAATGTTTCAGGAGTACACTGAGGAGATAGAGAGGTTAAGGAGAGACCTACAGGCTGTTCGAGAGAAAAATGGAATTTACCTGGCAGAAGAAAATTATGTGTAAGTATTCTATTAAAGCATTTAACTGGCTTGTATTATATCTAACTGGCAAAGCATAGCAGGAACATGACCACAGCATTATAAATTTGCCTGCGAAAATAAAGATAATACTGGCATGTCATTTTTTCATACTCCAATTGGGCAAAATGTGAAAAAAAATTTAATTTCTTGAAGACCCCTGAAAAGTAGAGGAAAAATAGGACAGGGCGTTTTGGAAGGATTAGCATCTTATACTGCATTGACTACACTCACCCTGTAATGGTAAATCTTGGTCAATCCAAGTTAGTAGTGTTATTCTCAAACTATTTCTGGATAGTTAACAAAATAAGAAAACGGAAAATTGGGTTGCATTATGATTATTACTGGGTTTTTTTCAGAGCTATGCAGAATAAGATTACACAACAGTGTGAAAGCATTAAAGATATGGAAGAGAACATTGCTGCTTTAACAGATGAAATGAACAAGGTAGGATAATACCCACTTTGGGTCTGTAATTAGCATATGTGTAGCTATGTCTTCATTAAAAGTAGTGTTATATTTTGGTTTTCCTCTTATATTGGAACTTAAAGAAAATAAGCAAGAACTTGACCATTTATGGCAAGTGTTTGATTCAAGATAGGAGCCAAGAAGTTCAGACCTCTGAGCATTATTATCACGAGCCTTCCACCTCTGGGTAACAGGATCGAGGCCTATATGGGGCAGTCAACAGGTACTGACCATAGGTCAGTGGGTTTTCTCTGGTTGCTCCAGCTTTTCTCCACCAATTAAATTTGACACAACCTTCAATGACCTTGGCTGTTTACAGGATGTAAAGCGATAATAAACGAATGAAATGATTTAAGATACTGTGCTGATTTATGACATTGTGGCTGTTTCTCAGGAAGATATGATATAGACTGTTTGTGCTGTTGAGGTTGTGTCTTTGGGGAAGACACTTAAACCCAATTGCTTTTGATGGCTGTGATGGACCTTATGTATAGTGTTAAGTGATGTAGCCAGGAACTAGTACATACTAAGTAGAGATATGGACAATAACACTACAATATCCCAGTACAGGAAGATGATGTATGATCAGGTAGCATTTCTATGGAAGCTACAATAGACAGACATTACCAAACATGGGCCTATTGTAGGACAAACATGGTAAATCGGTGGTATAAATTGAGCCTTCACCAGCTATTTCAGTCTAGAACTTGACGTCCTCAGATAATATTTGGACAAAATCTAGCAAACTAGTCACTAAAATACTAGAAATTCTTCGTTAGATCCAAAGTATATTTAGTTTGACTTGTAAAGTTAACTAAGCGATTTCTCTTGAAAGAAGAAAGATAAATCCATGAAACTGGCTCAGAAAGCTGAAGATTTGAAATAAAATTAATGATAAGCAAGTCTTTACTGTGTTGTTTCATAAAAGTTTTTCAATGTTTTGCTAAAAAAATAAACAGATAAAAATCTTTTCATCGTTTATCACATTTCGTGGAATATAAGGTTTTATTGTTAAGATACAGGTACAAATGATATTTGAAAATTAGACCTTTTTTGATATTTTCACTGAATTTTGTCAATCATACCACAGTATCTGCAATGAAAATGTCAGTTTTCCTAGGTTATATTGCAGAACTCATAAAGAAGGTGCAAAATATCAAGTTTCAACCCTCTCAATATTATTAAGAACCAAGGATTATCCTTTTTATCTGTTGTTTGTTGAAGTGCACTTATCTGTTTTGCAGTTGACTGAGGTTTACACAGAAACGGAACAGAGACTTGAGGAAACAACCAAAAACTTGACCGTCACCACCGACAACCTTATCAAGACAACAGAAAACTTACATGAAACAAAACAAGAGCTTAAAGCCACAGTACAGGACCGTGACGAACAGAAATACCTGGTGGCGGAACATGTATCTACAGAGACCTGTTTGTATGGGGAAGCCAAAGAGGTGTGTACATGATACATCAATTTTATTATTTGTCCCCTATTGGTGAAACAGGAGGGGAATATAGTCTTTGTCTTCATATGTCTGTCCTTTCCTCTGTCCAGATGTTGGTTTCCAGATGAAAACTTGAGAAATGTTGGATAGATTTGAATGAAAATTCATTTAATGTTAGGTTATGAGGTGATACAGAGGTGGTTTGAGCTTGTGGTTGAAAGGTCAACTAGGAATGTCACTGTTACTAAAAATGGCTTCCAGGTGATGATTAGTGATAGGGTTGACATATTATTGAAACTTGATATATATATGATATATCTTCCTGTTTGTAGTTACTGGCAACAGTTGACTCAGCCCTGTCTGATATTGATGGTCTCCACAGCAAACTGGATAGGAAAAAGGAAGTAGAGGCGAGTAATGAGGAATGCCAGCTTCAGTTTAAGGAACGTTTCCAGAGTCAAATCACTCAGATGAAGGAAGGGGTCAACAACTTTTTAACAAGCACAAAACAGTATCAAGAAAGTCTCATTGACAAAACAGGTAAGATGTGAAAATTAGTAGGACCAAATTTTTTAATATCATAAAAAAGGACATTTCTTGGTTGAAGCAAGTTTTGTAGGATTTCCCAGAGTTCTATAGTAATTAGCACCTGATAATCTAAACAAAATAGAAAGGTGATTCCTCTATTTACAGTCCTTCTTCATTAAAATATATTATCCTTTTTATCAGTGACAAAGTTTACAAACACAAGAACATTTTGTTCAACAGTTGAAAAACCACTATCTTGAAACATCCTATTGTTGTAGGCTTTCTGATACCACAGCAACAAAACAAACAACTGTAATTGTAATATTTCACATACATGTGTAGTCATATATCATTTGCTGTTTATGAAATAAGGGTTTACTTTGTTGAGGTTCATTAAAAAAACAAATTGAAAAGATTGGTGTAAGGACCATATCTCAAACATCTTCATTTCATGGAGGCATTTTAAAATTTTCGAAAGTCAAGCACAATGTGAGATACAATGACATTTATGTCATAACTATGCAGGCGAGAAAGACTATCATTATTGATTATAGAGTCAACTATAACAGTAACTGAAATAAGTATCACATCATGTTTTACATGTTATACTAAGTATATCGTATTAATATGATCCTTGGTCAAGGTCCAAGCTCACATGTCATAACTTTTTCTAATCCATCAAATAATGATATTTATGTACATTTGAGCAGGACACAGTTTTTTAGTGTGAAGTTGTAAATTACAGTGAGTCTGCTTCAACAACAAAAGGACCAGGTATCTATCTCCTGTCAGTCTGTTACTGACCACCAACAAAGACTGACTGATCAGGCTGGAGTCATCGGTCAGCACAGCAGTGACCAGACTGACCTATTCTCAAAGTGGATGGACAGTATCGAAGAAGCCACAGCCTCTACACAGGTGAGTCTGGTATCACTTACTACTATTAGAAGAGGATTAATGCTCTGTAGCTGTGCCATGTGTATGATATCATTGTTACTATGAAAACTTGTCTATTTCAGATGGAGCAAACTAAAGCACTTACAGAGTTCCAGACAGATTTATTGGAGCCATCTGTACAGTGTGCAGTGGAATCAAACAATCTGTCAGCCACCATACTTCAGAGACAAATAGAACTCCTGCATGCTCAGGTTTGTAACATCTTTTTAGATATGGCTAATGGTCTGCTACCATCGTCAGACACAATAAAATTCCTATATGCTCTGATTTGTATCATCTTTTTAAATAACCTGTGGTCTGCTACCATCTTCAGACAAAATATAATATAAAATGTATGCTAAGGTTTTTAATGTCTTGTGTAACCAGTGGTCTGATATCGTCACATCTAACTAAGGATCTGCCACTAGGATTCCCGAGCATGTCAAAATAAAATGGAAGATTGAATTGTCAGTGATCTTTGCCATTATTGATTGCTTACATTTAACTTTTGCTGCTGTACAATATGATCATTTCCCTTATATACCCAGTCAGTAAAAAGTAATATGGCTTTTTCAAACTTTTCTTTTGTGAATATTTTATCAAAAGAGAGAGGGGTGAATGGGGAGCATTTAGGTATGGTATTACCCATATTTCCCATTCAGGTTCATGGTCATGCATTCATGTTCTTGTCTACTTTGTAGTATAACATCAAGTTCCACACCTAATCATATTTAGGTGACCACTGCTCGAGGTAAATGTTCAGAGGTCGCATTTGACAACTTCTGCTAATCTATCAAATTGTAATACTTGAGAGCCAGGTAGTTATTTCAAATTTACAGTGTATTTTCTTTTCCACAAATTTTTTATCATCATACTAACCACATCCCTTGTTATTATGATGATGTCCATACACTTATGTATAGAAAAGGTGATGCCTTTTGTTTTACAGAAAACAGAGCAAGAAGAGATTGTAAATAATTTCACAAATAAAATTACCACTAACTTGGAGACTTTGACCAAATTGACAAGCGATTTCTTCACGCTAATGACAGAAGACCTTGAAGAGACAGAGAGGCAGACAGAAGAAGAAGAAAGAATAGATAAGGTGAAATATTTTCATTCAGTCAAGAGGAAAGAGCAAATGCAAGATTTTTAAGTGTTACATTGGCTAGTGTCACTGTTTCTAAAATTAGAATTTCTCAGTATCCATGTCTAGAGATTTTAAAGACAAGCGTTAAAAAGTCATGTTTCAGGGTTCAAAGGTCAATAGGGAAAGGGCATGCATTTTCTAAATTGTAAAATTGTATATTTTTGTGGGGCTCAATTTTTGTGTTTTTTAAACAATTACTATTTCATGGACACTTGATTTCCGAGATAGTTATAGCTCAATAAGTCTACTCATGCTTATTTCAACAGTCTGTGAACATTGATTGGTGGATTAAGGGTACCTATAAAATCAATGAAAATAAACACCCTACAAAAATTAATGATTTTACAATATTTGGTAAATATCATCATCATAAAAACTTTGAACTGCAAAATTGGCTATAATTGTAACTTATTGTTGTTTTCATTTCATTCATGGTTAGGAACTTGAGGAAAAAATAATGCAGCACCAACAGAAACGCTTGGAACTACTGACAAAGGTAAGCTACAGAATTGTCTTTACAGTAGGACTACAGAATTGGGAATAATATGTACTTGACATATTAAAAGCCTTGATGCAGCATTACTAGACAGACTTGTAGTTCTTATTCTTACTATTGTCACTGTTTTGTGAATTTAAAACTAGAAATTTGTCAAAGATGGAGAATCAAAAGTCCATTTTTGAAGTAAAGTGCCCATTGTTTGCTCTGGGAAATGATGTGTTCTTAGACAACAAAAAATGTTGACAAGCATTGGATATATGAACATTTTTATCAACAGAGTTGCATGAACAAATATAGGACACAAGCATGATTTACCATTATGAACTGTATATTTGGTTAATGATGAAGATACTTATATGTAGCAGATAATGACAGTTTTTCTGTGTTTTGACAGACAAGGAACCGTAAACGATCCAGACAGCAGGCAGTACAGCAATTTCTTGACACCATAATGGGGTAAGTGTACTGCTACCTTTTCTCACCTGATGTCATACTGAAGGCGAAGCAGTTGTGGAGAAATTCAGCAGAGATCTGTTGAAAAAGTTCTGATCAGGAGAGAAAGTTTTAGGGTGCAACTCCTGACTTGGACAGATTCAACAGAGTTCTGTTGAAAACATTCTGATTAGAAGCAAAAGTTTGTGGATTAACTTCTTCATATGTTATACAAGATTTTTGTTGGCTTTAGAGATATACAGAATTTCTTAACATTTTTTGTGTGTTTTTAGTAACATGTATAATTTCTAGACTAGGAATACTAGTTTTCTTTCACAAATCTTTTTTTAAGATACATGTATCAACTTTTCGCGGTCTTATGGTATTCTCAAAAATAGCGAAAAATAGAGCCCCTTGAAAATGACAAGCATTTCATAAGTAGGTAGTTATACTCAATGTCTCTTTCCTCCTGCTATAGTAACCTACAGGAAGTGCAAACAGGAACAGAACAGACGAAGCCAGAACTAATGGGAGTTGTAGCCTCTAACTGTACCAACAACCAGAGAGACCTGTCGCAGGTAAGGATAGCGCGGCCTTTGACATTCTGTATTGGTTAGTCTCTTGCATGACCTGTCACAGGTTAGGATGGTTAGCCTTCAGCATGGCCTGTCACAGGTAAGGATGGTTAGCCTCCAGTATGGTCTGTCACAGGTAAGGATGGTTAGCCTCCAGCATGGCCTGTCACAGATTAGGATGGTTAGCCTTCAGCATGGCCTGTCACAGGTAAGGATGGTTAGCCTCCAGTATGGTCTGTCACAGGTAAGGATGGTTAGCCTTCAGCATGGTCTGTCACAGGTAAGGATGGTTAGCCTTCAGCATGGCCCGTTACAGGTAAGGATGGTTAGCCTCCTGTATGGTCTGTCACAGGTAAGGATGGTTAGCCTCCAGCATGGCCTGTCACAGATTAGGATGGTTAGCCTTCAGCATGGCCTGTCACAGGTAAGGATGGTTAGCCTCCAGTATGGTCTGTCACAGGTAAGGATGGTTAGCCTTCAGCATGGCCTGTCACAGATTAGGATGGTTAGCCTCCAGTATGGTCTATTACAGGTAAGGATGGTTAGCCTTCAGCATGGTCTGTCACAGGTAAGGATGGTTAGCCTTCAGCATGGCCCGTTACAGGTAAGGATGGTTAGCCTCCTGTATGGTCTGTCACAGGTAAGGATGGTTAGCCTCCAGCATGGCCTGTCACAGATTAGGATGGTTAGCCTTCAGCATGGCCTGTCACAGGTAAGGATGGTTAGCCTCCAGTATGGTCTGTCACAGGTAAGGATGGTTAGCCTTCAGCATGGCCCGTTACAGGTAAGGATGGTTAGTCTCCCGTATGGCCTGACACAGGTAAGGATGGTTAGCCTTCAGCATGGCCTGTCACAGGTAAGGATGGTTAGTCTCCAGTATGGTCTGTCACAGGTAAGGATGGTTAGCCTTCAACATGGCCTGTCACAAGTTACATGGGTGAGACAATTAATATTCTTTGCTGATAAGCTTCCAACTGTAGGAAGAGGCACTTGATAGGCTCATTCTCAAATGCAGTGCAGAAAATGTTGCTGTGGGGCCATGATAGCTTAGATAGTAGAGCATCAGTCTCAGGTGAATATCTGAGGTGTATGGTTTGATCCCTTCCCAGATTGTTGTGTTTATCCTATGGTGACATGATGTTCAGTGAGAAAGCCACCAGCTGCTACAGGGAGATCCTGTTTAAAATGACATGTGTAATAAATCCATAAGAGATAAAGACAACAAACAAAATTAAAATTTGTTTAAATATATCATTATTGTTTACATAGGTGCTGACGGAGGTGGACAAGTGTACAGGGACATGTGAGGACATCAAACAAAAAGTCAGTGACATCAACAGTCAAACACAACAGGTATGTTCTCTAAACATATTCAAAATTAAATGTCAAACACAACAGGTATGTTCTCTTAACATATTCAAAATTAAATGTCAAACCCAACAGGTATGTTCTCTTAACATATCCAAAATTAAATGTCAAACCCAACAGGTATGTTCTCTTAACATATCCAAAATTAAATGTCAAACCCAACAGGTATGTTCTCTTAACATATTCAAAATTAAATGTCAAACCCAACAGGTATGTTCTCTAAACATATTCAAAATTAAAAGTCAAACCCAACAGGTATGTTCTCTTAACATATCCAAAATTAAATGTCAAACCCAACAGGTATGTTCTCTTAACATATTCAAAATTAAATGTCAAACCCAACAGGTATGTTCTCTTAACATATTCAAAATTAAATGTCAAACCCAACAGGTATGTTCTCTAAACATATTCAAAATTAAAAGTCAAACCCAATAGGTATGTTCTCCATCATGAAATTAACAGTCAAACTTAGCAGATATGTTCTTTATATCTGAATTTCTCATCAAGTCTCTATTTACTATTTAGCTAATCCATTTGGCAAAAATTATTTAACAGAATGATTGAATTCCAGGTACACAATTATTGGTTGTTTAATTAAGAGCATAGAGGGTTCGAAAGTTGGAGGAAATCACAGCCAACCTGACAATATTTTCAATAGGTATTGAATAGGAATAGGCAAATTTAGAATGACATGCAAACAACAGATTTGATCTGCTTAATCAAGTGTTGTTTTTTCCTTTAGGGGAGATCATGTTGAATTCAGTTGTTTTATATTTCCATCAATAACCAGTATTTCATCTTTGTACTGAGATTCCCAATTTTTGTCTGTACAGGTTTGGTCACAGCATCTGGAAACAATCAAGGAGAGAATTTCAGAGCATAGAGAAACAACACGATCAGGACATGAACAGCACAAGGTTTTAGCACAGGTATGAAATGAATCAAACTCTAGACACAAAAGTCTAGACAGGTCATATGTTTACTATCATTGAAATATAGACAGTTACAGTTCTGGAGCTTTTTGATACAGAATCTGTAAGCATAGTTACTACTATAAGAAAAGTTTGCAATGCCATCAAATTTTGCAAAATGTTATTATCTTTCAGATTTTGGCCATACAATGTAGAATTTTATTCACACATCCCCAAGATGACACTTCAGT
Source organism: Ylistrum balloti (assembly GCF_031769215.1). Classification (NCBI taxonomy): domain Eukaryota; kingdom Metazoa; phylum Mollusca; class Bivalvia; order Pectinida; family Pectinidae; genus Ylistrum; species Ylistrum balloti. The sequence continues at coordinate 23,471 of NW_026782216.1, forward strand.
TTGGTATGGAAGATGAATAAAGTCAGACACACCCCCCAAAAAAATCTGGTTTTCAACATTGGATGTTTGATTTATCCCCTTCACAAATTGTAATTGGTGTAGATTTCTAAAGAAATCAATAATAATGTGCAAGGGTACATATATGTTCAGAATTTACATTATTTTTTTCTAAATTTAAAGTTTTTCTTGTATCAAAATTTTTCTGTTTACAGTCTCTGGTCAGTGAGGGTCAAATTCATACAGATAAACTGGTTTCCCAAATGGGAGAAAACCTACAACAATGGGCTACCCAAACACAGGACAGACAGACAGAAATGGAGACACAGGCACAGTTTACATCTGATTGGTCAAACAACATGTCAGCTGAACTACAGAAACATTCACAAGATGCTGAAACATTTTTACATGAAGAACTAAGGAAAGATATTCCTACAGGTATGGTTCATTTAATATACAAACAAAAATTGAAAAGTGCTGCTGAGATCACTAGATCAAAACAATTGTCAGAGTGTATTTCTTACAAGGAAAATGAGATCCAGCATCTGACTAAATATTTCCAATGTCATGGTAGTCCTCTGCTGATGGATTCCTTTGGAAGATAAGTTGAAGGTAAAAGTGACCTGACAACATTTGTTGCAAGGTATTAGTAAGATTTATTTGTTTTTTTTTGTGACTTAATTTGCTTTTTCTGATTCAGTCAATCATTGTGGGGATACTTTTTTGAAATAACACATACAGTAACAAAAAAAAGAAATACTTTGTTGAATTTGAAGTCAGTTTCAGGTTTATAATTATCACGATTTTTGCACAAGGAATAGAATTTTGAAACACAAATATCTTGAAAATATGATTAATGGAAAATATCACACTCTGTTTCATAGCTTTTGTGAGAAACACATCTTTTGGGCTTCTAGTGTTTAGTGTAACCACAAAAAAGTGGAATCTTCAGGCAAAAAACTTTTTTCAGGTAATTTGTATTTCATTTCTGAAAATAAATTGTTTTGAATTTATTTTCAAATGATGATAAATGAAGCCTTATTTTATCTGAACATCTGATATTTAGAATACAGACTAAGAGTGAGATTTCATAGAACCTAATAGGTGCTTTGATTGAGAGCGTAAAATGCAAAGTTGAATGACAAGGGAACCATATATATACAATGGTTTACCTCTAATCCCTTCTTTATAGGAAGCACAGGATAATTATTATTGTCTAATGATAATATGTTGGTTGTTTTCCCAGGTAAAACTCCACAGAGAAGAAATATAACTTACCCTCTACAGCTCACACAGACCACTGAACATGATCTTCTACTCAACAACTTCAGGGCTGACTATAACACTGATCCGCTTGTTACAAACCTCAGCAGTTCTCTGGATGCAGTGGCAGAGTGTAGCCAAAATAAGGTAAAAACTTTTAATACATGTATATCTAAGACAGGGGTTCTCATCAAGTGACAATCTGCAATGTTTCCTTAATGTTTGTCTCATGGCCTGAGTGTCTAGTTAAGATCTTGCAATAGTGCATCTTCTTCCTCTGGAATCAACCTTTTCTTAGAGCTCAGAAAAAGTGAAAGGATGTGTAAACGTATTAAGTAAAACTACACCCCTTTTGCTAGTATATTTTGCTGAGTGTTACTATATTACTTTTACAGACAAGTGAGACAGATGAGGTAGAATCCACTCCCAGTGAAGTTGGAAGCGAGTCCTCTTGTACTTCTGGTGTTTCCAGCATAAGTCGAGCCAGCAGCAAGGTACAAATTTCCTGCATGCTTTACATTGTTATCTCCCCTGCATTATTATAATGATACTTAAGTTCTTTTTGTTTAAACCCAATTAATTAGTTTCTCTCAGAAAGAAAATAAGTGTGTTTTCAACTGAATTTTTCATTACTCTGATAGTATCTTCCCTGGTTTACATGTTCAACATTGTTTTGCAGATGTCAAGAAAAGAAAACGCTCTTAAGAAGCCAAAGTTACCTTCTAAAACAAAACAGAAAAATGTCAACACAACTCCCAGAGGAAAGACTCGTCTGCCTTTGAAATGCCAAAACCAAGCAGAGGGATGATGAGACAATCTTTACAACTTCAACAGAACAAATCCTTCATTTTAAAATAGTTTTAAAATCTAGGGAATTTTTGTACATTTTATATTGTTTTCATCTGAATGAAGGGAGATATTGTAAGAATGCTTGTCATCTTCTTCGAACCTGACAAATACCAGAAGTGAGAGATGTTCTTCACAAATGCAGATAATTTCATCATCCACATGTATTTATGTTTTTACGATAATCATGATTTTGTTCTTGGGGATGGGGGGAGGGGAGACTATTTGTTGCTGTTTGCAATATTTTTTATGATAAAACTGCATCCGAGATATTTTTAAGATGTATTAGTGTGTGGATGATTATAAAGTATGTTTACACTGATGACATCACATATTTTTGTGGTAAAATTCTGTTTATCCTCATCTCACAGTTTCCATTGCATTTCCGATCTTTTTTTTATTTCTCTTACTTCAATTTTCATCTCTTTCTTCCTACTACTGTACCTCTGCATCTCTTTCATCATCATTCCTATTTTAGATACTTCTCTTATAACTATGATTTGTAAAATCTCACACTGAAATCACATTTCTTATTTCAATTTTGTATCATACTAATACATATATATCACCACTAATTATATTTCAATATTTTAGTATGTAAATTTTTATCTTTTAAGAGTGAGAATAATTATGAACACACCTCTCGAACCACATTTCAAATAGTTGTAGCACAATATTGTGCTGAAATTCATTTCTGTATCAGGAATTGTTTTGTGTTGTCTTGTATACATAACTTATTTCATTGTACTTTTTCTTGATTTGTGTTGCTTTTGACTATAGAACTTTCCAATAATTATGTAGGGGGCTAACATTAAAATGTTTCGTAATTTAAAAGGTCATAATTTCAATGTCATTGTTGTAATTCAGGATTTTTCTTCAGGTCATAGTGTAGCTTGATGTTAAATCTTTTTAGTCTTATACCAGACTCCTTGGGAAAGAGAATTCACAACACTTCTCTCCTCAGCATTACAAGCACTTGACTACCTAGCACTAATTATTGGCCTGGGTAGAAATTAATTACCTTTCCCTAACAGATGGAGACACCTGACTCCTGTCTTAACCTGGGTATAAAGAAATCAGATTCTTCCTATGGAAGAGGGCCCTAACTCCTGGCTCTTCAGTTTTAACTTATAAAACCATTAAACTTGTCAATTTTGCACAATTTATATATATATGATATACAGTGAAATTACAACTTTGTCAAAAAATGTGTATGATGATCTGTAAGTATCCATTAAATATTTTACATCACATGGGTGTTTTAAATACAGAAAAAATTGAATCTCATTTTTCTTTTTTTGTTTTCTTATGTGTATATCATAGATATCAACATTATATTTCATCTTTCAGGACACCTGACTTTTGAAACTTGGGTTACTCGGGGCACAATAGAAAAAACATTTGAAATTTCATAAAACTAAGACACTGCAAAAACTAAATGCAGAGTAATGATGAAAGAGGAAAATATGTATTGAAAACGGCCATCTGTATCAACAGTTTCAGTTATTTTGGCAAATAATTTATTTCAGTGGCAGATATGACAATTTGACATTATATGACTTCAAAATGTCAGATTTTAAAAATTCAGTTAAAAAAGTTAAAATATAGGAGTTTCTAGTCATGACTTAGATAAAATGAAGTACTACAGTTTCATATTTAGGATTTTCCTGTATAGAAAGGGGAGGGAAATAACACATGAGGGTCTTCAAATTGGTTATACTCCTGCAAGCATTGCATTTTGCAGAAATCTCTTGAAATACTTCAATAGTAAGTTTTGATTGACTTATCTCAGTTTATATCTCACAGGGGTTACTGACTCCATTATTTCTTTATTCTTTGATGCCATAGACTTTGCCACCAAATTTGTGCTGTAAATAATTTCAAATGAGAGAAAATATGAAGAAATATATCAAATGATTCTGTCCCTATTATTTTTCTTTGTGCAATTTTCATGAAAACGGCTTCACTGTTCATCGAAATAGCCATAATATATATTTACATATTTCAAGACATGCGAGAGAATCACATGTAAATATGCATTATCATGTACATCAGCTGTAGTGGTGCTTGAATATGACAACTTTGTAAACATATATGCAAGATAGATAATAATTTTGATAACAGGTGAATCAAGATTTTCTAGAAATAAACTCTTTAAAAAAACCAAATACTGATCTTGTTTGTGTTCTTGTTCTTTATCTGTTGTCCATAGTCTTAACAAGTGGCTTTATTCTATTTAAATTGGTAACAACTACAGAAAGAACTAGTTGTAACAAGATTTTGGTGATAGTTACTATCAAATGTTGCAATGGTCCAAATCTTAACTATCATACTTGAGGTTCTAGGTTTATTTTGGTTAATTTAACAATGTCAAGCAGGGTACCAAACCAGTCTCTTAATATGGAGAATGTCTTTTGCCAATTTAGGTTAATTTAACAATCTAAAGCAGGGTACCAAACCAGTCTCTTAATATGGAGAATGTCTTTGCCAATTAGGTTAATTTAACAATCTCAAGCAGGGTACCAAACCAGTCTCTTAATATGGAGAATGTCTTTGCCAATTAGGTTAATTTAACAATCTAAAGCAGGGTACCAAACCAGTCTCTTAATATGGAGAATGTCTTTGCCAATTAGGTTAATTTAACAATCTAAAGCAGGGTACCAAACCAGTCTCTTAATATGGAGAATGTCTTTGCCAATTAGGTTAATTTAACAATCTAAAGCAGGGTACCAAACCAGTCTTTTAATATGGAGAATGTCTTTGCCAATTTAGGTTAATTTAACAATCTAAAGCAGGGTACCAAACCAGTCTCTTAATATGGAGAATGTCTTTGCCAATTTAGGTTAATTTAACAATCTCAAGCAGGGTACCAAACCAGTCTCTTAATATGGAGAATGTCTTTGCCAATTTAGGTTAATATAACAATCTAAAGCAGGGTACCAAACCAGTCTCTTAATATGGAGAATGTCTTTGCCAATTTAGGTTAATTTAACAATCTCAAGCAGGGTACCAAACCAGTCTCTTAATATGGAGAATGTCCTTGCCAATTAGGTTAATTTAACAATCTAAAGCAGGGTACCAAACCAGTCTCTTAATATGGAGAATGTCTTTGCCAATTTAGGTTAATTTAACAATCTCAAGCAGGGTACCAAACCAGTCTCTTAATATGGAGAATGTCTTTGCCAATTTAGGTTAATTTAACAATCTCAAGCAGGGTACCAAACCAGTCTCTTAATATGGAGAATGTCTTTGCCAATTTAGGTTAATTTAACAATCTAAAGCAGGGTACCAAACCAGTCTCTTAATATGGAGAATGTCTTTGCCAATTAGGTTAATTTAACAATCTAAAGCAGGGTACCAAACCAGTCTCTTAATATGGAGAATGTCTTTGCCAATTTAGGTTAATTTAACAATCTCAAGCAGGGTACCAAACCAGTCTCTTAATATGGAGAATGTCTTTTGCCAATATAGGTTAATCTAACAATCTAAAGCAGGGTACCAAACCAGTCTCTTAATATGGAGAATGTCTTTTGCCAATTTAGGTTAATGTAACAATGTCAAGCAGGGTACCAAACCAGTCTCTTAATATGGAGAATGTCTTTGACAATTAAGAGCTGGTTTATATTGGATTTAAGAATGTAATTTTTTCCCTTTAATGTTTTTCAATTCAGTTGGTTACAATACACAAGGTTAAAATAAAATGTTTAAGCAAAAACATGATTGAATTTAGTAACACAACCTAAAATACTTTCAAACTTGAGATCTCCCGTTTTTCATTTTTTTCCACCTTCACTTGTACGCAAATTTCAGTTCAGACCAATTCTGTTCATGGAAATGTCTCAAAATTTTATTTACGGTTTTTTTCAGGAATGTAGTAATGTTTGTTTTTCCAGGACTAACATATGAACAATGTCTCTTACTGTTAGAAGTCCTCTCAGCATCATCAGGAGTAGTAATTAAAAGTGGAATTGAGATAGAGGGACAGCGCACCATGACATAAGCATTTCAAGGTCTAAGGCCAGTTGAACTGCCAAGGATAAATTACAAATTGGAAAATTTCAAGGAATTTTTATTGCCTCTAAATATTGTACATAATGAATAATGAAGGATGATAACATTTAGCAGAGTTAAAGTGATTTCTGTCATATATAAACACGACATGCAACAAATACACCATCATAACAACATAGAACAAATACATTTATATATATTCATTCTCTAAAGAAGTGAAAAATTATTTCCTAATACAGATCTTTATTTCATTTCAAATTCTTGTTTCCAGCAGCTTATTAACATTACTACATTAAAATATACAATATTGTTAAATTCTGTACAAAATATCACAATCTGATGGAGGTAATCCTGCACAACTTCCAAAATCAACATCTTGTACAATGAGCAGTCTTGTTTAATAAATAAATTCAGCAGCTATTATTGAAAAATTAAATAACTGCCATAGAATCATCCTTTTTATCTTCATTCCCAAAAATACATGGTTATTATTTTTATACACTTTTATTAGTATGATATTCATAAATAGGCAAGCATCACATGAATGTACTTCTTGCAAACATTGCATGGCATTCATTCCGTTAAGAAAACGAAATTTTTTTTCAGGTACAATTTACCCTGGGTATAGTATAAAGCGACTGTGAACAAGAAATCTCAAGGGATCTTGGCACTCTTTTAATTTAGAACATTTAATCTTGTATTTACTGAGTATTGACTTGTTGCAGTAATCAGTGACTCAATTACCAGTCAAAATGGAAATAGACAGTCACACTTTCTGTATGACCCATCCAGTATTTTCTGAACAATAGCAATGACAATCTTCAGATATCAATATCCAAAAAAATCACATGGCATTATTTTCTCTCTGATTTCTCTAAAAAAAAAAACAGGCATAAATTTTGAACAATAGCAATGACAATCTTCAGATATCAATATCCAAAAAAATCACATGGCATTATTTTCTCTCTGATTTCTCTAAAAAAAAAAACAGGCATAAATTTTAACGTGTGTAAATAAATGATAAAATTAAGGCAAAGATGCATTCATTTTTTCCTGATAGAATTACAATTAATTTGAACTAATGTGAACATGCTGTCTGTCAGCCATTTTGTTTTGTTATTTCAATCAATTTCAATTGGTGAAAAAGGGAATCTTAACGTTAAACTTGAGTGAAATCTTCAACAAACAGCAATACCAAGACCTAAGGACGAACCCAGACAAAGGGCAATTTTGAACATCTCTAAATCTGTTGATGTTGAGCTAAAAACAAAACTTAAGTACACAAAAATGAAACACCGGGCTAAAGATAAGGATGATAATATAAACAAAACTAGCAGTGTAAATCTATTTCCCTGAGGTAGGACAGCCTTGTATAAAGCACCATGTAAATATAAGTAATCTTTCTTATTGGAAAAATTCAAAACTAACCATTAAGATATCAGTCATCGTTTATTCAACATTAAATTAATGTCAGTTAGTAAATGAACTGGAGTCAATACATACTATATTTGGTGACTATTGTCTTTGACATTTCTAAACCATATCTATACATATTTATCACATTTAACAGTTTAATACACTAAATTTACAACAAACTTCCCAAGTAATGTTATCTCTACAGATTGTCTAAAGTGGATTTTCTTCTCTTAGAATACACATTGACCTTGAAAAATCACCCCTAAAAAGTCCTAAGAAATGCAGACCTTGAATTAAGCCACCATCAAAACATGAGCTATCCACCTTTTATCGGACACATAGACAACCTGCCCTAAAATCCATGGTCTCAACCTTTAATCAAACAATCTAGACCATATTTCTCACCAGAACATATCCACCTTCCATCAACACAAGTAAAAACCGTTTTCGCCATGAGATCACCCAATATTCGCCTTCCATCTGTCAATATAGACAACATCACCCATTAGAACACCTGATATTAATCTTCCACTGGACACAATACCGACCACTTTCTATCAGACACGGAATGAACCACCTTCCATTACCTCAATAGGGGTCACCTTTCACTGGACATTATATAAACCACCTTTCATCAGAACACTTGGTAACTACCTTCCATTGAACACAATAATACCCCTTCCCCAGCAGAACTTGTTTTTCTTGTCAAATACAAATCCTAGTATTGCACTCAATATGACAGATATAATTGTTATAGCATAGTTTTCATAGAAAACACATTATTTTGGTTTTCATAGAAAACATTTAAAAACAATGTGCTTGTAATCGTATGGCTTCTGGAACTCCTCCAAGCAACACACAAGACACACATATCTAAGTACTTATAGGACCCATATTAACCAGTACTTCAAGTATTGAAGGTCCATGACATTGTCTCAAATCTAATATAAAACTTGTAAAAAAAGGCAAAGGAAAAATTCTTACATTAAGATCAATTAAGCTCTCCAATAATGTGAAAAAAATTTATTGAAAATAAACTAGCTTGAATTAAAATTTTAAAAATCCCCAAATGATTATATATCTGTAGAGTCACCACAACCCCTGTCCTTCAATCAAATTAAAGCCACCTTCTAATTTTCAAGGAGGGTATAAAAACGTTTTGAAAAATGTGTAAGGACATCACTGATACAAACAGTAAAATTATTGTCTTTGATGTAAATTTTTGAGCTGAAGTATTAGAATGTTTTCTTATTGTATTTGTCCAGTGATAAGTCAATAATACCCTAATGATATTTTCATGAGCCAGAAATTTTTCTGTATTGGGTCTCTGCGCTTATTACAGGAAAAATCCAGTATGTTAGACAAGGTTTTTGTTGGTCTTTTTGATGGAAAATACATACAAGCTAGGTTTATACAGTCAATACTGTTCTGTCTCCAAAACCAGACGTTAAGACATTCTGACAGACAATCATGTTTAAACATAAAGACACCTGTCTGTCGATCATTTAACATCTAGTGTATGAGCCAGGGGGAACTCAGACTAATAGTGACACTTAATGGTTCGTTAACTATTTCACATCATAACTATCCATTTACATAAAAATGACTGGATTAATCTACCCTGATTGTATATGTGGTAAAAGGATGTTTGGAATGTTTAAAAGTAAAATGAAAGTAAAATATGTAATGATGAATTTCCTGAACAATAGTCGAAGTATCATCACCGTCATGAAAGAAACTTTTGATTACATAGAAATGTTTCATCAAGCAACAAAACCATGCCAGCATCTAACTCACTCCATAAAATACTATTTTCATAGCTAATGAATCATCCAAACTGCGCACTTTTGAGTCAAAAGTAAATTGTTGGTTCCCTGATCTTACAGAAGATAATAACTGAGTGATACAATATATCTATCAAGTAATAAGCCCTGGGGGCTAAGACATGAATTTGTACTCAAAGTGGCGTTTGAGGTTATTGCAAGAAATAAAAAATCATTTGTTATTATTTGCACTAAACTACTACATAGGTGGGCTTATTACCCAGCATGGGCTTATTGCCAAATAATCAATATTGTATAGGCAGCAACATCTGACACAAAATATGTAAGTACACACAGACAATGTATTGATTGTGAACTACAAACTGCTGAACAGTATTTATGACACCAAGATTCCTAACAAACATGCATCTCTAGAAAGTTGCTTCGGCTCTGGAGGACTGGTCCCCAGGGATTTCTTTCCACGACCTGGGCTGGCGAGTCACTTCTAGTTGATGGCATTGTCCTAGAATTTGGATGATGTTCCTTTGGGGCAGGGAGTGTTGAGAACTGGTGGCGATGAGGCTCATCTTTCCTTAAACAGCATCTACGGATTGGACAAATGAGCATTGATGAAATTTTTGGATTTTAATAGTTCAATAAGAAATTAATCACCAATTGCTTATCAAAGAAAATAATCTGAGAAAATTATCAACCACATCAGGGAAATTATACATGAGTTCCTCAACTATATGTGTCGCCTGCATAAAGTGTCACGATTACCAAGGAATCAAACTGGATGTGCAACGTTCAACAATAAAGTTGTAATACCAAATTTCATTTCTATAACTCAAAGCATAAAGGGAAAACTGTGCAAAGCAATATTTCTGAGAAATTTTCCAAGTTCAAAGGGACACATCACTGCCAAGAAGGGTCACAGACTGCCAAGAAGCGAACTCGGTGCGTAACTTTTGACCAAGAACTCATATACGAAATTGCATTTTGATAACTCGAAGCATAACCAAGAAAATTTTCCAAGTCCAACAGGGCATAACTCTGCCAAGGAAGCCGTGAATCGAACCTTATCTATAATGTTCGACCAAGAAGCCATTTCTCATATTTCATTTCAAAAACTTCAAATTCCCTTGTTTATAACTTGATTTTACAGACCAGAAATGCTGAGGTCTAACAGACTTGGAAAACAATGCGAGAGGCAGGACCAAGACTGATATTTGACATTGAATGTAGGCCTGAATCAATGGCTTAGTGCCATATAAATGTGTTGCTCAAACATGAAAGTTACAAAATATTTATACACAAGACTTTTTTTAGGGCTTTCCCCAAGTCGAATAATTGGCTCCATTCAATTTGAAATTATTTCAAATTCACAAAATTTATAATAAGCTTCTGAACCTTCCCAATTTCAATTCATAAATTTTCTTCCAAGAAGGAAACAAAAATTTGCAATCCTGTCCAGTGACAACAGATTCATATTTTAGTTCTATGTTCTTACCTTTCAGGTGATACACCACCACATTCTTTACACATATCCTTGACCATTGTGATGCAGATTCACAGGGAATTTGCTGCAGAAACAGGTCTTATAACCACCGTAATCTGGAAGTTATTTTGTATTTTTTTACCACTAAGGTAGGTTTAGATTGTACTGCTGCTGTATTAGTAGTATAGTGTGCTGCTGCTGGCTGGTGAAACTATTACTGGCTGCTACTGGCAATTTCTGGCATTTGAATACCGAAATTTTCTTAACCACTGCAAAAGCAAATATACATGTCAGGAGACACTGTGCAGCTTGTGTACATTGTACAGAAACAATACAATCTTACTGTGAGTCTAGCTGAACCATAGGCATCTGTTCCATTAATAACAAAAAACACTAGCTAGCTTTGTCATACATCATTCTTATTATCAAGGAGACAAATTTACCAGTGAAATTCAATTTGGCAGTATATCTTTTTCCTAAACATTACCATGTTTAAATATAAAATCTAGATCTGTGTACAACTTTTATTTCTCTTTTTTTTTTGCACTAAATTTTCTGCACTTACAGGAATCAAAGACTGTATTGTGAAATGGATAATCTACAAAAGAAGGCAAATTTCAGGATTTTTTTCCTTTTTAGAATTCTTCCTTATGACTACTGACAGTATCAAAATAACTTCCCTAAGGTCAGTTCGGACAGGTCAAAGTAGTGGTAATATCATATCCCCTGCCAATCCAAAAATTGACTGTCCAATCATAGCATATTGGAGAATCCAGAATGCAATCACTGAATGGATCATAAATTTTCTTCTAGCTAAACATGGGTTCATTTCACCAGTCTGTAAGATGTTCACTTAGGACTGCTGCTGCAGTTGGAATCCCAAGGTTTTGTTTGGTTTATTTCTTGTCAATTTTAAAATATACACAAATATAACACACACTATTTTGCTGATAAAAAGAAAACCTGTTTTTGCCTAGTCAAGATAATGTTTGTAAATCTATCTAGCCAGACCTATATAGAATTCACACAAATCAAATATATTTTTTGTTTATATTCAATTCCATGAAATTCAAATCAACTTTATTAGCACAATCATAAGAACAAAAAAATATGTTTACCAACGTAGAAGAGACATTCAGCCAAATAATACTAAATCATTCCGTTATAATAACTGGTTTGATAAATAGGCCTGGTGAGAACATAAGTAGGTTCTTCTGCGACTTAATGTCTACAAAATTGTTCCTGAAGCGAATAACCCTTTAAATGCATACTTCATTTTCTGACCTTAAAAAAGGGGTTTAAATGGAAGTACTGTATATTTGTGTTATATACGTCTCTGGTACTATTGGCCTACGTTCTATATAAAGTTATATACAAGGCTATATTTGACCTCCCACCTGTTCACAACTCCCGCCCTGATAACCAGATCATTAACAGTCTCATTAAGAGATCCTTAGTCAATTTGTCTTTATTTTCACTGCATAGAACGTTATCTTAAATTTAATATAAACCATATTGTATTCAAAGCGAGTCATGCTATCGTAAACGACGCGCTGTCTAGGATCACAAATTTTGTGATCCTAAGACTTCACGTTATTTTTGAAACTCGCGACAGAAAGTGAGATTTATCCAATAGAAGCCAGTCATACTTACATCAACGCTTGTTTACACCTCTTGCGCCTCTGCAGACGTTCAGCTTCGTTATGGAGTAGATCTATTCGCATTATCACCAAACGGTGTGAACGTTCTAGTTTGGTATCCAAATGGATAAATGGCCTATTTGTGAAGTTCACGTGAAAACTAAATTCGACGACTTCCATATTTGGTACCTAACACGAGGTAAGTACAATCCGATTGGCCTGTCAATGTAGGTCACACTTGATGCTTCGGAGTATTTCTAGGGTTACCTCCATTTGATAACCAAACTCAAGAGGGTGACAGAAAAATTTAAAACTTACGATGTAAACAAAGGCCAACTCACAGCAGTCAGGGAAAGTACGATTGTTGAGAAACTTGTAACATACTGTATGATCTACACCACGTATTCCGGAAATCGCGATCATGCGAATCACAACTATTTCACTTTATCCTTGAACCGACAGAAAACGATAACAGAAACAAACAAACTGACCATATTATAATTGATATTACAAAGGCGTTCGGTAAAGCAGGGACGTAGACCCTGGATAAAGTACCTCATAATCGCCTTTTATACAAACTAAAACTGTATGGTATACAGTCTACTAAGTAATCTTAATAAATGAATAAATAAATAAACAGTCTGTCCCCGTTGGATATAAAATTTCAAAATTTATACCAAATATTTCAACTTTTACTTTGTCGGCGCGTCCCTGATTGTCTACTGGCAGCAGTGTAAATGAACAGGTATTAGGATGTATGTAGGCCTGTACTGACGACTGTGACACATTGCCAGTAAGCAACAGGTACATGTTACCAGGGACGTATACTGATGTTACCTATAAACCATTTTATTAACTATTGTACTATTCATTTATGTAAATTTCTGTTTTGCTTTTAGATAATTTTGTTGACGCCGTGTTGGCCCGTACATGTCTAACACATTTCTTGCTTTACTTTCGATTAATTAACATATTTGACGGCTTGTGATGGAGAACAAGTGACATTTAATGGACCTCCCAAGGAGCCAAAGGTATACAGTGTGCTTATGATAAAAGTCCATTATGATAATTATTGTGAGTGTTATTTGGATGAGGAGGGGAGTAGGAGTGTGCGCATCTGTAAGATGGTAATATCACTAATCAAGTTCGTATTTATAATGAACCCTGTATAAGTGCATGGCATCCGTTGAAGAAACATATTTCAAGGTCAGAATTCGAGCCTTCTATCACAAAAAATGCAGGTAACATTTAAAAAACGTAGTTTTTACTGTAAGAAAGCCAATCTGATTAAAACCGGAGTGTATCATAGTATATTACGATATGGTTTTAATGACAATGTATAATAAATCCGATATCAATAGTTCCAGAACGTTCAAAACCAAAATTCATTGGAGACTAACAATTGACTAGAGACCTATATACTCCTGTCTTACCCGGCAGGTTCAAGTATCGTAACACTCGTTCCAAAGAATTCCGACATCGAATACACTACTTATATGGCGGGTGTCGTGCATGAAACAAAAGACGCTTACCCTTCCGGAACTCCTAGTCCAATTCTCCTTGTCCCTTTTCAGAAGTCTCGGTGTAGAATTTCTGTTCTTAATATTTTACCCTAGTTTTATTGAATTTGAGTTTAGATAATGATTCTATTGACATGTTGGTATTTCTCGATAGCTGTACCTCTCTTCCACAACATACGTTGTTTACATGTCGCACTGGATTAGGTTTTCAAGGATTGCTTCAGATATAAAGATTTCCGTACAAGATGTCAACAGCTTAGAGAAACATATGATTACTAGAAATGCAAGTTGAAGAAGAGCTATTTCAAAGTTTTCTGATGCTTTTTACTCCCGCTGTTGTGGCTTTTCGGCCTTTCAGTAGAACATATTTGGAAGGGTTATCTCGAACAATTTAGATTTCTTACATATTTCAACATCTTAGGCCCAAAGAATTTCTGACGAGTCTATGGAGTAGTAGGAAACAGTTTATTTGCAGTTTTCCTCAAATTATAGGTCATGCTTGAGGTATACAAGTATGGCAGGTTGGTAATGTAAACTACACCCTTCGTGCATATATATTTATAAACCACATAACAATTATATTAATAGTAGAGAAATGAAAATTGTGTAAATGAAAAAAAGCCCAAATTTCTTTCGTGTGATTCCCATGGTTACCAATTTAAAAAATACAAAAATACTACCAATCCAACCTAACAATACAACTTTATAGAAGGAATTTATTTGTGCACACCTGTCTTAAAATAAACAACACTGCCATGGTAACAAATTACTTACATTTCAGCAAATTTCAACTTTAACCAATTTTAGCAGGGATTTATGTTTCATCTTTTTATTAAAACTTTTGTAATGGGGTAATCTAATGAACAAAAATATCACTCATGGCCATACCGACAGTCTGTGTACTTCTACCTGAAGGTTGAAGCCGCTGTATGATTCAGTTTGATTAATCGTTGCTTTGGAATTATGTGTGAGAGAAATCCATTAATGCTTTACAATATTTTAGGATATCCCATCCCATATAGGTCCAGCGATCGCTGTATATCGGCTTACCTCATCTATATATATATCAGAATTGACCTAGTTGTCCCGATTGCACATACCGATGTTCTCGACAACGAACTTTTAAGTCTATATCTATCTCTACTACCTCTATCTTACATACATATAAGGGCATGATGCGGTCACCAGCAAATGTCAAGTAGTCTGGTGTTTAAGCGATGCTGTAATCGGTTAAAAGGAGAGATCAGTATTTCGTGTGGCCAACATGTAAAACATCATATCCATGGCATCTAAATTCGATCAGATATGATAATGAGTCAATAAAACATGACGTAATTTAAATATTTGACGATTTTGCAGTATTTAATTCGTCTTCTCCCGCGATTTTTAACCAAGATTGTTAAAGAAATATACCTGTAACACCATTCAACATGATGTAAATCGAGTGACTGGTATTCAACGTACGAGGGATGGGCTTAAAAGGATAACGGGGATTTTTTACCAACTCTTTCCGATTCGTATGAACAAAGGGATTTTTTTTCAAGCATCCTTAAACTAGATTTCTTCATGTTGCAAAAACCAAGGAATCACAACAGAAAAATCCAATGTCCAAGAAAGTCTATTCCCCAAAGCACTGATGGAAGTAAAAGTATGAAGATACCCTTGATAACACAAAATGCAATGTTACTGGATAAATGATGTCGAAAAATAAGTAATCTAAAATCTAATAGATATCAATCAAATATAGGCATTTATGAATAATGTCTTTCAAATGCAACAGATTTTTTTTTTCAGTGACAGATGCAGTTTGTTTACTAATACTAGTCAAATGCATGGTAACATGTTGTTGTTTATGATATGATATTGTAAGAAGTCGAAACATGATCAAAGTCCACAAATACAGCTTCAATGATCCATCTTCGTCTTTTTATCCATCAAACATTTTACCAAGATAGGAGGATTCACAAAACAGACTGTAATGATATTTTCCTTAGTTCATTGATATCATCTACACAGTGTAACACACCGGAAGTCGAGCAATTTTTAGAGATATTACTGAATATCGTAGGAGTCCAACACTGATTCAAAATTACTTGTGAAACAGCTCGTATTAGATTAATATGCATACCTTTCAATAACATGGAACTGTTATAGCCGCTACAAGTTCCTACATTTTTAGCATAAAAAGTTATTTTTCAAAACAATACAAGTGTCTAACATTTTTACCGTGCATTGACATCCTTACACTCTGTGCCTTTTATCTGTTAATGTCAATTGTTCAGGTGACCCAGCAGTATAAAAACGTGCACGTTATGGAAATAAGTCAGTGACTGTCAGTACTGGGTCAAGGTCAAACGCTATCTATTTCATATCTGGATAATCATATAAATAAGTCGACCGATTTTCGGGCACTTGATTGAAATCAGTATTTCAAGATATTTTCATTTCTATTTTCATCACAACTCGGCTGATTCCATAACTACTA
This sequence comes from Ylistrum balloti, assembly GCF_031769215.1. Lineage (NCBI taxonomy): Eukaryota > Metazoa > Mollusca > Bivalvia > Pectinida > Pectinidae > Ylistrum > Ylistrum balloti. The sequence continues at coordinate 39,910 of NW_026782216.1, forward strand.
TTATCATACAGGCACTGATGCTAGCCGAGGTTAGCCAAATGTCACTAAACTAAAGAATGACAACTCTGATATGTTACAAAGCTTGATTAATTAGCCAAACGCTTCTTGAATTAATAGCGAACACTTAACTTCACTATATAAGAGGCTAGACCCTCATCACTATATCAGATACTAGAACCTCATCACTATATCAGATACTAGAACTTCGTCACTATATCAGATACTAGAACCTCATCACTATATCAGATACTAGAACCTCATCACTATATCAGTGGCTACACACTCATCGCTATATCAGAGGCTGGAACCTCATCACTATATCAGATACTAGAACCTCAACACTATATCAGATACTAGAACCTCACCACTATATCAGTGGCTACACACTCATCGCTATATCAGAGGCTGGAACCTCATCACTATATCAGATACTAGAACCTCAACACTATATAAGATACTAGAACCTCATCACTATATCAGATACTAGAACCTCATCACTATATCAGATACTAGAACCTCACCACTATATCAGTGGCTACACACTCATCACTATATAAGAGGCTAGACCCTCATCACTATATCAGATACTAGAACCTCATCACTGTATCAGATACTAGAACTTCATCACTATATTAGATACTAGAACCTCATCACTATATCAGATACTAGAACCTCATCACTATATAAGAGGCTAGACCCTCATCACTATATCAGATACTAGAACCTCATCACTATATCAGATACTAGAACTTCATCACATCTAGAACCTCATCACTATATCAGTGGCTACACACTCATCGCTATATCAGAGGCTGGAACCTCATCACTATATCAGATACTAGAACCTCAACACTATATCAGATACTAGAACCTCACCCTATATCAGTGGCTACACACTCATCTATATCAGACTGGAACCTCATCACTATATCAGATACTAGAACCTCAACACTATATAAGATACTAGAACCTCATCACTATATCAGATACTAGAACCTCATCACTATATCAGATACTAGAACCTCACCACTATATCAGTGGCTACACACTCATCACTATATAAGAGGCTAGACCCTCATCACTATATCAGATACTAGAACCTCATCACTGTATCAGATACTAGAACTTCATCACTATATTAGATACTAGAACCTCATCACTATATCAGATACTAGAACCTCATCACTATATAAGAGGCTAGACCCTCATCACTATATCAGATACTAGAACCTCATCACTATATCAGATACTAGAACTTCATCACTATATTAGATACTAGAACCTCATCACTATATCAGATACTAGAACCTCACCACTATATCAGTGGCTACACACTCATCGCTATATCAGAGGCTGGAACCTCATCACTATATCAGATACTAGAACCTCAACACTATATCAGATCCTAGAACCTCATCACTATATCAGATACTAGAACCTCATCACTATATCAGATACTAGAACCTCACCACTATATCAGTGGCTACACACTCATCGCTATATCAGAGGCTGGAACCTCATCACTATATCAGATACTAGAACCTCAACACTATATCAGATCCTAGAACCTCATCACTATATCAGATACTAGAACCTCATCACTATATCAGATACTAGAACCTCAACACTATATCAGATACTAGAACCTCATCACTAAACAGAGGTTAGAAGTTATAATCACTATATCCGAGGCTAGAACTTCATCACTGTATCTGAGGTTAGAAACTCTAAAGCCACCGGCTGGAATTCGATCAAACACGACCGCACATTTATCATCTAGTGTGCATATCAATCATTCACCAGTACTGTTAGCAACGTAGACTGGTTCAATGGTATGAAGATTTCGTCTTTCTTTCTTCCAGTGCGTATAATTTCGGACAAGTGTTGGAATACCATTCTGCATACCAAGACAACAAGAGAGAAATCAGGAAGAAGAATAGTACAAATCAAACACGCCACTCAGCACTGTTAATTACTAACTGGAAGGAAGGAAGGAAGGAACAGACGATCGGTTCAATCAGTCACACAGGGCGACATTGTCCTCAACTGTTATATATATTTTTACATAGCCTTGACAGAATCAAAGGGGACACAGAAAATCAAACGTCAGACTGGAGAGGGAAACGCAAAACACCAACATTAATACAGATACATTTATTGAACGATGTCCTTATTACATCATTTAGAACATGTTTGATTAAAATCAAGTATGAACACATAATTTGATAACGATTCTTTGCATTTCATAACCTGTGGACTTACTGAAAGTATATTTGTAGTAATAGACGTCGATTAAAACACGTTACCAGAGAATATTTGTCAAATTGATATCACACTGCAAAATAAATGTTCCATCTGGCCTCACAACACAGTAAAGCATTAAAAATATAATGAAATACAATGAAAACACCAGTATCACATACATAATTTTGTAAGATGATGCCATAGAGATGCTTTTTAATATGCTGGCTGGATGTGTCATTATTCGTTACAACTCGGCTACTATTAGGAGGTAGCGGAACCAGCCGAGGTGTGCCAAAATATAAGGAACAACAACTCTGATAGGTTACAAAGCCTGATTAAATAGTCAAACGCTTCTTGAATTAATAGCAAGCATTTAACGATATCGTGTTGTAAAAATCAAAACGATTAAAACAGAACACAAGGAAAACAGCAAATACCACGTGATCATTTTTTGTTAGATGGAAGGTATATTGCCGTATACAGCTATCTTATCATATAGCGCCCTTGTCAAATATTCCTGTGGTTATCAAAACATGCTAAAAACTTCGAATAATTCAAATGAACTTAACAAAAACATACATTAACTGCTTGAAAAATAAAACAATAACAATAAAAATTTAAATAATCAAAACAGATAAAACAACACGTTTGATTTCCTGTTCTCATTCATATCATTTCCGTTAAACTGGTATCGAAACCTTTGAATATTCTTATTGGTAAAAGCATGTCATAGTAGGCAAGGAAGACATATTTGAAATATTCCCTCTTCAAGCAGGTTGAAGCGCAATGTTTAAGACTTCCAATTTACTGTTTTATCATCTGAAATCGACGTAGTCGCAAGCTGCACGCTCATTTGTCTGCTTTCTGTCTCCATAGCAACACATTGAGTTTGTCTGTTGTGTCTGCTATTGTTGTAGTCAACATCATGGAAATTCAGTCTGACAATGTGTATTACAATAAAATGAGCGATAATGCACTCATCAATGAAAGTTAAAGCAAATCAAAAGTTATAAAATGATGAAATTCAAACAAATAAATGTGGCTGTCGAATATAATGCAAATTATTATCACAAGCATTTGGCAATATTAGCAAGAGACCAACGAAGTAAAACTTCGCATAGAGACCACCTCACTATCAAGACTACTTCATTTCAGTCCCCCAATAATCATCTATACAAGATACAAGAAATTTGATAAACATTATCACAGAAGAGCTTTGTTTTCTAAGCTTCAAACCACCTCACTATTAATACCAGTTTTTAAAAAAGTTCCAAAGACCGCTCACACCACTAGCTAGTCAGACATAAAGTTACCGGGTGTATATTCCGCCAGGGACGTCCCTGATTTCACCGTGTACTGGTGACAGGTGTCAGATCTGTTAGCTGTATTTACGTGTCAATCTGGTTAATCATATATAACTATTTTTTGATTTTATGACTGAAAATATGAACAAGTGCCCGTAAAGCGACCAACCTGATATCAAGACCACTTTTCTCTAGTCACGAAGGTGGAATTCTTAGCGAGGTTTCACACTATAAGAAGCAATGCTGAATACACAGGACCAGCAAACATGGCTAGCATCTTCAAACTCAAGCATTTTACTCTAGATATTCATATATTCGCCCTACATTTTTCAAATACGAAATCGCAAAACCCTTCAATTTTGAAGATTCAGCGCCAGACTTTTGCTCCCTGTTGAAAATACTGTTGAATATGATCGTAAAATGAATAATAAGATCAAAATGTAAGAATCAGAAAAAAGAAATCACGTGGACAAAGACTTTTATATTATATTATTATATTCCTGTTAACACCAATGCGTTTGGCACCCTGTTGATTTACAATGTAAAACTAGTGATCTATATTCAAAATCTTGTGAGTACTCATTTGTTACAAAACTGTCGACCGTAACATTAATTAGACACAATTTAAAGAAGCTGCAGTAAGGTTTACTTATTCCCAGTGAAAAAATATTTTTGTTCCGTTTAACGATAGTTGGTATGGATTGGTCTCGATATATAACAGTGTCACTATATGGTATACGAGTATAACTGAATATACTTAATAAAAACTTCAACAAAATAAAAAAAAAACAGCAACAAAGTTGAAAAAAAAAACCCACACAACTTGAAACTTAACATGTCTATAGAGTTTTAACTAGGATTTTATCACAGATGACGAGAATGTTGTCCAATACATACTACTTCGTAGTACTAGTAACCACAACAAGCGGGTAAAAACGGCGGATCATGGCTATTCTGATCGATTCATTCTCAGGTATGCTCATTTTAAATATAAACATGTTCTTGACCGTTTGCACATGACCATGTCCATCGTTGGGAGACGAACAGAAACGTTGATCCATTAATATTGTATGGAATAAGAGTTCCTCACGAGTTATTATAAACGCAGTCAGCAGTTTCGCCCTTCAACTTCACTGTATACATTACTTCTAATATCCAGAAAATACGTACTGTTTTATAAACCGTACATTTATATAGATATATAATGACGGATGATTGCATAATTAGCATTACGGTTGCAAAAGTAATATTCAAAAACACAAATCACAATTTACATCACTTTGTACTATCACGGGACTACAGTTTTAATTACTGGATACCAACGAAATGTGTGATTGGTGGAGCGTTGACCATTAATTTTTTATACTTTCTAGTGAATATGTCCAGTCTGCTACGGTACGTGTCTTCATTATACGGGAGTCCGGTTTTCTTGAGGAACTTTGACACTGTTGGTTGGATTTTGAGACACATGTTGTCAGAGAGGGTCGGGAACAAGTGATGCTCCACATGGCAACTTACGATGGAGTGTCCAAAGCTATAGTCCAGAATAGGATTACGGGGAAGATTCAATACTCCCGTGGTCATTTGATAAATTCTAACAGGACGACTTTTCTGGGAATACATTGGAAGTCCGATATGCTGGAAAATATTTACATGGATGTACGGAATGGAAAGCATTGCACGTGCTGCCCATGTGACCATCAATGCTTGCATGAACGTAAATCCGGATATATTCATTAAGAGGCAGAAGTTGATCGAAAGGCCAATGGTTGCTAAAAACATGTATCGTATCATTTGAGGCCACTTCCCCCTCAGTTCTGATAAGGAAACGGGAATAGTGATGACTGGAACAAGCAAGGGCGCCACATACATGTACAAATACGCTGGAAGAAACGGAATCTTCCACGTACTTGAGTCTCCAAGTCCGATTATATTTGTATGTGGATGATGGTTCTTAATATGAATATCATATGCCGCGTCCGACGGAAATGTTCCGGCAATATCTGAACATAGGATCATCCATAGACGGTTCCAGACGGGCGATGCACACATGGCTCCGTGTGCAGCAGCATGTGCACCTTTAACGGCGATCGAATTGTGGCAGTATCCATATACTACAATACCCAGAACCATAACAAGCACATTATCTGACGACATTAAGTAGGCTCCTACAAATACCATCCCAAACACGATTAACATGATCATCCAGTCCACACCATACAGATCCCACCAAGAAGATTTATGGATGATCAAATTCACTTCCTCTCTTAAATTCGCCATTTTCGGAAGGTCTTTTAATTTCACTTTATCATAAACCTCCTCTGGTTGACCACGATCTGCCCCGAAGTAGCCCATATTGACTTAGCTTGAAAAGATTCGGAAACCCACCTTCAGCAGCTCCACAAGTCCGGGTACACTGTGTGCGTTACCTACAACCGTTAACTAACACATTCGGCTCGTGTAACATTTCAGTCCAGATATATAGACACTCCCAGTGAATCCAGTTTTACGTAAAATGATTATTTGTGAACGTTTGTTTGTCCAGGTCAGAGATAAAGTGACCTTTGAAACGCGAGATATTGCCAAGGTTGGTAGTTGATAACAATTGTAAAATATTGTCCTGTATCGCGGCTACAATAGTGTATAATACAACTTTCGATTGGTATCGCAAGCGTTAATATTTTATCTGCCTCTCCACTCTAATCTCACCCAATAAACCTCACACAGTCGAGTCAGTCATCGATCAACACGAAAGTTACAAGCTTATAAACTGCAGTGCGCATTTCCTCGGCAAGCAATGTTTTACTCCAGTCGTGTCCTCTATTACATCGACCGTTTCCAATTAAATTCACCGACGTAGACTAATTTTACACACCTGCAAAACCTACATTCTACAGCAGATATTCGTTTTGACCACATATTTTTACACAAATGCAAACATTCTATCTGACGCTGTGTTTCACTAATGACATTTTACCATGTGTATACATAAACTTTGACCCTCGAATATTAGCATATATTCATAAAGGGAAGAGTAATATTCGGAAAAAGAGTCGTCAGACTGAACAAACAGTATGGGAATGCTTTTGTAAACGGGTCATTTGAAAAAAAAATTAACGTACCCGTGTAAATATTTTTCATTGATCTTAAAAAATAGCAAATTGTACCTGCTGTCACCATTGTGAGTCGACTTCTTTTGGGGATTTATTGTAAACAACTACATTTTTCCTGATTTTTTCCTCGACACCAAGCCCACTATAATTTAGTGCTCGCATCTATGAGAAAAGGTTGTGTGTTCTATCCCCTGACCAACACAAACCAGAGTCCGTTGGAATGATTGCTTTGAGGTAGTGTAATTCGATAATAATGCCAGTGATTTGTATAATGATAAATACAACTATCATTTGATCCTGGACCCAGTTTATGTGGGGCGCCCTATGAAAAGGATGAACATTTCCTCAATCCGATAATGTCCCCTTTATACTGCCGTTTGACACTGCATATATGATATTTCTGATCCTGTTGAAATGTTGATTTGCTTGCTTCTGGGAAATTCTGATATGATAATGGACGTATTTTATTCAATGTCCACAATTACATTTTATCCACTCTCAGATTCAGTTCAGACTTAAACGTGATGCAATATAGGTGTTTATTTCCTTTATTCTATGAACTTTTGCGGCTTTTCGCCGAGTCATTAGTTATGCTGATAATAATGCGAATGCTCGAGTTGTGTAAATGAATATATAAATATGTACATGTATCGATTACTTTGGTGAACTAAAAAACAGCAACCAAATCTGATAGTGTACATAACTACGCATACCGAGGGGCGCGTACACCAAAATACAATGAACGATAAAGGGAAGTTTTTGCGACGGAAACATAGATAAATATTGATTCTGAAGTGATAATAAGTGGTTGTTCTTATCACATGCACTGTTGTTCAAATTGACTTTGAGTGCATGATCAGCCGAAAACATGTGGTGGATGCCGGATGCTGTTTTCTGTCCCTTAATATTGAGTAATCTGCCCAGTGACTCCTAAACTACAAAATGTCAGTAAACATGTCTACCACGAACGGAAACAGCATTCATTTTATCATCAACGCAATATTCATTAGAATGTTGCATTCTAATAACGGATATATACTCTGTAATCACCGTTGACTCCCAATGCGCCGTTTCGGGCATTTCGTCGCACCGGTTTCAACACGTTACGTGAAAGTGACCCTACTAGCATAAACAAATAAATTTCGGTTGATATCTTTAATTCCACACGACGCATATGAATGCTTTAAAAATGTTAGTGTTGAACTGTATCTTGATTAGTTGACATTTATTAGTAGGCGAATGGTGGCAATGGAGTTATAACATAAATACTAATAGTACACCATCACGTTACAAGCTTTCCATCAGCTGTTGATTAAAATTTATATTTACTTTCAAGCTTAAATGAATATTCGGAGTGATGACCATGTGAGCCATTCTGTGGCCATTCAGTGTAGGCCTAATTATCACCAGGGAGATTATTTAATGCATCTAATGTTTTGTGCGTTCTGAAAACATTTAGATAAAAAAGTCAGTGTGTGTATAGTGAGAATATTGATTTTAATCAATACATTTCTTACAAACCGATCAGGTGAAAAATACATTAATACAATCAAACACATAAATATGATCTGCCTATGTGTCATACCTATGCCTAATTTATCCGGTATATTTCTTCCTTTGCTTAGCAATAGCCATTGTCGTCATAACTTCCTGTTCAATGGTGGTTTCCGGTGAAATTACTGACAGTTTTCCCCACTGTCTCATCTGTTTACTTTCCTCTTTTTCAAGTCACTGTACTTGGTTGCTTGTGTTGTAAAATAACAAAATAGAAGAAATACCACTCATTCTATAGAATGACGCATGAAAAATAGAACGGAATCTCCGTCACGAAAGGTCAAGGTTGAAAAACAAAAATGGAGTCGTGCAATGCAGTTGAGAGAGAAGTTGAGAAAGTATTCAGCAAATTTTCCGGTTTGAAGGACCACTCTAACAAGAATCTTGAAGAGTTGTGCAATTCAATTCAAAGTATACAACGAGAATTGCGAGATGGTAAATGCTTTCATTTTATTGTTTTCTTTGTATGCTGCATATGGATTTAAGATGGTTTTCTTTTGTCTTCGATTTGTTTTTATAGCAACAGTTTGATAACATCAAAAACTTATCTGGATCGACACCATTTTGGTTTCATTAATAAAAATGTTCACTATTCTATTCGAACGAGTATAGGTCAATTAATGGACTTGCAGTAGAATTGGTGTCTTTTAAATTTAATCTGCTTAGTTCTTAATCATCATTATTTAATTTGGTAATCTACAATCTTTACAATACATATTATTTGGTATGATATAGTCAGGCATATAAAGGTATACTATACATACGACTAGACCTATTAATCTCTGAATTTTACTGAAGAACTGATTTCTGTACATACTTCTTCTACTTCTGCAATATATATAGATACTTACTTGCCGTAGTAGTAATGTCGTCTAGACATCGATTCCGGACGGTCATTTTGTCGAACAATATCACTTGAACTATTGACCTGCATATGTTTCGTTTCCGGAAAGAGTGAAAAATTTCTAATAAAAACCATTAACCATATTTTTTTTTATTGTTGTCATCAGTCAGGTGAATAAGAAATCATTTCATGAATTAAAGGCCAGGTCCTCTTGCAATTTTTTGGCTGGATGCCTTATATTGAAAAATGGTGATTTTTTAATACCTTTGATGACTCATTTCTAATTTTGTCAAATTACCAAGTTGTAGACAGAGAGATGTAAAAACAACTTTCTTTAAGTAGTTACTGTTACATAAAAGAAGTTTACCGAAAAATATGGCTTATTTGAGAAAACAGGGACTAAACAATAAAAAGTTTAATCTAACCTCGTAGAAAAGATGCACACATCAAAACTGACATCCACCATTATTTTATTTTGATGCTTTTGTCATCAAAATGTAGTTCCTATTCAAACAATGATTTTATGTAAAACACATGTGTATTTCTGGGCCACTCTAAGCTAACTCAAGTGTCTGTGATTTAGTGATTTCGTCAAAAACAGAAGTGCTGTCACATGTTTGATACATATGTCGATCATTTCAGGTGAGCAAATATCTGTGGATGTTTTTACTGGTCACTTTTTAAATGAATCTTATGGTATGAACACATTTCAGGTCATTTATGTATTTGTTTGTTGGCATTTCATTGACACAGTGTAGCTAGCGAAAAGTGATTGTGAAGGGGTCTGAAACTAATGCGCCAAATATACTTTCACAGAATGAAGATTTTGCAAGTGAAAAAAAAATTATATTTGAAGGAAATAATAGCAGATTTAAAAGAAGAGCATGCAGCACTAAATGCTAAATTTGAAGGTAGGGAGTTCCAGAGAACTTTGAAACTTTTAAACAAATAGAGAAAATTTTGTTTTAATTGCAGATGACAAGCTTACCGCTACTCAAACCTTAATACTGACACAGACTGTTCGAAGGATCAAAGAGGCAGTCTCGCGCTTGGGGCAGGAACATAAAGAACTACATAGTACAGTGTCCAAAGTTGGAAAATCCATTGACAGGGTAGGGAATCTAAACAGCTGTTGCTATAAATGTTATAAGTTATGATTCTATGATGACCAACCAGCAGTGAATGTGTGAATGATGTTCCTCAGAAAAACTTAATTAGTATTTAAGAGTTCTTCAACCTGGTTAGTAGAATATTGAGTTGGCTACACAACCTCGGTAAAGTTAAGATCTGAGGTGTGTCGTTTGATGCTCCAAACCAATGGTGGTGTGTGTTTTTCAGAAAGCTCAGAAGCAAAATGGTCTGTCCTGTCGTGGTTGTGTCCTTAGTCAAGACACTTTATTCCCAATTACTATTGAGGTCAATCAAATTATGCAATTAGCCCCCTGTTTGTTGTTCAGAGAGGTAGCCACTAGCTATTACTAGGAGATCATTCCTCAAAATGACCCTGGATGTTGACATTGCAATAACTCAGCAAAGAAGCAAACAAAAACTTACCTTGAAACTTTTCTGGTGGATTTAAGATGTTTATCAATGAATGAAGAATTTTATGATCATGTTCCTTAATCAGCAGCAATTGTGAAGGGATGATCAGTTGACATGTAGTACGATACTTCTCCAGCTTGTCTCCATGCATGGTGGTAACCATTAATGTACCGGTAAAAAACTCACTTATATCTAATGTTGTTCAGTAGACTTATTAACTAGCAATTTCAATGTCAAAGACTAAACACAGTGCCCCCCTACCTCCACCCCAATGGCCTGTAACAGGAAAAACTGATGTCTGAAAGATGGTATTTGTAAGCAATGAAATAAACCGTAGTTGGTCATCTTTTATGTTTTGCTGACTAACATTACAAAAGCTTGGTAACAGGATGCATGACATGAATATATTTAACAGATTTACTCTAAACTTTCAGAATTTTGTCAATGACTTGACATCTATAGCAACTGATGGTGCATTTGAGGGAGTGGAGAAAACTCATTTATTAAATGAAGTGGTTTGTGAACACTTCATGAGACAAGGAATGTTGGACATTGCTGATGCTCTTGTCACGGTATGGATAATGACCACAAACCAGATTTGAATTAAAATTAATTCATACATCCTTCTCACCTTATGAAAGATGGTTCACTGGGCATTAATCCTAAATCAAGACTTGTTCCTAAAATATGAAATAGATATGTAGTTTCTTGCTGAATTATTGCTTTGCTAGATAACAAGTGTGTAGATTTTTTGTTAGTGTTTGATTAAATTAAAAAATATATAACTGATATCTATATTACATACGCTATTATGTTAATTGTATTAACAAGTGTACCTAATATTATAAATTTTACAATCATATTTTTTGGATCTATAAGTTAATGCTTCTATTTTATGAATACAGGAAGCAAATTTAGAAATTGCAGAAGAGAAAAAAGAACCTTTCTTAGAATTACATAGAATACTCGGAGCTTTAAAACAGAAGAATTTAGAACCTGCTTTAAGGTAAGTTTTATTAATAGTCTTTGATAACATCTGATGTCATACTTACATGCCTAAATATAGTACATAGTACATGCATAATCATTATTATAATGATATCAATTTGCCTTCAAATACAGGCTGTCAATGTAAAATTAGTGATGTATTTATCAAGGAAATAAACAAATGCTTTGTCATGATTGCCCAGTAATAATCACATCTCCCTGATTTGAGTCTTTATATTTCATGTTTGATATCAAGACATGTCCATTTTACTTTTGTCTGTGTTTTTTGACAGTTGGGCTACATCTAATAAAGATAGATTACGAGAAATTAACAGTTGCTTAGAGTTCAAGCTACACAGATTAAAATTCATTGACCTCCTACGTCAAGGACGTATGTCACAAACTGAGGCATTATACTACTCTAGACACCTATCACAGTTTGCCAGTCAATATCCGAGAGGTATGTTTAACTTGTAAAATTTTTAAAGTCTTCCCGTTTGAAAACAGTTGTTTACCTATTTTCAAATACCCTTCATTAAGTTAAAACAATACACAGTAGTGTTGATTATGTTCACGGTAATTAAAGTTAATTTATGATGTTTGTTTAGTAGTGTACCTTGTTATGGGATGTGCAGAAAATTATGAACCCATTCATCTTGATTTGGAACTAGCCTGTAATATGTAATAAGCACTTAAATATTGATGGACCAGATTGCTTTCTTTGTTGACCACATGGAGACTTCTGAATACCTTTATATATCTTAGATCTACAGGTGTTGATGGGAAGCATGCTATACCTAAGACAAGGTATTGAGAACTCTCCATATGCCTATTTAGTGGCTCCTATCTACTGGGATGAGATATGTGATGTATTTACACGAGATGCCTGCTGTTTGTTGGGGATGTCGGTGGAAAGTCCTCTAAGTGTCAGGTATGTAGAAGATCCTCGTCGACTATTCTCCAATATCCATAAATTTAAATTAATTTGGCAGATTTTTTGTCTATTGTTTTACTCGTATCTGCAAAACTCATCTCTCGATTTACAAATGCTTACTAAAAAGCATTGTATGGTTTGTCATGATACATAATTGTGTAAGCAGCATTTCATTTTGGCAGCTTTTTTAACATTTTTATATTTTTATATAATTTGATACAAGAATGCTTGCCATTTTAGCACAGGGTGGGCATATATTGCTCGACTTCATGGTACTTTTAATTTTTATTCTACTCCAGCTACAAGTTAGACAAGCTATATTTGTTATAGATGGTAGCTGATAGGTAGTAAGTTATGATTATTTACATACCAGAATATCGGAAGCAATTATTCAGTTGCTAGAGCAGCAGACTTTGCAACCTTGGATGAAAATCTGATTTATGTGATTCAACATTTCTACCTGTGGCAATTTCTGTTTATGAGGAAGCTGAAAAATGGACTAGTCTGTGCTGTTGTAGTTGTCTTTTGGCAAAATACTTGCTTTGGATAGCATTCAGAGACCTCCCTCATCGGTTCAGTGAGAAAGTCTTCAGCTGCTACAAGGAGACCTTACCTCAAAATGACTCTGACTGTTCTAAGAGTGATGAACCAAGCATACACTTCCCCAGTTACTTGGTATTCACTATAAATATTCATTATTTGTTGCTGTAAATTAATTTAACCTGTGAATTTACATGTTGGTTTTAGTATCCGAGCAGGGTGCCTAGCCTTACCTCCACTGCTCAACATCAGACAAGTGATGCAGCAACGCCAAGTGGCTGGGGTCTGGAGCAATAAAGATGAGTTACCAGTAGGTTTCATTTGATTTTGTAACAAATGTTTATCAAAAGCTTCATCTAAACATTCAATCTTAAAATCATTCATTGTTTTAAATTATTTACAATTTAGTTTCTCTGTTCAGTAGTAAAAATTCTCATGTTTTTACCCAAATTTTGAAGCAAAAAGGGGAACATTTTTCATGAGGTATGTATTTTTCGATTTATTCTATTTTTGAAAATGAGGAATATTAGAATCCATCAAAAATAACAACCCTTGTATTAGCTGTAGGACTAAATGTCTGCCATCATCAGCTGAAGGCAAAAAAAGCTTTAATGATTGATGTAAAATCTGTTGGATAAATTATCAATTGTCTGGAGCAGCTTCATGGATGAAATCCCCAGTATTTTTACAGTGTTGTAAAATGCTTGTCATTTCTATCTGTACACAGCATTGTTCTTATGCTATAATCTACTTTTTTTACAAAATTTGGGATAGAAACTTACTGTACTTTACTTTTGATATTTTATGTTGGGAACTAATTGGCATCAGGCTCTGTGGGGAATGTTGTCATTTGAGGTAATAATCAAAAGAGGTTGACAATAGATCTATTATCCAGAGGGTGTTAACAATTGATTGGTTGATACTGAACTCAGGAGACAGATATTGAATTTATTAACCTTAAGATATTGACATTTGATTATCGACCAGAAAATGTTGACATTTGATAACTGACCTCCAGAGGGTGACATCAAATTTATTAAGTAGTGGTTGTTGATATTGGATGGATAGACCTAAGAATGTTGACATTTGATTTATTGACATGGTGTTTTTAACTTTCAATTATTGAGCTTGGCATGTTTGGGATAGACTTTTTAACCTGATATAATTTAAATTTGATGGTTGAACTTAGGACATTGAACTCTAAGAGAAGTTGTGATTGTTCAACCATTTGTTAGACTAATTCCTAGTAACATTTCAGGTAGAAATAGACCTGGGAAAAGATTACAGATACCACTCCACCTTTGCCTGTCCGATCTTACGTCAACAGACAACCGACGCAAACCCTCCGATGAGACTTATTTGTGGTCATGTGATATCAAAAGATGCTCTTACAAAACTTTCTAATGGAACTAAGTAAGTTTATAGCAACTTGAAATAATTGTAACGGCACCTTTGATAAAGTGGTTCTAATTAAGTTTTTTTTATGTAAATCTAAATACACATACCGGGTATTCAAATATTTTTGACTAAATGGTTTGAAACATATGATTATGGTTTGAACCAATATATGACTGCAACATGAGTAAGAGTGAAGTACATTAATAAAAATAGATGTGATATCTTCCCTATTCTGAATTTTCCATTTCTGGAAAGCAACATTCCTGCATCTCAAACCTATGCTGATGACATGTCAAAGTTGATTTGATATTCAAGGGCCTGTTCCAGTTATCACGATTTTCATGCTATATGTCATCAGGTGATGGACAAACTCATTTTATGTTGTTATAGTGATCTTATTGATTTCATTTATTATTTTGTGCGATATTAAGCTTGACGTGTGTGATGCTCTTCAGTTTGCCTGTAGGTTCTATTGTTGTTTACCTTGTTTTCATTTGAGAATGTTACATTACATACATGGATTTAGCAGAAAATGCTTACTTTTAGAGAACACCTGGTCTTATTGTCTTTAAGCGTTCTATTGTTCATATTTTGCCCTACTTTTATTAATTTGAGTTTTGATTATGGCTATGTCAACATGTTGGTGTATTTTATTGTTGTTTTTTCAGTAAAGTTACTTTGGTTTCAATTGGTTTGGTTACTGTAAATGATACAACATTATACCCAATCTCATGACACTGTCAAATTGAAAATATGACTCACTTGAAGTGGTTCTTGCGCCAATGTCTTACAAGGGTTTATATGGCTTTTTTGTTTTGAGTCCAGTGTAATGATTTTTTTGCGGAAAGAAGCTCTATCTATTTACCTATATCATGAAATGATTTCTCATAAATATTCACTTGAAAGCAGATGTTTTTGGAGTGTCTCACAATGAAAATAAACCTTAAACTTCTTAAATATATGGATGTGAGCAAAATCTCATAGCAAGTCTCGCCTCCATGCCAAATTCAATAGTTTGTTTGAATTTGCAAAGGACTCACAATTATTTATGATGGTAACAGCACTACACAAATACATGGAAGTGTAATACTTATTTCAGGTATTTCTGAGTTTTGTGTGGTACCTGTCTAGGTCAGATTTTATCCATAAACCAGTGAATTTTTTTAGCTTAAAGTGAGCACCTATATTTTGTGGCTGTCTACATCCACCATCTTGAAAAGATCATTCCTTAACTCTGATAGAATTGTAACGATATATGTTGTGTTTTGTTTTACAGAGTAAAGTGTCCCTACTGCCCAATAGAACAGCTGCCCATGGAAGCCAAGCAGATTTATTTCTGAATGGCAATCTTGACCTTACAAGTGGAGACTTGTTGCCTTTTGGGAGGACTTATATAATGGATGCTTTCTTCATGAGCTTGGTTCCAAAATTGAAAATTTTGATTTTGAATTTGTCTTGAGAACTGAGCATTTTTAAATTCAGTGAACCATTTTGAATAAGTGCTCCCTCTAAAAGGGAATTCAGAATACAACACTGTGTAAGAAGTCCTAGGTGTTGTTTTAACCCATGGTCTGTCAGCTGAATGTTTTTTGTAACTTGGTTTATGAGATCAGAGATCACCATCTGGCAAATTGGAGGTCAAAGTTCAACATAGTGATAATTTAGAGGTTGTATTGTAAGTTTATGCAGACATTTTGGAGGTCACAGGCCAACAATTTGATCCTTAAGGTCACAGGTCCACTCAGGATTTTATTGCAGGTCATATATTAAGATTTGGACACTGGAGGTTAAAGGTCAGCATAAAGATCAAATGTCAGCTCAATGACAACATGAGCATGTTTCTGTAATGTGCTGGCATATTTACAGAATTCATGCTTAGACTAAACTGAATGGACAAGGTTTTGTAACTGTTTTATTTTACACTTTAGCGAAATATTCTCAGATGCTTACTTAGCCTCTGAAAAATCTATGTTTTGATTGAATAGTGACCAAGAACTTTTTAAAATGGCTTTTTAGGAACTGTTTGTTCTGAATGTAAGATTGCTATATACAGTACCTTGTAATTTTTATGCAGATATAATTGTGTAATGAATGTGTGTTAACAACCACTTTTTGATTTTGTGCAGCAATGTGTGTGAGGGTACAGAACTACAGTCAAGGAATGGTGTTTTTAATGTAAGGAGTGTGTACAACGTCACTTGAATGAATGAATCACACATGTATATTATGTCTGTGTACTGGAATATCTAGAACATTGTATGTAAACAGTATAATATGATGTATGATGCTGTATTACACCAATGAGTGTATTACTATTAAATTCACTTATATGTTGTCAGCTTTTGTCAGACAACCTGTCTTTTCTGATATTTACTGATGGCAAGGTAGCACAGCGATTTGATCATGAGTGGTATCTGCTTAAAACAACACACAGGTGGTGATAAAGTGTGCCACTCTGGAGAGACTGCCAGTCTGGAGTAACAAAAGTGCGCTAGTCTGGAGAGACTGCCAGTCTGGAGAAACAAAAGTGTGCCACTCTGGAGAGACTGCCAGTCTGGAGAAACAAAAGTGTGCCACTCTGGAGAGACTGCCAGTCTGAAGAAACAAAAGTGTGCTAGTCTAGAGAGACAAAAGTGTACCACTCTGGAGAGACTGCCAGTCTGGAGAAACAAAAGTGTGCCAGTCTGGAGAAACAAAAGTGTGCCACTCTGGAGATACTGCCAGTCTGGAGAAACAAAAATGTGCTAGTCTGGAGAAACAAAAGTGTGCCAGTCTGGAGAGACTGTCAGTCTGGAGAAACAAAAGTGTGCTAGTCTGGAGAGACTGCCAGTCTGGAGAAACAAAAGTGTGCCACTCTGGAGAGACTGCCAGTCTGGAGAAACAAAAGTGTGCTAGTCTAGAGAGACAAAAGTGTACCACTCTGGAGAGACTGCCAGTCTGGAGAAACAAAAGTGTGCTAGTCTGGAGAAACAAAAGTGTGCTAGTCTGGACAGACTGCCAGTCTAGAGAAACAAAAGTGTGCCACTCTGGAGAGACTGCCAGTCTGGAGAAACAAAAGTGTGCTAGTCTAGAGAGACAAAAGTGTACCACTCTGGAGAGACTGCCAGTCTGGAGAAACAAAAGTGTGCCAGTCTGGAGAAACAAAAGTGTGCCACTCTGGAGAGACTGCCAGTCTGGAGAAACAAAAGTGTGCTAGTCTAGAGAGACAAAAGTGTACCACTCTGGAGAGACTGCCAGTCTGGAGGAACAAAAGTCTGGAGAGACTGCCAGTCTGAAGAAACTGGCAAAGAATTTTACTGGAATGCAACATGCTTTCAACTTGGCAACCAGGAAATTTGTAATTATCTGTTGAGAAGTTGACATAAAGGATGTAATTATACTGTATACATTGTTAACAGATTGTAATATAATGTAATATATCTATTTACACTTTAATATGATTGTTTATAATGTAATATGATGTAACATGAATGTTTACATTGTAATATAATTTAAACATTCTGCTTACATTATAGTGTGATGTAACATGAATGTACATTATAATATGATGTAACATGAATGTTTACTTTGTAATATAATGTAACACATGTATTTCTGTTTACATAGTAATGTGATGTAAATACTCGGTAACATCGTAATCACGGAACTGTCTTGATATGACATTTATGATATGGATAAATGACATTGCTTTGAATGCAAATATCTTATCCTGCACTAGTACAATATGGTCTGTAACAACTGTAATGCTATAACAAAAATGTTGATTGCTTATATTAATGTTTTATACACCTTTTGATTTCAATTACAAGTCAGTTAAAACTAGAATTCTAAATGATTACAAGTACCAGTAATTTAATTTATCAAATGGAAGTCATTTTGACAAGGTAGGTAGCTGTCTCTATAACAACAATGATATCATGGTCACACTATGGATGTTGTAGACAATCCTGAAAATTATATATCTATTTGTAAAAGCTTATAAATTTTGTATAGTAACATTGCTCTGCAAATGTAAATATTGTAATATGTGATGTATTTTGTTTACATCCTAATGTGATGTAAATTTTCTTGTTAAGTTGAAATGTGATAATATTTATGTAGTGGCATTGTTTCTATTTATCCATTATGTGTTTGGGTGAAACACTTGTACCTAAGATGAATGCGATAATTATAAATGTACCTGATTTTCTACAAGTAAATTTTGACAAATCAGTGCAAAGATGAATTTGCACATCAGATATAGCTGCAATATGTAAACACTATACAGAAGTAACAATTAGTGTTACCATTTTGTTGTGGAAGTCTTATAACGTAAGATCACCAATAAAATACATTTATTGTACAAGATAATCTCAGTCCTGCAGGAATTAACTGAAAGTTTTCATCATTGGTCAGACAGCATTGTCTTTATAGATGCATAGAGGAACATTGTTACTGATACCAGACATTTAAACGTACCACAACACCAGATGAGGTGATTGGTGGTCAAATAGATTTACTGACCGTACAAGGTGGTTTGTCATTAATTAGTTAATTGGTGACCTTTCAAATGAAGGTGATGTTTAATCAGACTTTCTAGCAAATGAATTGTCAATGTTGAAATGCATTTCATGTCAATTCAATTTTGATAAAATTAGTGGTCCATTTGATAGGTCACAAGGTAACCTTTCAACTATTGGAAATAACTGTTCTTCGGTGAAATGCACCAAGTTCATGACTGTGACATGTAAAAGGTATTAAAGTCAGGTATGTCGCATCATTTTACCATGTAGTGAAAGTTGTCATGATTTGTGTTAATATGTGATATCATCAGTTCATTTCTGGCACCTGGCAATAAACCTTGAGTTGTTTAAATGATTTGCTTTGTCCTTGAAAAAAAAATAAATTGTTGATTTTTACATTGTTATTGATTTTGTCTTTCATCTCTGGAACTTACATTCAGTAATCAGTATGTAAACACTCTTTTTCCTATTTCACTTTTTAACAACAAATCCCCATCATCAGCAGACAATTTACATTGAGTTCTACAAAAATACTTTCAACCAAAACAAAAGGGAAATTTTTTAAGAATTACCACTATATATAGATGTCAATGTGAATTAAGAGGGTCAATGATATTTATGCTCCTCTAAAATTTTCTGGGGAGCAAACAAGTTGCTGCCTTGTCCGTTTGTCCTTTTCATGTCATTAGCATAACTTTGCCCACAGTTTAACGAAGGATCATGAAGCTTATTGTATACATTGGTCATACTCCGGGGATGTGCAGTGTACCAAATTCAGGGACCTTGACCCTGTAAATACATTTGTTAAATTTTCTTTTTCGGAGCATAACTCAGCTTGCATTTAAACAAGGCTAATGAAACTTGGTGGATAAATTGATCATACTAAGACAATGCACAGTGTACCAAATTCAGCACTGCTACCTCTCAATAACCAGAGTTATTACCCTTTGTTAAAAAATTATTGATTGGGGCATAACATTGCCCACACTTAAGCAAAGATCATGAAACTTAGTATATACAATGATCATACTAAGACAATGTGCTGTTTACCAAATTTCAGGCTTTCAATCACTCAGTTTCAGAGTAATTGCCCTTTGTTAAAAATATCCTTTCAAGAGCATAATTTTGCTTGTATTTAAGGTAGGATAATGAAACTTTGTGTACAAATTGATCATACAAAGATTATGATCAGCGTACCAAATTAAGGGCCCCCAAACCCTCAATAACAGTTACTGCCCTTTGCTAAGATACCTTGTCCAGAACATAACTTTTCTTGTATTTAAGGTCGGATAACGAAACATGGTGTATACATTTACCGTAGGAAGACAATACAATACCCCTCAGTAATGAGTTATTGACCATTGTCAAAAATTTGTGTCACAAGCATACCTTTATTTGCATTCAATCTAAGGTATTGAAACTTGGTGTATACATTGGCCATACTAAGAGAATGTGCAGTAAATCAAATCCAGGGCCCGCAACCTCTTAATAACAGAATTACTGCCCTTAGTTAAAATTTTTATGTCCAATAAAGACGATTATGGGAAGCATTCATCAGTTTCACTGATGCTCTTGTCTAAATAGGTCAGAATGCCATGAGCTGAATATATTAAAAATGATTTTTAAGGATTTACTTTTATTTCCTCTTTCACCATAAAGTGACCAGACTAAAGGTGGTTTTAAATATGCGATACCATATCCCTAATTGGGCTCCACTTTTCTGCCCATAGAGAGACCAGGGTTTCTGATTACACAAAACTGAGTTATATCACCCAAGAATTTTCTTTGCCAAACTTGTTCAAAATTGCTAAATCTATACTAAAAATTATGGAAAGGTTACTTGACTGAGGAATGGAAGTGGATCATAGGTGAAAAGTGATTTGGATGAGATGGTAACTAAACAGATCAACACTCCAAACAAGTTTTTATAAATTTATTTTTAACACCTAATGCAGGAGAAGAGAACAACATAAAAGTCACAGATTTCTGTACATTTTCCATGTACACTACAGTTTAACTCAAACTATCTCAATTTGTACTGATGACTCCCATTGTTTGCATTCAGTTTTAAAATTTCTGGTTATTTTGACAGTTGTTCACTGATCTTTAGATAACCTGAATATTATGATATTTTTTGTTAAGGCAATGAAAGAATGAGATTTTTAAAATTCAACTTTCAAGTAAAATGTAATGGTTATATCAAAAAAATTAATAGATTTTATTTGTAAGAATTCTTATATAGATAACCCTGACTCCCTTCATATATGAAAATCCAGGATAGAGAGCACAATAGCACTACTGGAAAATATTCTCTATCAATTACCAGATACAGAGTGAAAGTTCATATCTTTAATATCATATTACAACAGTGCAAGGACCATTTTCTTTTTATTTGTCAAAAAGAGGGTCAAAGGTCAAAGTTTATCTAACCAAATCTTGATGTGGCCTGTGATTCTGTACTATACCTGATTATTAATCTTTTGATGACCACATGTTACACTGGTGAATAACAATAACATTATATGCTACATTTATACAGAGAAAGATGTTTTTAGAAAAATATATGAACATCTGGACGGATTCCCTGTAAAATTCTTTGTATGAAATAATATTAAGAAAAAAAATGTTCAAGAACAAAACACTTGATAAAAGTGCAGGCATCCTTTTAAGTTACACAAACTAGTCTAAAATAACTACATTGATAAGCACTTTCCATCTCCAATACATGTACATGAATGAAAATATAATTCAAAACAAAAGACAATGACGAGTACATTAATATCAAGTGAAAAAGGACTCGGGGAAACTTTTTCTGATCAATATTTCAGAAAAAAAAGCCCAAAGCCTTATATAAATATTATACACTAAAAGTACAGGATTCTTTGAAAAAAAAGTGAAAATATCTCCAAAATCCAATAAAGGGGGCTACATGCTCCCTGTGAACACAAGAACAGCCCACAGCTCACTCTGTTTCTCTGACACAACAGCATAAGTTGTTTTAAACATGCATTGCACTTAATTTGATATGAAATCACAGCTACTAAACAAAACACATACTTTTTATAAGATCAAGATACACATCTCTGTAGCATTAAAATCACTACACATCCATAAGCATCTACAACATTCATAACTATTTTTTCTTTCTTTTTTATTCAGCTAAGAAATAGCAAACAATATTATCATCTCAATTCCTCAGCATATTTAATAGAATAATCTTACACTGTACAACATATTTTCAAACACAGCATCTTTTTCATTTGTAAATCTAGTTCTTGAGACTTTGACCATCTAATTATATAAATTTTATACAACATATTAGACACTTTCTGTTAGGTAATCTGGAGACTCCTGAGATATGTTCCCAAACTTTTGGACAAAAATAATTGAAAATCTTCTAAATTATTAATGCAGAATTTAATTATGTTAATGTCATTTGAAAGAGCAGATAGAAATACAGGAAACACATTTATTTTGGTGCAATCAGATTTAAGTGCAATATCAATTTTTAACAAATCATGGCAATGAGGAATTCAACCATTTGCAATAATTGTTATATCAATAACATACAGTGACTGCAATTTACATACTCATAGCTAAAATAAGATTATAAGAAAAATATCCCTGTTTACAGTATCTTGTTTAAGTTTGAAGCTTTTCAAAAACATGCCGAAAAATGCACTTATTGGAAAGCATTTTTCATGAGCAATCTCTTCAACCGTAAAGTGAAAAGCTGATATGTATGTGATATTGTAATAAGCATATTGTGATGTATTTTACTATGTTATGTAAATATGGAATTTCCCTCTCCGACTCCTGAAACTATATTCCGCCCAGCGGAGTAATAAAAGTTAGTTGTTGGTACCGCCATGATGTATGATGTGTGGTTAGTCAGCGCCGGTCCACTACTGTAATGTTTTGGGTCAAGACACGACACATATCAGTACAAACTCGAGGTAACTAGATAATAATCTCAAAAGTCACTGAATGAAAATAAAATCTCAACAATTTAATTCACATTTATTGAAACTTAAAAAAACCCAATGAAATTCAATTCAATATGGTTTTTAAAAAATTCTGCAAGGATCTGTACAGGATGTCTTTGTATTATACATATTTCAGAATAGGCTAAAAACTGTATTATGTTTTTAGTTTTGTTTTTTCTTTATGACAATTTTTTGCCAGTTTTACCTAAGCTTGAAATAAAAATGATATATCATTATCATCTTTATTCAAATCGAAGTTATCTATTTTTCAAAATGTTATTTTATCCTAGTCATTAATTGAAAACTGAGCAACTTGAAAATAAAAGCTGTTATAGTGCATGTATAATTCTACATTTTGTAACTTAAACTTAGTTAGAGTATGTATTGTACATGTACAGCTTACAGAATTTACCATTAAAGTATCATCATTAGAGTAACTGTACATTTTCCAGCTCTCTCAATGATAAAATAGACCTGTATACCCTTACTGACATTTATCTCTGAATTCAACACAGCAACCATTTATCTCACAATTACAAGCATTCTAAGAGTAGTATTGTTAATCTGGTTGGTGATCTATTACACATTAGTTTTTCTTGAGGTAGAAAACCAGGTCTGAACTGTCATATCCTGTGACACAGAAGCCCATCCCTGCTTTATGTACAAACTGTCCACCACACAGCTGCATGTCTGTGACACTCTCACCAAAACAAAACTCAATCTGTAACAATGAAGATAAGGATTTATGTACCATTTTCCAGTAAAGGTAGGAGACAATACCAAGGGATGTATACTTTCAATTAGTTGTGATATTACAATGGAAGTTGCTGTTTACTGTAGGTCTAATAGTTATTGTATATCACAAAGATTATCCTCATCAAACTCTTCACCTCGCTTTTTGATGACACATTTGAGCATGCTCTTATCATACAATTCTTTTAAGGCTAGCATGAGAATGAATGTTATGGCAATGACTTGACAATCAATGATTACATTTGAATTAGATTTAATTATCCAATAAAAAATGTGTTGCATAACTGTAATTTTAGAATCAATATCATGATTTGAATTATATTCCAATTTATGATTATCTTTTACTACTTAACAAAGACCCGTGTACGAAAATGTCAACTTTATAAAGGTTTTAACAAACAAACCTGATTTACCAACAAATAGTTGTCTCTAAAGACCACTTTAGTATGCATACAACAAATACCTGTCTCTGAAGACCACCTTTGTATGTATATTACAAATATTTGTCCCTAAGACCACCTTTGTATGTATATTACAAATATTTGTCTCTAAAGACCACCTTTGTATGTATATTACAAATATTTGTCTCTAAAGACCACCTTTGTATGTATATTACAAATATTTGTCTCTAAAGACCACCTTTGTATGTATATTACAAATATTTGTCTCTAAAGACCACCTTTGTATGTATATTACAAATATTTGTCCCTAAGACCACCTTTGTATGTATATTACAAATATTTGTCTCTAAAGACCACCTTTGTATGTATATTACAAATATTTGTCTCTAAAGACCACCTTTGTATGTATATTACAAATATTTGTCCCTAAGACCACCTTTGTATGTATATTACAAATATTTGTCTCTAAAGACCACCTTTGTATGTATATTACAAATATTTGTCTCTAAAGACCACCTTTGTATGTATATTACAAATATTTGTCTCTAAAGACCACCTTTGTATGTATATAACAAATAGCTGTCTCTGAAGATCACCTTTGTATGTATATAACAAATAGCTGTCTCTGAAGATCACCTTTGTATTTATATAACAAATAGCTGTCTCTGAAGACCACCTTTGTATGTATATAACAAATAGCTGTCTCTGAAGATCACCTTTGTATGTATATAACAAATAGCTGTCTCTGAAGATCACCTTTGTATTTATATAACAAATAGCTGTCTCTGAAGACCACCTTTGTATGTATATAACAAATAGCTGTCTCTGAAGATCACCTTTGTATTTATATAACAAATAGCTGTCTCTGAAGATCACCTTTGTATTTATATAACAAATAGCTGTCTCTGAAGACCACCTTTGTATGTATATAACAAATATCTGTCTATGAAGACCGAATTTGTATTTATATAACAAATAGCTGTCTATGAAGATCACCTTTGTATGTATATAACAAATATCTGTCTATGAAGACCGAATTTGTATTTATATAACAAATAGCTGTCTCACCTTTGAAGATCACCTTTGTATTTATATAACAAATAGCTGTCTCTGAAGATCACCTTTGTATTTATATAACAAATATCTGTCTCTAAAGACCACCTTTGTATGTATATAACAAATAGCTGTCTCTGAAGATCACCTTTGTATTTATATAACAAATAGCTGTCTCTGAAGATCACCTTTGTATTTATATAACAAATAGCTGTCTCTGAAGACCACCTTTGTATGTATATAACAAATATCTGTCTATGAAGACCGAATTTGTATTTATATAACAAATAGCTGTCTATGAAGATCACCTTTGTATGTATATAACAAATATCTGTCTATGAAGACCAAATTTGTATTTATATAACAAATAGCTGTCTATGAAGATCACCTTTGTATGTATATAACAAATATCTGTCTATGAAGACCGAATTTGTATTTATATAACAAATAGCTGTCTATGAAGACCGACTTTGTATTTATATAACAAATATCTGTCTCTAAAGACCACCTTTGTATGTATGTAACATATATCTGTCTATGATGACCACATCTATATACATATTACAAATACCTGTCTATAACGGCCGTCCTTATAAGAAACACCAGTATAAATCCACTTATTATAAATGAAACAAATACCGGTCTATAAAGGCCAAATCCATAACAAATACATGTCTATAAATTCCACCTATAAAAACACACAACAAATATCTGTCTATAAAGGTCACACTTAAAAGTTCTTAACAATCCAATGTTTTATAATCACTCTAAATCCTTAATAAGTGTAATCTTTTTAATCAAAGTTTTCCTAAACTAACAAAACACATTTTTGTATTCCTCAGACAATCAGCATAAATGATTTGTCAAGAAATTGTATTGGGCAATGATTCATAATCTTTATTATTCTATTAACATGTAAACTCTACCTCAGGTGTATCCCCTGGCTTCAACTTCCAGATCCTTGCATTGGTATCATCACTCACAGACAGAAGCTGAAATGGTCAATCAAAAGTACTGGTAGTTTGTTAATATGTAAATATAAAACAAGTTCCTAGGGTGGGGACTGACTTCAGAGTCAGTCCTAGTAGCACAGATACATACGTACATTGTACTCTCAGCATTGGTTTAGGAAGTGTTGAAATCAATTAGGTTAAGGATGCAGATGCTTCTGACCTAGTTAGGTATGTTCTGAAAAAATATTTATTTCTTTATTCATTTTTGAGGCATGTTCCCTTGAGTGACATGGGCAACAGAGGGGGAATCTCCCCATTTACATGTAAGTTATTATGTATACAACACAAATTGGTCTAATACTTGTCAGTGCTTTGCATACAATTTGTTGTGGAGAAAGAAACTGGCTTTGACTTTACAACATCTTACCAGTCCACTGTCCTTGGCTATGTCCAGTGCGTTAACCCAACGTACATGGGCACTCACTTCGGCTGCTAGTCTTCCTGTGTTAGCGCTGTATACCTTTAACTGACCATTGCTGAATCCTCCTACGATTATCTTCTTCCAAAGGCACACACAGCTGCAGGGATTACTGAAAACATCATAAACTTTTAACATAAATACTATGAATATTGCACATGTCCAAAATTGTTTTCTGAACATCAGTGAATCATACAAAGCTTATCAATGAAAGCTTTCTCATTACTATTTTAACTTACAAGAAGTTGTGATTTTTAAGATGGTGATCATGGGTGATTAAATGTCTTATACAGGTCAAATTATGTTAAGATATAAGTATGGACCATGGCATACATTATCTATATGGGTTGAGTAGACATTTGTTAACAAATGGAGACCTTTTGGATTTCAACTAGCTGAGTTTAACACTGGTTTTTGAAAATCTCATAAGGTATGCCACTGCTCTACCGTCCTGTAAAAATATTTTACCTTCCTGTTTCACTTGAAAACCTCCTGCTGTTGTAAACTAGACATTTCCTGTATAAACATTTTACTTTCCTATTTCTCTCGAAAACCTCCTGCTGTTGTAAACTAGACACTTCCTGTATAAACATTTTACCTTCCTGTTTCCCTTGAAAACCTCCTGCTGTTGTGTACCAGGGATTTCCTGTTTAAACCTTTTACCTTCTCATTTCTGTTGATAACCTCCAATTGTTGTGTACTAGGGATTTCCTGTGTAAATGTTTCACCTACTCATTTCTGTTGATAACCTCCAACTGTTGTGTACTAGGGATTTCCCGTGTAAATGTTTCACCTACTCATATCTGTTGATAATGTCCAACTGTTGTGTACTAGGGATTTCCCATGTAAACATTTTACCCACTCATTTCTGTTGATAACCTCCAACTGTTGTGTACTAGGGATTTACTGTGTAAACGTTTTACCCACTCATTTCTGTTGATAACCTCCAATTGTTGTGTACTGGGGATATCCTATGTAAACGTTTTACCTACTCATTTCTGTTGATAACCTCCAACTGTTGTGTACTGGGGATTTCCTATGTAAACATTTTACCTACTCATTTCTGTTGATAACCTCCAACTGTTGTGTACTGGGGATTTCCTGTGTAAACATCTTACTTACCCTTTTCATTGATATCTTCCCGCTATTGTAAACAGGACACTTCCTGTGTAAACAATGCACCTACCCATTACCCTTGATCACTTCCCGCTGTCGTATACTTGTTTCATCCTGGAGTGACCACACAATGATGCTTCCTTGTTCGTCACTACTGACCATTGTGTTACCTTCTGAGGCAATGTCACATATTGGTTGTTTGTGACCTGAAATGAGCAATAATATAGCTTTAATTTTCAACAAAACTCTGGTCACAGATAACTTAACATATCATTAAATACCTTTTATTATAGAAAATTTGTTAATTTTGATTTTTCTTCATCATTTCATCATAATCATAGTCATCATAATCATTGTAATCATATACATTCTATACACATCATGATTCATCCTTCTCTTCCACCACATCATCATCATCATCATCATCATCATCATCATCATCATCATCATCATCATCATCATCATCATCATCATCATCATCATCATCATCATCATCATCATCATCATCATCATCACCACCACAGAAAATTTGAGGTCAACACTGAAGGCAAAATTTACAATAGAAGCTGATATAAATAGTTCAAAGTAGACTGATTTAAAACTGACCTTAGTAAGTATAATTCAGTGCCAGGTATTTTTGAAGTCCTGGTTTTCTTCAATAATTATTTTTCTACGTTAAAGTTTCACACAATTTTCTGCATCAAATTAGGCAGAATTATGCTTAAATTATTTGCTGAAAGGGCAAAAATCTGCAGATGGAAAAGTTTTCACTGGTATTTAAAACATCAGTTTAACCATGGTATACATTATCAGTAACTCACCTGTCAAACTTTCCTTCGTGGTAATGTTGGTTCCTTTTGGTGGAATATCAAAAACTGCTATCTCACCCAACTGTGTTCCTGAGAGCATTAAAAAGAGCATTATATTGTACTACAGGAAAAGTTATTTCCCTTTCTCTTCTAAATATTAACAACAAGAAAGCCTAAGTGGCACTTACATGGTAAATAAATTTCAAAACTATTATGTGCATTATTATTCTTCTTTGAATGTAAGTCCATCCATATCAATGACTGTCTTCACAGAAATGTCCGTTAATAAACACTTCCCCTGAGTCAGGATGTTTACATTTACCCATAAACAGAACGTTACATTTTACATGTCCTATTGAACATGTACAATGCTTTTGTATTACCCTCCCCTACAAGAATATGTCATATGATGTAAGATCCACTTATTATATATACATATCGTTTAGGTTTTCAGGCTTTACTTTCAATATAAGTCATTGACTTACCGACACACAGGAAATTATCACCTATACATGCTATTCCTCTTCCAAAATTACCATACTCTGGAAAATAATATCATCATTGAATAAGAGCTCAAAAAACAGTGACCCACTTAAGGTCTGGCATTTCAATCTTAAACATATTTTATTCAAGGTTATCATAGTTTACAAGTTATTTCTGAAATAAACATCATAATTGTCGTCTTTCTAAGGAAAATGTCCTCTTTCCATTTTAAGGGACGATCCTAGATACATTTCAATCAGATAATGAACCTAGAAATTTGAGTCTAATGTCATGGACCTAAAATTTGAAGTCCTATGTCTTGGACCTAGAACTTTCGAGTCCTTTATAATCTCCCATGTCCTGAGTAATGGACTAAGACCTCCATCTCCCATGTTCCAGCTGATCAGTTAGGACTTTTAAGATCCCTAATTGATGGAATATGACCTTTCCCAAGTCCTAGCTGATGGACTAGGATCTTTATTGAGATATTGTACCTACATCATTAAACCCTATGTGATGGAACAAGTTCAGATTGCAAGTTATTGAGATGAGCAAGGACCTACACATTCAAGTGCTATCTGAGAAACTATTCTGAAAATTGGATTCCTCTTAGACAAGTATGAAGGTGAAAAGACAATGAAATAAAGTGGCCAATTTTTTTGAAATGACAAAAGGACCCATGTAAATGTAATCATTACCATTTTATCAATGTACAGAATCAGCTGACAGGATCTGTAGTTGTACAAATAGGCTGTATTATTTTTTAACTTTGTTAAATTGTTAGGCAGTACATTTACACATATAATGTGATGGTTTTAGGGTTCCTATTTTTCGCCATTGCTGTGCATGAAATAAAATTGCAAAAAAAAAAAAAAAAAAATGAACCTACAGAAGAATATACTACTGCTAAAAAATCTTGTTATTTCATTACCTCTTGTACAATGTATACCTCAGTGAAAGTATGCTTCACACTGGTCATTTGCCTGATGAAGATGACCAAAAGGTCACACCTACAAGAAAATCTGTTTAATATATATTACCAACCTGAAGAAGATGTTCCGAGATTAAGCTTACCTGATGCTTCAGAGCTGTGAACATTGCCCAGGGCATGGAAATATATCATTGCTGCTCCATCATACTCATAGATCTACAACATCAATGTGTTCATGTGTAAGTTACTCTGAAGGAATACTGGTTTACAGTGTACTTATGCTAGTCTAGTATGTATAGGCTAAATGAGGTTAAAAATGTTATAAAATGACAACTTACCTGTATTCCCCGAAGTGTTGTTAGTACTAGCACTGTCCTGACTGGTAACTGTATCCATTTACACTGGAAAACATATCAAGATAAAATGTCATTATAATCAATGGTGAAACACTTAATTGTGATAGGTATTGATTCTCAAACTATACATTTCAATTTTATTTTCAATACGTTTTTGCTACTATGATACAAAAAACCTGTTGATATGGTTGCTCTAAAGTAGATGCTTAACAAAATGCCTCCTAATTTTCATAAATTTTCTATAAAGTAAGAGAGAATTTTCTTTTATTCACTTTAAAATGACCTTTTCTGTACATGTAATACTATTGTATTGTCTTGTAGTTGTCTCATAGATTTTTTTTGAAGCCATTATTAAGTAACCTCATGTTACTGACAGCAAGTGTATAGTATTAAAGATAATTAAAACAAAGAAGGTGCACATGAGGCACCTTGTATTGGAGCTAAATTGTAACAGTGTAGCCCTGAAACTTACCACATTAATTATATATCATTATCAATGTACAATAACACAAGAGAAGATCAAGGTCAAACTCATCACAAGATACATGTACCAATATGATATGAAACACAATAGTTCTTTGTTTTGGAAACTGGTCTATCACCCTGACAACAGCAAAGGTCATAATAAAGTAAAGTCTCCTTGAAGTAACTGGTAGCTACCCCAGTGAACAACATACAGAAGGCCCATAATATCCTATCCTGAGCAATTTTAGTAAAGTGAGTGTACTGTATTGCCAAAGGACATAACAGAAAATGATAATATACAATATTACAATATTTTCTTAAATAATACATATCTGGATACATGAGCCACAACACCTATCATTAGCATAGTGACTAAGAACAGATTAAAAAAAAAAAGAAGAAAATACAATATACAGAAAAATCTTCTGTTCCCAGCTTTCATTTATTCCATAGGTATATATCTTTATGCCAATGGCATGTAACAATAAAAAAACATGTTGGCTCTGACCCATTTTATGCATAAATTCTTTATTGTAACATGACCTTATGGGCCAATGCAATTAACTTCTGATGAGACTTGGTAACAATGGCTGCCCTACCAAATTGAAACTTTAGCTACTTGGGCCTTTGTTAAATTTAGAGAGAAAACTGCAATATTGTCATTTATATGGGATTTTTAGGCAGCAGAATTTTGTAAGTGCGTTTTCCATCATTCTGAGGTATTTCTACATTCTTAATGAAGCATTTTATCAAGTGAATATATGCTAAAGACGATAAGCCAATGACTTGTTGACAGTAGATTTACAAGTATTGAAATGCCAAGTTTGAAATCCTGTACAGTATTGTAGGTTTGAATATCAATAAATTGCAGTTTAGCTACAGCACTATATTTTTTCATGTTGTGTCACACATAAACTCCCACAATTGCCATTGTCAGCTTCGTGTGACAAATCTCCATGTTTGTAAAAGCAGTATATCATAACTGGCCATGAACAGGCAACAGACACAAGGCTTTTTGTGTCTGTAATTATGATCAGTTTTAGCTGTCTATTAAGACAACCACATCTTAATCAGACATGAATAACTTACGGTATACAAGACTAAGTAGTATTTTACAAAAAAGGAGCCAGGTTTTCCTTTGCTCTTGTACTTTTACCTGGGAGGGGCTACAATAGACAAGTCATGAGACAATTGGACAGCAATGGACACTGCAACATTTGTTGGTCCCAGCTAGGCTATGGTGTGGTTTGACACTTCCAACATGTAGTGGGTTGTGTTATCAGACAACTGAGATACAGACCAGTCTGTGGTGATGTAGCTGTGTCCTTGTGCAAGACAATTAACCCTAAATGCTAAGGATGGCATGGGATGGGCTCTCATGCATTGTTTATTGAGGTAGTTGTAGCTACCAGCTAATGCAAGGAGACCACCACCTCAAAATCGCACTGCTGACTGGTTAATGGGACGACAAACCCAGCAAGCAAACCTTAAGTTAACTTAAACCTACTGTCAAACTAAATCATATGTATCATCATTCAATGGACAGGTAATGTTTTCTACTGATAGACAATGTACAGGTATCAGGTACTGGAACACTGTCTATATATCAATAGGGCAAATGTAAACAACTGAGACATACCTGGTCACCTCCATGGTGTGCACATTGAAAAAATGGATGGTGAATCTAGCAAGCTGTTAAAACGAATATTTTTTGTCATAAGACACCATTTCCAGTGAATTGGTTGAATTCTTCTTTGCAATTTTTGGTACTTGCATCCTTTAAGCATGTTCAGATGGTGAGACATGAAATCTCCTTAATTCATGATTAAAAATACTTCATATTTCATTTGCTTCTACCATACAATTCACATTCATTGCGAGTTATATTATTTTTTGCACAGAAACATCATGATAAAAGTGCACCCTGCCTGAATCTGCATCAATGGGATGCTTACCTGCAGTCACCATAATGAGTGATTGACGCCATATTGGGTGGACTCTCTATAGAGGTTGTTACTTAAATAGTAAGTGTTCAAGTGAAAATATGTAACGATGAAGTTTTTAAAAAATGCCTCATTTTAAGCAAATATGTGAAAATTATTTACTTAACTGATTTACTTGACTTGTCATCCACTTTTTTCATCAACACAAAAGAAATGTGACTGGACCTCACCTGCATGTTTACATTTGTCCTATATACGTATATGTATAATCAGATTTGACCTTATAGCTAAATCTGCATTCATAGCCACATTTGCTGTGGCTTATGGCTACAATTAAATCAAAGCTACGTGTAGATGTAAACTCGACCCATCAACTAAGTCTGTGTCCAGTCCTGTGTATTACATGCTTATGTGTAGACTTCTGCATTCAAACATATGAGTTCTGTGGTCTTTGCAGGTAGACCTATATAAATCTGTTAATTAAAGCGAAAGAAATCTTTCCTCAAGATGACCACGATTCATAGAGTATAAATGTAAGCTGAAGTGGGCATATTTACATACTTGTAAAATCATTGGAGTAGTCTGGTGAGTCGCTGATGGTTCCTTACAAATCACCTGCTTGTTAGTCACTGTCGATCCGTCAGGCGTAGAGGAAATAATGTTTACCACAGCTTTATGTACGACCGCATAATTCAATGAGTCCTTCTCTGGAGTTATAAGTGCAGATAGGTTGTTAGCTAATGCCGAAGCACTGCTTTTAAGCGTAAGGGGTTTCTCTCGGCGATACATTTTAACTAAAAGTGAACCTCTAAACTTTCTCCTGTTGCTCGGTACGCTAAATTCTTGCACATGTGCATTAATGAATTTCCGTTCCATGATTTCCGGGTCGCTTTCAATTTAACGGTTTATGCGAAAGAAGAAAGTCGAAATTACTGTTGTTAATGTTTACATTTTTGTTATGTAGGGTTGTCTGAAAGAGGTTACCAGGTACAATACTAAAGACAAATTAACTACATAAATATTGTTACGAATAGCACATTTGTTATATCCGTTGTTAACCTAAACGAAATGGGCTCGATCTCATTTATTCATTGGGTTAGTTTAGAGACGTATATATATCGTGCTATATATGTCTCTGGTTTGTTGAATCATCTTTGAAATTAAGTCAGACCTATTGTTAATATATTATTTTTCTATAAGAATTGGATTAATATATCTCGAAATCTTTATAAGTAAATGTAGGACTGCGAAACCTCTACCTGAAATGGGCCATTAATTTTTTAAAAACAAACCGGTTTGTCTGCACAAACAAAAGCGACCATTAAAAAAAGATCCGGACCGGAATTCGTCCTGTATTTACATGTTCATGAACCTTTGTAAACACTTCCGCGTTTTCGCCCAACGAGGAAGTGGAATTTCGAGTGAAGACCACAGGACATTTGAGTAATGCTCTTCCGATATGGACGGCAAAGTGAAGTCTGGACATGTTGTATTAAAGGCAGGAGTAATGGTAAGGATATTTGTATACAATGAACAAATATACGAGAAACTAAAAAAGTACGCATGTGCTGTTTTGATAGATAGTTTTAGATCATTGCAACGGGATCGGAAATGGATATGTGTATCTTGAACTTAGCCAATTCTGACTACTCATTGAAATACAAAGTAATTATTACAGCTATAAAAAAGTAACCTGTCACTGATAGGAAAAAGAAACAATAACTGGTAATATTTGATATGGACATAGAGGCTTTAAGCCTGCGTCCATTATTTATGCTAATAAATGCTAATAAATAATTAATAATAATGATAAAAAAATAACAAAAGTTTAAAAGTTAACATGTTCAATGTAAATATCTCATTAAGTAAATTAAGATATTTCTCAATGGCTAGTAGAAAACAT
Organism: Ylistrum balloti; assembly: GCF_031769215.1. Taxonomy (NCBI): domain Eukaryota; kingdom Metazoa; phylum Mollusca; class Bivalvia; order Pectinida; family Pectinidae; genus Ylistrum; species Ylistrum balloti. The sequence goes on from NW_026782216.1 coordinate 74,502, forward strand.
TTAATGTAATAGTGAACTAGTGACCCATTGGTCTCTAGCCAGACACTTAAAGGGAAATCCCTACTAGCTGAGTCTAGTAAGGCAATCTGTATTATTTATTCATACACATGTATTGGTGATCGCTATTGTACTAAATGTGTGCTACTTGTTTCCCTTCATGAGTTTTCTTCCAACATCCAGAATAACATTTGTTCGATTAGCGACATTGTAATGAGAGCTCTTTAGAGTTTATGTTGGTTGTTGATATTGAAAACAATGTTTATTTTCTTTTTCTTTATTTTTCAGAGAACGAAACAGAAAAGATGGTGTATCTTTTACAATAAAAACGAAGATGAGCAGATTTTAGAATTTTATGATAATGTCGAAGATGCAAAGAAGAATTCAAAGCACAAGAAGACCTTTCACTTAAAACAAGTAAAAAGTATCGACACTGTGAATAAGTCAAGCAGTAAAGATTACTACATAGATATTCATATGAAAAAGGAAAGACTGACTCTGTGCTTTGAATGTGAGGCAGACTTAGAGGATTGGAGCACAGTACTGCAGAATTATGTTAATGTCATATCCCCAGATGGGGGATCTGGTGCCAATATGGCTGACGAAGATGAAGATAGATCAACATTTAAAGCAAACATGCTGTATGAGACTTCAGAAGATAGTAAGTACATTGTATGAATATTATGTTTGTAACCTAGGTAAACTTGTAGCAAGGGAGAACTTCTCTTTAGTTTTATCAGTAGAGTGAGTAAATCAGTGAGAGATCCTAGGTTCTATCCCAAGCTTCACAAGCTCTACTATCGAGGAGTATGTAACTCCAGTAACAATCATCTAGGCTCTTTTTATTCTATACTTTTAGCTCAATTGGTACAGACAAATGTCTCATGTTTGTTCCCATTTAGAGGCAATAAAACAATGATGACCTAGCTCAGTTACATTTCTCAAGACACAAATATCCAATTAATAATTATATAACGTGGTAAATAAAAGATACAAACTTGTACATCACATATCTTGATAACAAAAAATGGTAATAAGTCCACTTATATGTTGTCAAAAAGAGCTTAGAACAGAAAAAATCCTTTTTCACTCCACCCAATTTTGATTTAGTATGAGATATCTGTGTCTGAAAAGGGTTCTCTTTTAAGGGTGAATCAGAAAAGGCGAAACCCACATATTGAATAAACATAAGTTAAAAGATCTGTTGATTATTGTTGAAGACATTTTTGGGTTGTTGGTTGCAAAAGGAAGTTTTACTGAGCTGGCATTGCCAATAAATAATCCTTAATCCTTGTCCAACATTATTTAAATCTCAATTCCTGTCATAAAACTGAATATTTCTGTGTTTTCCATCTTGGATCACTGAGGGATAAATATGGTCATATATGTATACATTCAATCTGGATAGAGTGTATATTGTAGGATTGGTTGATTATTCATAATATCATTGTAGTTTTTGTATCTATACCTGTGAATTTTACATAAGGTACACTAGCACTGGATATATGTATATATATACTTATACAAACACACTTCACATTTACGAAATTTGAAATAAAGATAAGGCCAGTACTTACTTAAATTTCTGCATAAAAAGGTCTGAGTTTTAACTTCCTGATCTTTTTTTATCAAAGAGTCCATGGATATTATATCAATAACTGACTACACTAGTACTAGTAATGTACCCACAGTGTCACTGGCTATTTCTAACGAGGGTGTAAGGTACACTACTGAGGATGTGATCAAGGTTCACTTCCAAGGATATGTTTGAGGTTCACTATGAAGGGTATGAGGTTCACTACTGGGGATGTAATCGATGTTCACTACCAAGGGTGTAAGGTTCACTACTGAGGATGCGATCAAGGTTCACTACCACAGATGTGATCAAGGTTCACTACCAAGGATATGTTTGAGGTTCACTATGAAGGGTGTGAGGTTCACTGCTGTGGATGTGATCCAGGTTCACTACCAATGGTTTTAGGTTCACTACTGAGGATGTAATCTAGGTTCACTACCAAGGGTTTGAGGTTCACTACTGAGGATGTAATCCAGGTTCACTACCAAGGGTTTGAGGTTCACTGCTGTGGATGTAATCCAAGTTCACTACTGAGGATGTAATCCAGGTTCACTACCAAGGGTTTGAGGTTCACTACTGAGGATGTAATCCAGGTTCACTACCAAGGGTTTGAGGTTCACTGCTGTGGATGTAATCCAGGTTCACTACTGAGGATGTAATCCAGGTTCACTACCAAGGGTTTGAGGTTCACTACTGAGGATGTAATCCAGGTTCACTACCAAGGGTTTGAGGTTCACTACTGAGGATGTAATCCAGGTTCACTACCAAGGGTTTGAGGTTCACTGCTGTGGATGTAATCCAGGTTCACTACTGAGGATGTAATCCAGGTTCACTACCAAGGGTTTGAGGTTCACTACTGAGGATGTAATCCAAGTTCACTACCAAGGGTTTCAGGTTCACTGCTGTGGATGTAATCCAGGTTCACTACTGAGGATGTAATCCAGGTTCACTACCAAGGGTTTGAGGTTCACTACTGAGGATGTAATCCAGGTTCACTACCAAGGATGTGAGGTTCACTACTGGAGATATGATTCAGATTCACTACCAAAGGTTGGTTGAGATCTGCCATTTGCTGTTCTTCTATGATTGAGGATGTCTGTTCAACATATTGGTGGTATGGTCTGCCAGACACTTTGTGACTTTGACTTAAGGTGTCTGGTTCAACAAACTTCAAGGGTGTCAGATTAAGCACATTGCTGGAATGGTCCACCAGACACTGTATAATCTTGACGGAGGAAGGATGATTCAATACACTGGTTGAATGGTCCACTGGACACTATGACTTACACAGGATGACTGGTTTAACACATTCATGGAATATTCCACCAGACACAGTAGGATCTTTACTGAGGGTGTCAGGTTCAACAAATTGGTGGAATATGGTCCACTAGTCACTGTACAATTTTGACTGATAGTGTCAAGGTCAGCACATTAGTGATATGGTTCACATTTCTGATGGTTCCAATGCAATACCTTGGGTGGTTGGTGAATTGGTTTATTTTTTATTAATAGAGAAACATTTTCTCTCATTTCTACCTGTGTAATAGTGGTCTGTCCAGTGCAATACATCCAGGTCTCCTGTTTACACACCCACCCATGTAACACAGGCATGCACACATGGACATGTGACATGTCTCTTTCCAATTGATAACATCAGCTGATACACATCCTCAATACTCAAGATTTAATGGTCACTTAGGCTCTATGCAGAGATAGTTAGTGATCATAATCACTTGAAATCAAAGCAATGAGAATTCATTTTCTTTGTCAGTTTTTCGATTAATTACATTATAAAAAATATCACTTTTGCCTAACAAGATGTCCTTGGTAGTACATTGCAGACGTCTGAAGCTAATATTTTTTCAATATTATAAAATGAGAAATGAGAGAAAAATAAGCTTTCATATGTCGAAGTAAAGGATGGGATATTTCAACCTTGAGATAAAGAAATGTGGTAAAACCTCTGCAAAGCCTTTAGTTTTAAGGCATTTTGTGAATTTTCGGGTGGCATATTCTTATCCTACACTCTAACACATGAAAGAGCTTTATAGTTATGACTCGCGTGAATTTCTCTTCAATGAAACTTAACACAAGAAGTCATAAAAACTGACCAGAAGGTAGATTTTGTTGAAGGGACCTAAATATTTATTGAAGTGTGGAATGTTATTGAAGAGAAGGCCAAGTAGCATATTTCTGTTTACAAGCTGTATTCATTGTTCCAAATTTTGCTGCTTTCCATTTTTAAAGGAAATGGAAATTAAACAAATTTTCTCTCATAAACAATGTCATGTAAATTTTCATTTTTGTGGTACACAATTTTCCTGGTAACTATTTCATGAACACTTGATTTTATGGATAGATATAGCTCAATAGATCAAATCATACTAATTTTAACATATGAATATGTTGATCAGGAGTAACCACAAAGTCAATGAAATTTTTGCCACAAAATGTTTAAGTATTTTACTTAGATTGGGGCTTGTGTATCCACCAGAACCATGATGTTTGTTAATTGTGTATATATCTTATATGCATACAAATGTATAACCACATTGTTTACATTGTGTGCACAAGTGCCAATGCCTGGTGTATTTTTATATCATAAACTCGTAGTAAGGTTTGGGTGATTGTTGATAAATTGAATAGTGAAGTGTCAAATTACTTTATATACACGTTCCGGTATTCTGCTTAAGTCTACATTTTTTCATTGTCCATTTGCTGGATATACATGTATAATCTGTAGATGTAAATTTGATAACGAGTTTGGATGGATTGAATCTTTTTCGGTCACATGAGACAAAGTTTCATGGTGACCTACTGTGATAATCTTTGTTTCGTGTCATGCGTTCGTAAACAATTTCTCATTTTTGACTTCTTCTCAAAATCTCCCGAATCAATTTCAATGAAATTTTAAAGAAAACTTCCCTGGCCTAAGATGGACCAAAACAAAAAACAAAACATTTTGTGGTCCCCACCACACAGGGGCCTGAGGGGCAGGACCAAAAGGGCCAAATTTACGCAAATTTCAAAAATCTTCTCAACACCCAGATTGGTGCAATCAAATGTTTTTCATTGAATCATCTTAAGGTGCTTTACCAAAATTGTTAGTTTCATGGTCTCAGGGCATCACATTTCCCCATGGGAAGGGGGTAAAATTTACTATAGTTTATGTATGAAAAATAGATTTTTGAGCATGATTTGTTTAATTTCTATTAGAAATATTTCAAACTTGGTTAGAATTATAAGCAAACAATGACGGCTTGATGGTTTGCCCATATCCATCCTGGCTGACCGCCGGGGACTTATGGGTGGGGCCAAATTGACTCAGATTTCCGCATGTATAGGAAACCTTGGTCAATCCAATCAAGTAAAGTCATATTCCCAAAAGATAATGCTTAAGGTAATATAAACAAGAATAAGACCAACAAACATCAAACTCATCTAATATAATTTCATATTGGAAAAGGAAGTATAAGATAACACTTCCTGTTAGTTTTTATTACCCTGCATCTCTTAAAACCCTTTTATCTTATTAGCTGTTGACATCTTGTATAGAAATTATAATATTGGGAATAAACCCTTGAATGTCAAATCTACTGTGACAGTGTAAACACCATAGGTTAAGGATGCAGAAATACTATCTAGAAATGGAAAATTCAAGATCATGAAAGCCAAATAAAACAATGCTTATGGTTTGAAATTTCATCATTTTATACCTTATCTCAGGATATTTATGCACTCAGCATTTTTTGCAGAAATCCTCAAAATATACCTTTTGCAGTTTTTACATATTTTATTTTTTTCACAAATTCTTCATCTTTAAAATTTGAAAGACCACTTTTTAATACTTTGAACCCTTCAGAATGGTCTTGGATATAGTTCACAAATATAGATCAGTGTAAATTCTAGCATAACTGGAGATCTAACTGACCAGTCATACTAGATTTACATACAGACTAGTATCTATTATAAAAGTATTTACAACTAGAAAGTGTTCATGTACGTGAATGTACGTTAACTGAATATAGATGTAGTACTCATGCAATTACAATAAAAGGAAAACAAGCAAATTTTGCAATTTTAATTTTATGTGATTTTTAAAAGGTCACTTTTAAAGAAGACTTGCAAATGTAAGCAGAAGTCATTATCCAATCTCGTTCAATTAAACAATCACATATTAGAAAGTTAATATTAGAAGCATGATTCATGAAATTTGTCCATTCAATTATATTCAGCCATAAAAATTTGATTTATTTAAATTTGATTTTCTCATTTTGGATGAAACTTGTCATTTTACCTGCAAAAATAACTGACTATTCAGTATCAATAAAGTAAAATACTTGTATCTTACTTTGTAAAATATTGATGTTTAAAACTGTTTTTCTCTTTTTTTTTCAGCTATTATATTTGATGTGATGATTGAACCAACTCCTGCTTCCGAGAAGAAATGCCTGGAGCCGGACAAGTCTTATCGTCTCCTGGTCACTATGACAAATATTGCTTTGGAAGATCCCACCAGGGAAGAAGAACCACTTTTGTACCGTTGGATGTTTGAATACATACGATCCTATGGAACTTCAAAAAGCACTGGCCTGTTTACCATAACTGCTGGTCGCCGTTCAGAAACTGGCGAAGGGGAATTCTCGTTCAAAGTTGCCCATCCTAAAGCTGTTGACCAGGCTATAGATCTACAAACCCAGCGAAAATTTAATTTAAAACTTCAGCAACAACATTCTAAAGTTGAGGATATAGAAACTAGTTCAGAAAATTTGCGTACATCAACTTCATCGAAGCGACCTAAAAGTGGTCTCCCATCAGGAAATGGTGCTGAAGCTCTTTCAAGGTCAAGTCTCAAAAGTGCTGGTAAGACAGAACAATTCCAAAAGGAATTATCTGCAAGTATTGCTGCAAGGCAACCAATAGATAAACAGAAATCCAATAAGAAACATGAGGAGAAGGAAAAAAAAGAGGATAAAGAAAAAAAGGAGGAAAAGGACAAGAAAGATGATAAGAAAGGAAGTGGTTTCCATTTATTTGGGAAGAAAAAAGATAAAAAAATGAAAGAACAAGAAAAAGAAAGTATTGAAACTAAACCATTACAACAAAAGCAAAAAGCTTCCTTTGATGATCATATTTATGATGAAGCAGTTCCACAAATTCGACCAGTGTTGGCTTCTGGTGATTCATGTTTCTACTCTGATGTACAAAAAAAGCCTGGAAATTGGAAAACTCATGGTCAAAGATCGTCTGAAATACATGTCGAAAATTATGGTACCTTAGCAGAGGCAGCTAAAGAGACCAGAAAATCTGGACATAAGCAAATCCCTCTTCCATCGAGCAATGACGATGATGATGATAACATGTACGACTCTTTGAGTCCAAAAGGAGTTGAAAAACTGCCGGGTAAAGCTGCAGAGGAAGGTCTCTATGGCACCAGCAGTGGTCGATTACTGGAGGATATTTCACCCAGAAGTGAGGAAGAAGAAACTTATGATGATGCAGTTTCATTTCAGTCAAGAAAACCACAGATCAACTATGATGATGAAGCAGCTGAATATGAAACTGTTGATATTTGATAGACTCTAGGGCTAATCGAAGATATAGCTTCAGTTAGGTTTGAGAATACAACAATGTCAGCATTCTTCACTTCAGTGTGAATTGTCAACAATTATGAATATGGTCACATCTATTCAGTAAGAATCCTGTGATTAATTATCATCCCTACCCCACTCCCATTTCAGCACATTGAAAAAGATGCATGGTGATAACAGTTAATGTTTTTTTTCAATTATTATTATGTTGAAGGTCTTTAGATAGGTTTAACTTTCTGGATTATAGATACATGAAACAAAATCATATATTCTTTTCCAGTCTGAATTATTCTGATATACTGTAAACCATTTTTTCATTGACTTCAAACCCATATATAATAGAAAAGTGGATAGAACATCAAAATAATTCTTTTCATGTTATCTGTTAACATGAAAATATTGATTTCTTATTATATCATTAACTGCCATTTATATGGAGAGTATAGAATGGTATAAAACTTTAAACTGTTTTAAACTGAGCCACGGAGAAAACCCAAATGAATAGAGTTTTGACCAAGGGGAAAGTACTCAATTTCTACCTTTGGGGTTTAATGATGTTTTGACCAGATGCAAAGGTGATAAAATGTCTTTTTATTTACATGCATACTATTAAAGGCTTGCACAACTAAATCAGTCAGTATACATACAGTATTTTTCGTCCTACCTCAACTAAACAAAATCGAACATTCGTCTTGATAAACATCCAGCATTCAAGTGAAATTTTTAAAATGTATTTTATAAGGTGAACCAGTCTTACATGCAAAGGTATGAAAAAATGTAGCATTCCTATGGTGCTATTGAATTGCCTTAACAGTGATTTTGGGAATTGTTATATACCCCAGGATTTGTTTTACTTGTAAACACCCACCTTTTTTGTTGACATTTAAAGATGATAGCTGTAATATATGCCATAAAGACCATCAAATAATGTTATTTGTAGCATATGTCAGCTATATGTCTTCTGATGTTAAACTGGCTGTGATGGCAAGTGTAAACATTCTGTGATTTAGTTGTACAAGTCTATACAGGTCTCATCTTTATAACAAAGGCCACTTGTTTAGGTCACTTTTGTAATACCACTCACAGTAATTGACTACACTTCCCCAACCCCTGAGTGACCTGAATAGACAGGTTTTTCTCTTAGTCAGGATAGGTAAATCCATGCTTTTTACCAGATTGAAATTTCCTTGTCTCGTTCTAGGTTTGAAACAGGGGGATTCCCCTGTCAGGAGAGTAATATGATATCACAGAAATAATACACTAACATCATATCAACAATGCAGAGCATTGAGACAACAACAACACATATGATTACCTTATAAAGCAAGCAGGGTAAGAGAACAATAATTATTTGTTGGAGAGAGAGGGTGATCTCACCCCTCGGGGGAAAGATATTTAAGTTGCAAACACCAAGAAAACCTCATGTTTGCTAACTTATTCATCTTTCCGGTAATAATGAGAGCCACCTATCTCACCACAACAGGGGTCGAAGATTCTATTTGTCTTTTTCATAACAATATTTTGTAGGACTGTGGAGAAAAATTAAAAATTAATTAAAGAAATTTTGTTTATTGCGCATTGTAGTTTTTTGCAAAATTTAAAAAACTTAATTTTTTTAGATACACTAAAAAAGAATGTGCCCGAGAATATTGATGTTATACATACAATATGCTGATACGACAGATTAGAGTATCCTTAAAGATAAAAAGAAAATTGTATTATGTATACCTAGTGTACCTAGATTTGTCCACTTGAACAAGAAAATGGACAGACAGCTAGTAAAGGTGATTTCATGATTGAAGACATCATTTAACATTCTCACTTAGAGCTAGATTTTATATATAGATTATTATAGGTTTTTTTTAAATTAATGTAGAATTAGTGTACATATGTTCTTTGTTTGAAAAAAAAAACATTACAAATAATACCATACTCTGTAGCTTGTTCAACAAGCATTCGTGTATTTATACTTTTCAGTATTTTGTAATTGCTATGCAATCGGTTTTCTTGTTTTTAAAAGTATATAGATATATTTATACCCAAACGTTTTATTATCATAGATTTTTGTTGGTTTTTTTTTGTATAGAATTCTACGATAACCAATACACGGCCTTTGCACAAATTTCCTACCCACAGTCCATATCTTGGTATTATAGAATGATTATCATTATAATAATATATATCTATAATGGTCATGAAATTGGTGCTAACTCCTTGTGATTACTAATGATTGATAACATTTTATTATTTGAAATAAAAAAACTCCTAACACAGTGGGTGAGAACCAACATCCTGGTTGTCTTCGGTCAGATCGTAAATTAAAGATGGATACCCAACAGTATTCAATAGAGCCCCATCATGGAAGATAAATACAAATGATATAAAAGATGGAGCATTAACAGCTGGATTCCGTGGTTTTATTATTATATGTTTCGGCTAGAAAGGCTTGCTGTCACCAGAATCTGATGCAAACGTTATTTCTTGATCATGTGATGTGAACCATTTGTTTTAGAAGTTTGCTAAAATTTTCTAAAATGCTCATGAGCTCTGCTGGGAGCTTTTCCAACTTCTCGAACATAACAGACTTTTTGTTTTATAAATTATAAAGGGAAGAAGTGGTGGTGGATTGTCGCCTTTTTTATCACATTTGTCTAAATTTGTTATTCATGCTACAAATTTTAAGAAGTTATTAATGCAGTCATAAAACATTTGCTCAGATTTACACCTAATGTATTCATTATTTGGTAGTCAGGATATAAAGAGCAAAGATAAATGACATTTGAAAAGGAAGAAATTTCATGAACTGACTGTCATGAGGAAATGTCTGAAATTTTTGCTCACCTGTTCAAAAAAGAAAAAAAAAATCAGAAAAAAATGATTTTAGTAAAGATATCCAATCACATCTCTACATTTACAGAAAATGGTTATGGACCAGAAATTCTGAAATTAATGCAAAAACAAAATTTGGAAGATTATGAGGTATACAACACTAAATTTTTCATAATTTGCACAACTGATCATGAATATGTGAGGAGAAAGATGTAGAAAGTTTCAGGAAAATGGACCAAATCTTCAGCATACTGGTAATATTGGCTTAAAGAAACTGTAAGATATGACAAGTTCCAATGTAAATATATATGTAGATCTTGCTAATATCATTGAATTATTTCATGAATTTATGCATTCTTTTGTAATAATTATATTAATGTTTAGAAATATTTCAAGACAGTTATTTCATGATATCCTATTTTTTAGAAAAAACATTCCATTTCAAAGAAATTCTATTTATATAAATGTATTTTCATATCATTTTTTTGATTATATTGCCCTCAAGGTTTTTATATGTAATTAGTTACAGAGCATAATTGTGCTGGTATTCAAGCTAGTACTCAATTTATAGTCTTCTATTCAAAGTACATAAGTACTAAGTATTTTTATGCCAAATCAGAATTGTCTCTGATATGATATGAGAATACTGCAGACATTTTATTGAGAATTTCATTTTGATTATTTTTTTTTTTTTTTTTTCAAATTGAAATGCTTAAAATTAAAAATGGAGAAATAATTCAATAGAAAGTCTTCATAACACAATCAAGACATTTAGTTGGTACATGTTCATCCTTTGAATCATTAATATCTAGAAGATATTCTTTGTCAGTAAGATTTTTATGATTTTTTTTAGCTTATTAATAGGAATATGGAAGGTAAGGGGAATCCTGCTGTCTTTTTAACAGTGGTGTCATGAAGATGACGCAATACATAGATCAGATGCTGTGTATAAAGTCAAATCACTTTGCTTGCATTAAGCACTGGTAGTAAGCTCATGCCTGGTAATAGACTCCCCTTTTTTTGATGTACATCTATTTTGGTTGAAATTTGGGTTTATTGCAGTTGCAGTCAAACTTAGTATGATCTTCAGCTTCAATATGGAAAAAGGAATTATCTTTTGAACTACTACATTGTTATTTGTAAATGCTTTAAATTAATTCACTAAAAATTCTTTGTTTATCAAAGTAACTTCAAACAAACCTTGTTTTATGTATGTTGTAACTTATTGACAAATTCCAGTGTTTTGGCAAATGATAACAGACTATATTAGGAAGATGTGGTTACACAACATCAAAATTTAGTTTAAACAATATTTCATTTGTAAAATTTACACATTACAAGTTCAATTAAAAATACAGAAAATGAAAAGAAGCTTAAACAACAAGCTACAAATTTGTTTATTCCTTTGAAAGCCATAGATTCGTGGACATGAATGAATAACATGGTAACGACTACGATGCAGGTCTGTTGGGCCTTTGTTTTTTTTGTTAAATAACATACAATATTAGTTATGTTACTGTTCTGCAGTGCATTTTTCTGAATTTTATATGATCTCTTGGTGCAGTTTTTGGTTTTGTTTTGACCAAAAATATTTTCAAATACTTCATGAGCATTTTGTTAGAAATTATTCCCTATAGTTTGCCAACTGGAACACAATATTTGCTTATACACAATAATATGTACTAATAAAGAGGACATCATTTGGTATATTGCTTCATTTGGTGTCAAGAGGTGATTGGTTTTGAGAAAGATCAGTTTGGGGAAGTTGAACTGTATATGATATTTCTTTACTCGATTCTATACAAGCAAAATGACATCTAAACATGACCATCTGTCAGTTTAACTTGTGTTAGATTCCAGCTGAATTACTTCAGTAGGACCTAAATTCAGGGTTAAGCATTTTGTCAGGGTCATGTAAATCACCTTCTTGCTTTATTTAAAAAATTCAAATTGATCTGCTAGTAATAGCATATGGTTAAGTGTTAAAATTGATTTAAAGTTTAATATGTTGAATGATCAAGATCATATTGGATTTCAGATCATTATGAAAAATGATATTCAGGATAACAAGAAATTCCAACCAGTTTCAGTTATGTACTTCCAAAAGAATGAAAGTTAAAACAGATATGTGAAATGTTGATGGATATTGACATCACAGCCGAGAGGTCCACTCTTGTTGCATCAAATGAATTTGGTTTTCAAATATGGGGATGTGGTGCTATTTTGCAGAAATCATCTCTGGTTGTCTACTCAACACTTCATTTTAACCATTTTAATCCTACATTTATGTAGCAGGCAATTAACACAGTAAGTGAGGTGACTATCAAGATATTAATCAGTAGTAAATAAGCACACAGCATGGTTACTGGCATTGTCGGAAACTCACGAGACTGCTTGTAAAAACGATCATGCAGAATCTCATGGGTTTCTGACGTGATTGGACAGGGCATCATATATTGTTATTGCTATATTCATATTTGTTTGCAGTTACCTATGAAACATTCCAGATATATTAACTGTTTGATAATAAATATTATTGCTTTGTAACATCTCTGTTTTGTTTTTCTTACATCTAATTCTGTGGCCTGATAATGTTTGATGCAATATGATATACTAAGGTTATCAAATCAATTTAGTTTCACTTAAATACTTGGAGTTGTCACTGAAAGAGAAGATGTTTACCCTTCCGGAACACTTAAGCTTATTTATTATTGCAATTTTTTCATGGTCTTCCCACTTATATAATTCTTTTGGTTTTCATCATACTGCACCACAGCATAAGGTCATTCAAATGACAAACTCAAGGGAGTACCAGTGCTGTTAAACATTGAAATCGTGGAGTATTGTCTGCAATCTTCTGTCTTTATGGAGATGATCCACATGTGTATGTCACTTTCATAGCGGTCTGTTACTGCAAGTGTAACTTTTCAATACCACCCTATCACATAAATCTTTACCTAGCTGTATATACATCACTGGTGTGATTTTTTTTCTATAGATCATATATTCTAAAAACACCAACATGTCAACAGATTCTTAATTCAAACGAAATTTTGATGAAACTATGACAATATATAAACAAAAGAAAGATTTACACGGAGATCCCTGAAAAAGTACAGGGTAAATGAAACCACATGTTCCGGAAAAGAAGTCGTCTTCTGCTTCATTGACGACACCAACCACGTAAAATCATGATAAATCCAAGTAATGTTGCATTCCCAAACCAGATCAAGGTAAACATCTTCAGCAACTAACGAGCGTCAAACATGTGCAAGTTCATACCACATAATTGACCCCTAAAACTCCCATTATCTCCATTAAGCTGCTGCATCTCTTAAGAGTGTCAAGAGTTTGTCAGATGTTGACATCTTGCATGAAAATTGTGAGGTCTGGAAGAGAACCTTGAATATCCAATCAACTGTGACATGTAAATTTCAATCTGGGGATGTAGGAGTTGCTGTACCTAGTGACTATAATCTGATTATAGGTTTGACAATATAATCAAATAATCAATATTGAATATCCAATTATAAACATTTAAAATCAGGATATTAACATTTAAACCTAAATACGTGAACTTGTACCGCATTTGGTCATTCACATTATTATGTTGGGTAATTACAAGGAGAAAATATTGCTTAAAAGTATTTCTTCAACGAGTATATTTCATTGTTATTTATGTAACCATCCAGCAAATATCTAACAATCAAATTTATCTATTGCAATATATCCAACTATTTTATAAACTATTACTTACTTGGTCACAGGATTCATTTTCTTATATCAAATTGAATGTTTCTTACTCCCTTGATCTACAATCCTTTCAAAATTAAAGTCAAGATTTATAAACTTTCTACTGCTTTCAAATTTGAAAATTTCAATACCGTATTTGTCCTAATAAGAGCGCCAGTAAATAACCAGTAGGGCGCCTTTACCGAGATATTTTTTCTCTTGAGTTAAAAATCTGGTAAATAGTCATGGGGTTGTCAAATATCAGAAAGTATGAGGTCACAACATAGTTTAGACTTAAATCAATCTGTTACAACTGCTGAAGTGACACTTAATTTTCCGCTAATGCACCTGAATTGAAACAATGTTATCACTTTCACAAATTGTCAAGATCGTCACTGCACCTAGTCCTCATCTCTGGATGCCTGCCAAAAATTTCCATGACAAGCCGGTACCGCTTACGTGTCAAATTTTGTCTCAACGCGTGTTGGAGACTGGCTACACCACACCACGCCATTTTGATCAAAATGAAAAGTTACGAAACAAATTTAAAATTAAGGTGATCGAATTTGCCAAAGAAAACGGTAACCATAAAGCCGATAGTCATTTCAAAATTCATAGAAAATGTGTGCAGAGATGACTGAAAATGAGGGGAAAATCAGAACCGAAGGAAGCAGCGTCGTAGATGTTCCGGCGGTGGAAGGAAAGTGAAAAATTTGGACGTTGACAACGAACTTATGACTTGGTTATCAGACCGGCAAGGGAAGGGAGTCCGTGTAACTGGAAAAGCACTCAGGGCTGAGGCATTACGGCTCATAAACTTAACGGATGTCAATCTTTTAAAGCTTCTATCGGATGGTTTCGCTCTTTCAAACGGAGACATCGACTTTCTATGAGACAGACTACCCATGTAGCCCAGAAAAGTGTTTCTGCAAATGACGATCAGGTGGATTATTTTTTGCGATTCATTATATTACTCGCATGAGGAGACTGCGTAATTATGAACATTGAAATATCGGTAATATGGATATAACGCTGATTTGGATGGAGAAACACTGTGAGCGTACTGGGTACGAGAAAGAGAGGATTACCGTGATTTTATCAGCGCTAGCAGACGTCTGTACGGAACAAAGTTGGCCCCATTCGTTTTATTACCGGGTGTTAGACCACTGCCGCAAACAGATATGCCTTCCGGGATTGTTGTTCACGTGTGGTTCTGGGAAAAAGTCGTGGGCAGATAAAAAAAAAATAGTTCAAATATGGCTAAAAACAGTATGGGGAAGACTTCTCGTATGGGACACATTTAGAGGTCATTTGACAGAGAACGTCAAGGATGTGACTAGGAAAACCTGTAATACATTGCCTATATATCCGGTGGGTGTACCAGCAGGCTACAACCGGCTGATGTATCCTAGAACAGGAGAATACGATGAGTGGCTTTTTGAAGGTGAAGTCAGTCTGACATGTCACGGAAATCGTCGTCCACCTGAAAAAAAAACTAATTCTGAAATGGATCAAGGAGTCCTGGAGCAGCACTACCCCGGATATTATTCGGAAATTGTTCAAAGTCTGTGGCATTAGCAATGCCATGAATGATTCGGAATCTGATAATGATTTTGAGGTATTTACCAACTTAGATTTGGAAATAGCACAGGCTGTGAATTATAACAAAACAGTTGACGTCAAAAACTGGGAACTTGAAAGCGAGTCAGAAAGTGACTCTGATGTGGATGAGGACGATTATTACCACTGTGATAGTCCTGGCCATTGTAATTCAGACCTACCGGTATATTCCGATGTGTGTTGACTGATAGTCCTGACCATTGATCATTCAGACCTACCAGTATATTCCGATGTGTGTTGACTGATAGTCCTGACCATTGATCATTCAGACCTACCGGTATATTCCGATGTGTGTTGACTGATAGTCCTGACCATTGATCATTCTGACCTACCGGTATATTCCGATGTGTGTTGACTGATAGTCCTGACCATTGATCATTCAGACCTACCAGTATATTCCGATGTGTGTTGACTGATAGTCCTGACCATTGATCATTCAGACCTACCGGTATATTCCGATGTGTGTTGACTGATAGTCCTGACCATTGATCATTCAGACCTACCGGTATATTCCGATGTGTGTTGACTGATAGTCCTGACCATTGATCATTCTGACCTACCGGTATATTCCGATGTGTGTTGACTGATAGTCCTGACCATTGATCATTCAGACCTACCGGTATATTCCGATGTGTGTTGACTGATAGTCCTGACCATTGATCATTCAGACCTACCGGTATATTCCGATGCGTGTTGACTGATAGTCCTGACCATTGATCATTCAGACCTACCGGTATATTCCGATGTGTGTTGACTGATAGTCCTGGCCATTGATCATTCAGACCTACCGGTATATTCCGATATGTGTTGACTGATAGTCCTGACCGTTGATCATTGATCATTCAGACCTACGGGTATTTTCAGATGTGTGTTGACTTTTTGGGATGAGCAACAGAACGTAAGATTCTAGATCTAGTTCAGTGATACAGAACTTTAATGAAGAGTAACGTTACTGTCACAAACAGTTTTAAATGTTTTTGGATAGTAAAATGTTTTTGTAAAGGTAAGAAATTAATGTTATATTTATTCACTACCTAAAAAACTGCTAGGGCACTCTTATTAGAGCAGGCGCCCTTAAAAGGACAAATACGGTATATTGCCAGTAAGAAAACTGATAAAATAAGAAACAATATTCCGTTATAGGTTATAGTGTGTTTTTATCATTTAAACTTTTTTAATAATGCATTTCTGTTACTTTATAATAAAATTGTTTAGAAACTGAATTCTTGTGGTGGTTTAAAGTTTCACAGAAAAAGGAAAGTATTTAATTTGTATGAAATTGTTTGCTACAACACAAGAGCAATAAAGTCGTAATAATGATAATAATCCTAATAATGGGAAGAGAACTAAATTCATTTTCAAAGATGAAGATTAATAAAGAGAGGTAGGAATCCAGCTCAATTCAAGTCAGATCTTCATTAGATTTGACAGCATTCCAAAAGACCATCCATAATATATCTATAAATTGAACCTTCATTTTATGGCATGACCTGAAAAGTAAAAATGTTCATGGTTTAGTCTTCGTTTAGTCATTATTTTGTTGAATAACATGGAAAAATACAATAAAAAACAGAAATGGTTTTGATCTAGCCTTAGAACAGTCGGTAATTTGTTGAATGGTAATTTGTTGAATGGTAATTTGTTGAATGGTAATTTGTTAAATGATACGGGAAAATGAAAATAGATAAAAATGTTCTTGATTTAGGCATTGAATGGAGCCATCATATTGTGGAATAACCTGAAAAAAAAAATTAAACATATCAAACTACTTTGTTGCTCGTTACAATAGTCTTCCCTTGTAATTTTTTTTCATAATCTCCACTGCATATGTTGCCTTGATAATTTAGTGTGTGCGTAACTGACAAAAACCATTAAAAACTTTTTGAATTTCAAATCACATTGAATTTTTAGTAATTTCTCATATGTTATCACAAATAAAAGATAGCACAAAGAGAATAATGAATTATTATGGAGAAGGTCTGGATGAAGTGGCTGTGCGGTAGTTGATGCATCTTCCCTCTCTGCCCTAGAATTGAATGATGATTGTACAAAATCCATACAATCAACTGAATCGCACCTCTTAATACAAATTTAGAATTAGTGAAGATTCAGCTATTTGGTCCTTCTCAGACTCATCCTTGATAAGATGGGTTTACATTGTGAATTTAAAAGGTGACTGAAGATAATCAAACGGGACCAAAAAATGCCTAAATCTAGATTAGGAGGTGCACTAACCCTGTAATTCAATGCATTTCGTTATTTTCATATATCTAATAATTTCTGAATAACGTGAATAGTATATCCTGAGAACTAAGCAAATGGTTGTTTCATACCTCAGTGATGTCAAAGAGTGGGATTCCACAAATTTCTTTTCAGCTAAATCACTAAAACAAGATTGGATAAGTGAAGGTATCAACAAACCTTTTCTAAAAATCTGATGTTTCGGTGCAGGTTGAATGTCTTGCTCAGGAAGATTCATGAGGTTATCATCAAAAATTTCCTCCAAGTTGTCTAATGACAGATCCTCCAGAACTGGTTTCTAAAGGTATACATGGGTGTAATAGAATTATTAAAGAAAGACTTTCTGAATCCAGAATATATTCTTCTCTGTCAAGGGTTATATCATTAATCTCAGTTAATGTCTAGTTATATATTTCTACCTGTGTAATACTGGTCTGTTTGGGACAACCCGTGGCATGACCCTAATTTCCTGGACAATAATATTCATGAAGCACTCATCTCTATCCAAGTAAAATCTTAACATAAATTATTAATTTATTGATATATTATTCTTGGCTTTCCAGAATTTAGCGAGGTTATATTGCTTGTTGATGTTTCTTTCAGCTTTCTGGTAATCTTAAAAGCCAAACGTTTTAATAGTCGAAAAATATGCCCAGTAATTTTATAATGTAATGGTGATAAGTATGGTTTAAGTAACAACAACTTTGCCATATCATCAGTGATTTCCATATACAAGGACAAAAAAATCATATTACACTCCTCGTAAAAGAGTAACACCTACTGATGTCTCTGATTGGTAGGACTCAACAGAAGTATCGGTGGTGAAATTTGACTTGCAGATGCGATTTCGTGTGGACACACCTAGGGCATCTTCATTCTGTCGAAGGTGAGTATAAAGCTGACAAAATGCAGTCATTCTTTTGCTTGTGAAATAAATATGTAGATGTATATCATTTTTTATATCAAATTTATCATTTGATATATTTGATTACAAATTGATATAGATCCGTGTATAAACTTACTTTCAATTGAATATTAGTAATGCATTTCATTTAGTTCAATTGTCTCATTATTAAATGTCCTATCTTCCATAGAAGATATATGCATATTTTACAGGGATTAAGGATTACATAAGCTTTAATAGACCATGTTAACATGAAATGCATATGACTTAAACTACTCAACTAAACACTAATTATGAACTGAAATAAAACCAAAATTTGTTTTGGCTAACCCCACCCATTCTGTAAATTCTCAAACTTAGGACATCTAAAATTTTGTATAATGAATTGCAAAATAACATTATATGAATATTTTCAGATGAAAAGATTTAAATGAACATAATCTAATTCCTGGAAATCAGCACTGCATCAAAGGTACATCACTTGGTACAAATTTACAGAGCTTTAAGATAGATATCGTTCATGTGACTTCTTGGACTTTAAAACCTGAATATCTTTTTAAAGAACTCGGTAGCAGCTACAGACTTATTTACTTTAATAGTACAGTATTTATCTGTTTCACTTTGGTGATTTAAAATCGAAGTTGCTATAATGATGTATAGACCTCTAGTAGCAGGCTAAACATGAACTGTCCAAACTTCGCCTGTTTCACCAGAGGTCAGGAATAATGAACAACATATTGGATTCGAATATGTACACCCTGAATGAGTTTCATCTCTCTGTTTTACAGACCTGAGAGGACACTTTAGTTGCTTGAGAAGTATTTTTCTGCTGATATTTTGTCTGTTGTTGTTGCTGCTGTTTTTGTTGATGTCTGTTCTTGATTTTTCTTTGCCAGAGCTGTTGTTGCAGAGCCTGAACTTGTTGTTGCAGGAGGTGACATGTCCGTTCCAAGTCCTCGTCCTTCACAGAGTCTATTTCTTTCTGCAGTCTGTTGTAAATATGATGAAATACAAGAAATAAGTTGGTAAATAAAAATCATCCATCTTGTTGATTCATTTCAGCTGTGATATAATTATGAACAATCAATAAAGAATGAATTCTTGTTGTCCAATACTTTTAATACAACTGCTGTTGAGTAAATAAATAGATGTTACATAAATAATAAGCAAATAAAGAAAATTATCCTAGTTGATTTTGACTTAGTTTTCTTCTTGAAACCTTCCACAAATACTCTGCCACATATCCCGTATATTATTCATTAGAATAGCTACCAATCATGGCCAACTTAACACTACCTGATGAATTCTGCATCAGTCGTTGGCAACAACTGGATTTTTTGTTTTTCTTCTTCTTGCTTTGCCAACTTCCTTTTTTCTTCCGCAACCTTTTCACAAAGTTCTGAAGAAAGACTAATCTAAGTGTATACTTGTGCAGTAGTAGTCTATTGGAGATATATCTTATCCCTTATTTCAAGCTTGGTATCTTAGTAATATTCAAAATTTTGAGAAGCCATTACATCCTTCAGAAATTGAACTCATCATTAAACATTTGAAGATAGTGCACACGACTCGTGTGACAAAATCCTTCAAAAATGGTAACAGTCTACTCTTCAATTACAAATTCTGCGTAATTTTGTTGATATTATTTACTGCCAGGTATATGGTCTCAATTAAGATACATTATCAATACCTAAATGCTGGGATTTAGTAGTTTGCAGCAAATCCATGAGGTAATCTTCTTTGTCTTTCAGCTTTCTCAGTGATTCCACACGTTCCTCATAGTTCTGAATATCTGTAGAAAACAACATGTTATTGGACATAAATTCAACACCGATAATTAAAAATTTTGATCTGGCAATTAAATGATAATTACTTGATAATTTAAGTACATATGATTCTCCTTTGTCACATTTACTCTCAACTCTTAGTATTAGAAAGCAGCTATAATCATGAACCCAATGTCAAATACAGATAACCCCTACTCCAATTAGTATCCGTGTACATGAATTAATAGTAGTGCTACTATTCACTTATGTGTCTTTTGAACAATTTTTGAGATTGCTGATGGTAAATATCGCTGTGGGACTTTTTACCCTCAAGGTTTGTCATAACCTGCAATCCATGTTTAAATTTGTCAAAATATAGAATACACACATATACTTGCTATTCTAAAATTAACAGATAAATGAAAATAATGAAATTATGCATTGAATTATTTAGTTAGTTCACCTCCCTGTCAGGATTTTGACATTCTATCTGTCACTTTCAGACTTTCTTCAGCCATTATCAAAGTTTCAAACTTTTAGGCCCCTAGCATCACTGAGGAGTCATATGAGGAAACATCTGTAGTGTTGTATAAATTACATATTTAGCTCTACTGTAACTAATTCTAAATTTGAGGAAAATCAAAATGTGAATAATGATAATAAATGATGCCATTGTATTTTCTTACTCCTTGATGATATCTATAATATCTCCATTCACTAGGTGCATTTATTTTACAAGGCAAAATTCTTTCAAATTTTGGGGTTTTTTTTTCCCAAACAAAAGAAAGTTAAGCTTCTGTTGGTACAAGGATATTAATATTTCATATTTTGTTCATTTATAGAAATGAGATATTGATACTTTCAATAATCAAACAAATGAAATTATTGAGGTCCTAGTCACAACTTGTTCCCAATGTATGTTGTCTGCTCTAAAGACATATCATAATGTTTTTTAACTGTGGCGATAGAGCCACAGGGTCTAAAAATCTGTAACCAAGTCTACCTACCAACTCTATCAGTATAATAGTATACCCATATGACATGAATTGTTTGGGAAAAAAACCTTGCTGCAATTTATCTTTCTCTCCTGATAATTCTGCTACTTTGCGAAGTGCTTCCTCTCTTCGTAGATTTGCTCCATTACCAAGAAGCCCAAACTCAGTGACAAACTTCTCCACATCTTGGCAAAATGTCTCATTCAAATTGAGCTGCTCTTCTTCTAGATGTTCCTGTGACATAAACACTTGATTGTGTCACAATTGTTCTCATCATCTTTATTAATTACTTTAAGTATAGCTTATATTTATACATGTTAAAATCTCCAAATTTCCTAATCTAATTCATTGATGAGAAACATGGTCCTCCCAACAAACAAATACCTTATATTGTTTAGTTGTTATGCCAGGTAGGTAAACCATATTGAACAAACATACTCTGCCATGCTAAAGCAATAAATGTCCTCTACTATCCTTGATACTTAAGGAATTATGTTTAATATCGCTCTCTGCACACCTGGAACATGTCATGACTACAACGAATGTTTCATGTGCAACACCTTGTGGAAAAGACTAGTTTGATCCATTGATATACATCAAAAGAATCTCAAGGTTGCATAACGGTATATGGTAATGGCTTTGAAGCTAGGTGTCGCTCCTTTCTAATGACTCGTAAAGATGTTGCTGTTTGGCTTTCATTTTTAAAAAAAAGATACAACTGTTTTGTAACTGATTTCGATGTAATTTTGCAATTAAAAGGTGGGACAATGTGACAACAGTTTCATTACCAATGCATGTTAAATGTGTTTTAGTCATTTGTAAGTGCATGAGGTTTGATTAAAAATCCTGTAAGAAATGCTAAGAGTGCTAACCATGATTTCTATAGAGTGATCTTGACCCAATAACCCTCAAACTCATACCTGTTGGATAATAAAACAGCAACAGGAAAATCCTAACATGTGAACATTATACTAAAATTCAATAAAATTAGAGCATGATATGAACAAAAGAAATACTTCCACAGAGACTCCAAGGGAAAATTATGAAATGGAAAATTCACAATTGAAATCATCAAGCTTATCATATAGCTTGGTGGAAAGTTGTCCATATTGGTTTCATTGTAGGAAAAGAATGAGATAGGTGGCTAAAGATGAAGAGTCTGTTGTGTCATTAATTCCAATTTTGGTGGGAATAGACAAAGGGCAGCTTTTGGTGTTCTTTAAAATTAACATAACATTAATTCCAATTTTTGAGTAAACAATATCACAGTAAGGTTGTGACCCAGATTTAATTGTAATAAGAATGGAATTATGAGGTCAGGACAAACGTTTGGTTGAACAGTTAGGCTAGATAATGCTAAAACACTGTTTAAACAGAGTCTTTTGAAGTTAGGAATCCAATATGCATGTTGAGGGCCATATCCTTATAACTGAGGGGCAATCTACATGATTGTAACACTGAAGCATGATTAGCTAGTTTTTTCTTCTTTAGAAAGGTATTTTAGTGCATTGAAAGAGTGAAGTTTGATGAAAATCACACAAGAACTAAGGCTGCTAGAGCACTGACAATGATTTTCTAATAATAGGAACAGCAACCATGACCCAATAACCCTGAAACTTAAACTTGTATATATTAAGGTTGTTTGTATGATCAAAATCCCACAAGGACTGAAGTGCCTAGAGGGCTGTTAACATTTTTCTTCAAGAATAACTGTGACCTTGACCCAACAACCTGAAAGCTCGCACCTGTTCAAGACATTTTAGGTCTTTAAAAGTGAATGAAGTTTGATGGTATCAGTGGTTTCAGGAATAATGAGAAATTGTACTATAATCATATAGAACTCAAAATTGTTAACCAATTAAATCATCTTGGTATGCTTTTAATCTTTAATGGAAAATTTTATGTTACCCCAAAACATGTGACTGATCAAGGGAAAGGGGCATATTACTCTGACTAAAGTAAATTAAAAATCACAAACTAATATTGTGACACAGATATCTGTTTTTGACACATTTGTCAATAGTATTGTAAGGCACAGCTTGGCAATTTTGGGATTTCACAAAGCTTTATATGCAGAAAAAATGCATATTAATTTTTGCAAAAACTTGTGAGTGTAAACAAAAAAAAATGTAAATGTCTAGTATGTTTTGCTGTAAGACCACTACAACTTTTAACTTGTAAGAAGCTAAGAACGCTAAATTATTGGTTAAAGCTGACAGCTTCAAATAATTGCATTTTGAAATAATGTTTTGACGAAAGGACAGCATCTATTGGGATTTGGATATTGAATATCCAAGCTGAACAATTTAGGAATAAATTATTTATGGAATACAGAGTGTAATGAGAAAATAGCATTCAGCTTGATTAAACAAAGATTTTACGACATTTATCAACAGAAGATATTATCCGATATTAGCAATTATTCTTTTTTTACAATACTACCTGTGTAAGCAAATAGAGGAACACAGTACAATCACACAAGACTTTGGTTAAGCTCACGCAGTCTTAGATTGAATATAAAGATAGAGAAATCAGCTGAGAGAGAGAAAAAAGTGTACTGTGGCAAACAAACGATATCGAGGATGACTTCCATTTTATTCTCAAATGTTATTTTTATAACAATTTCTGAAGTACATACATTAATCCATATTACAGAAGACCAACTGTATTCAAATTGATAGAATTATTAAGTGTCCAAACTGTAGCTGAATAGAGTTAATTAGGGAAATTCCTTTACCCAGTGACAAAACAATGCAATGAAGTTATACAGCTATGTACTGTACAGTCTGCACCATGTTTGTCTACATATTTTCAAGTTTCTGAATGAGTCATTGCTTCTATTATCATCATCATTCCTAAAGAAACCAATGTGTATGTAAAAGATTATTGTACATCAATATAATACGCTGTGTTATTCCAATACATTGAACAACGCAGAGAAATACAAGATCATTGATATATTGGACCATTATGTTATTCAATTAAAAATGCAAGTCATTTAATAGAATCAGTAATTATACTAGATTATATTACATTAGAAGTATATCATATTACATAACCATTATACTCTTATTGTATGTGGTAATAACTTGTGTTATATCATAATATTTTGACAGTTAACTTGAACATCATATCGCAAGTTGGTGCATTTATTTGAAATTGAACATTTTATCCATTACTTAAACATGAATTATTATCCAAGTGTTATACTACTTTGTTATGTACAAGATAAGTACTGGTATACTATCATACTGTGTGTCATTTGCTTTATGTCAATACATCTCTCTGATGTAAAACACACAGAAATAAAGAAGGAATCAAAAATGAATGAATGCTCAAGGAATGAAGCCACTTGAGTGCTGACAATGCCTGATGGTATGTACGTTCGTACTTGGATGGACAAATTTCCAATTCTATACTTAAACATTTGATTCGATAACTTGGTTTTCCCAAGAATCCCTCTGACTTTCCACATTTTAGGCTTTTAGCATCACTGACAAATCCTAGAAGAATGAAGCAGCTGTATGATACAGTTTAAATCATTATTTAGCATGTACTGCACTAATCACAAATTTGTATGTAAAGCTGTATTTTTTTATCTTCTGTACAATTATCTGATATGCTGTCATTTTCCAGTATAGACAACAGTATTTTCATAAAACATTTCAGTTCATAATGTAATAGCGCTTTAACAGAACACTACAACCAAATTCTTATACACATGAAAAAGTTATGTAATACAAATACTTAATATCGTCATTATCTGTCAGGTATGAATTACACCAATTACGTCAACGTTTGTAAAGTATATGAATGACAAATAAATTAGAACCAGTAAGTTTTTTGTAACAGCAAATAACAGCTTTTAAACATTCAATAGGTGAATGGAAACCTAGCTACACACTTAACAAATACTTATAGCATTGCATGTCATGAGCTGGTCAGAGTCCTGGTTCTTTTATAAGACGTCTTCACAGTTACTATACTTCAAGGATTTACATTCATCATAAACATGTTATTTTGTGCCATTTTTACACAATAATTGTTTGCTTATTTTGAAATTACAAGTTTTTATCAACTATTGATTTGTTCTTATGACCCATGTAGGAGATGTAAAAGAACAAACCTGCTGTATCTCACTGCATGTCATAAGAGGCAACTAGCTGGAGAGTACCACTTACATATTGGGAATTTCTCCTTTGACGTCTTGTTTACTACTGTTTGGGGAACATAAGATGGAGGCTCCAAATAAAGGGTCTGCTGCATTCCGCCGCATTAACGTATAGGTGATTAAAAGTGGGGCCCATGCAGAATTGGGGGTTTTCTTCTTTGTTGTCTACTAATGGGGACATTGAAGAGACCAGAATAGATCTGCAGCTCCCATTACAACACTAGGAAACTTAATAATTTCCTTTCCTTTCTAATTGCTATTTATTTCTGTACTTCATTTTCCACTCTTGATGCCCCTTTTGACACCATCCTCATATAGCCTATGGACTTTCAACTTTCTTTAACTGCTTAGATACCAGCGTTCATTTTACATAGGATTATTACCATGTATTATTGTACTTATTAAGGTAATCTTATCACCTTTCTGTTTAAAAGTCCATAAATCAATATCATCAATCTCTTATTACCTTAAAACACCCTGAATTGCACTGTATTGTATTGTAATGTATTGAATTATATATTGTATTGGTACCAAGAAAATGAGAAATGTGGCAGAATCAAGAGCTTTTACTGCAACTGACGGTACAATATGATTATTCAAAAACTGTTTTTATTATTATTATCATTTATTCATAACTCATATGTTGTTATAGTAAATGTTTAAGTTTTTTCGATGACAATACTTGACGACTTGATGAGACTCGGTTGTATTTGATGGTTGATGGACTCATTCAAGGACATGGAAAAAATATGGTATACCAGTTGACTTTCTAATTCTTTTCTTTCTCTCTGGAACTGAGATTTCTGGCTCATAAGAACCTCTTTCTTGTTATTAATCATCATAAGGTTGATTTCTTCATGGTTTAGATCAGTCACCTGGCAAACAGAACATAAAGATGGTACAAATGACAAATACTTTGCTGCTTAAAATGGGATTATAGGTGTAATATTCAGACTTCAAATAGAGCCTTCTCCCTATATCTACATACAGATCTTACAAGAAAGTTAAAGACGATCCACATGTTTCCAGTGGTAATATTGACATGAGATAAAACAGTTAGTGTTAGATACATATGCAAAGCTTGCACCATCCTCGATACTCTAGGATTTATGCTCTCTATCGCTCTCTGTACCCCTGTAACATTTCACGGTGAATTTGAAGGTTCCATGTGCGACATCTTGTGGATAAGATAAAATCCTTTGATATACATCAAACAAATCTCCAGTTTGCATAATAGTATATTGTACTGGCTTTGAAGTTCTGTGATTAGTCAGTTGTGTTTTTAATCAGCTCTAAGCCAATCAAATCACTTTGCTTGAGCCTTCAATTTTTTCATTATTTTTTCAAACTGTTTAACATATTACACAGGTATGCCACCTCAATATTTTCAAGATTTAAACTCTAGATTGCTTAAAATATGAACCCTATCAGGCAAATGAATGTACATGTATATTTTTTTACGTTTCAATTTGTTGAATAGCATTAACTTTGCAATAAGCTCATGTCATGACTTTGTTGACTATGTGACTTCTTCACAGCCACTTTCAAGTGTCAACACACTGAAATGATGTGGAACCAGAATACCTATCTGATTGGCACCCATCATTAAAAAAGTCTTAATGAATAAAAGTGTTTTTGTTCTTTCTTTCTTTGTTACATACCTTAACTTTGAGTTCCTCTTGGAGCTCATCTTTTTCTTGTTTTAGCTTGATAATATCTGCTTCTTTTTGTCTTATCTTGCTCTTAACTGACAACACAATTTATTTGGTATCATAATAAAACTGTCTGTCACCTTTGCTGTAACTTGATACCAATCTCGATATATGTTACAATAAGTGAAAAAGCATAAAATTGATTTAAATTCACTTTCAATCAATAATGTGTATTTACAAACAATTCAAATTGAATATCAATATATATAAGTTAAGGCTTAACACACACACACTGCCACTTAAAGTCTAGTCCCTACTCCCAGTCCCAGTAAGAGTAGTATATCTTCATAACTCTATTACATGATCATGAATTAAAGACAAAGCTGTAAAACTTTAAGTTTAAGTAAAATGTTCAATACTTCCATATAAAACTGAACTTGCTCTTTCAAAATTTAAATACTATCAGATCTTTTTACAATGGTTCAATACATATTCTTAATAGAGTTAATGGAAATAGCAATTCTACACCCACAAGTGAACAGTCTGTGTTTTACTTCTATTGAAATATTTCTTAACCCCCCCCCCCCCCCCCCCCCCCCCCCCCCAACAACAACAACAGTTATGCCATGGAAATAATTCCTCAATATTGATTACTTATTGAAAATGAAGAGGGTTTATCCATTTTTTGAACACTGACTTACGGAAAATGTATTTTGGACGATCTGTGGCAAATTCGGGCCAGTTGCCCGAGTTAAATAGGATAATCTGAGGTCGATATCGTCTGATCAAAATATGCGGAATGCGGGAGAGGGCGCTTATGGCGAGTGCAGACATGATTTGACCATGTTAGATTAGGTGTTTCCTCACCTTCTTGTAAATAGCTCTTTCTTTCTTGTGCTCTGCGTTCCGAATCAATAATCTGTGAAAACAAGTCGTTCAGAGAGGACGACATTCTTCGACTTGAATTTTCCCGCAATTATTAAAAACAATGTGATTTAGACGCTTAAGTCGATTCTTAAGATAAAACGCAAGAAAGATTTCAACATATGACTGAATTGGAGTTTCTTTCGACTTTTCGAATCGGCCATTTGATACTCCTCTAGAGTTTTCAGTGTCTATTTTAAGATGTGTCGTAATAATTCGCGGAATAGCCGGGTGTTCTTCGAACCGAACTATTTATGTTTACAGACCGTATCTATGAATCACCAAGTGGTGCAATCTTATGTTACGACAGGTGTCATTGCTAAATTTAGTATATGACCGTATACATATTGGGTGGAGATATAAAAGAAGACATCATGGCAGAGGGAGGATATTGTTCATCCGAGTTAGAAGTTGACACTTCTGAGATCCAAGGCGTTCAGGAATCTTTAGAAGACATGGCGGGTACATGCACTGGTGCCGAGCAGTTGAATGGTAGTGATGAGGAAAGCATGCAAAAATTCCTTCAGAAATCACAATGGTGGGTGTATCATATAAAACCAATAACAATGAATTGAAAAAACCTGACCAAGTGGCATAATTTCATCGTGATATTTATTATATTTGATGTTATATGATTACTAATCTGGAAATGTACAACTTAAACACTGTGTCAAAAATTTCTAGTTTCAAAAGAACCATATTGCAATACGCAAAGTTATATCCGTTTGTTTTGCGTACTTTTTTTTTTTGACAATTGAAGGTAAAAAGTCTCAAGTGTTTTTTTCCTTGTATCCCTATAGTCAATCAAAGATTATTTCCTTGATAATTCATCTCAGATGTTGATGAAAATAAGACTAGTAAACATTCATATTTTTATATTAGACCATTGACTTATATAAACATATATCTAAGTCTGTGATTGAAAAAAAAATAGCTTTCAGAGATTGAAGACAAAGTATTTACGATTTTCCTTATTTTATCAAGTGAGCGTCTGTATGAATTACGGAATTTGCAACATGGAGCAAAACCTGTGACCAGTCAAGGACATAAGGATTCAATCAATAAATTCTTTGAGAAGAAACAATCAGCTCAGGAGCAAGCAGCAAGCCACGGGAAAGAAAATGTTCCAATTAATGAAGACAATGTAGAAGAGCATCGCCCAGAGACAATTGTTGTAGAGATTCAGGGACTTGTCGAACAACAGCGTGTATCCACATCGCTTGGAACCAATTTCCGCCGTCATCTTGAAAACATTATTAGAGGGAGTATTTCAGCAGTAGCAAGAAACCACACTCCTCGTCCATCTTCCTCACGACAGCCTTCCTCTTCACCCTCACCTGCACCTTCCCCTCGGGAGGAAGCAACCCCACAACCTGTACCGGCACCACCTGTGGTACCTGTAACATCGCCTTTAGTGACTGCTGCCTCCACCATAGACAGGAGCCGAAGCAACACTGTCAGCTCAAATAACAGTTTGAGTCAACACAGTAAGATTCTATAATTTATTTCTGCATAGTCTTGGATATTAAGGATTGTCTTTTTAGTCTCGTTAAGCTAAAAAATAAAATCTATGAAAAATACTTGTTTAGATAATTGGGGTTTTAAGTGGGATGCCATTTCTAAATATTCTCGTTGAGAAAAATTATAATTCTACAAAAATGGTGATGAGAACACTAACTTTTTCTTCATTGGTTAACTGACTACCTGGATGGGTGGAAAATAAACTTTTGGAAATACATGTTCTCTTTTTGTGTTTGATTTACATATATTTAAACTGAATGTATGACTGTATTGTATTTTTTTTTACAGGTGGCACCCCCTCTGATTCTGAAGACACACCACAGGAACCTGAGGTTAGAGCTCCAGTGCCACAGTAAGTTATTGAAATCTTATATATCATTTAAATATTTTCACTATCATTGAGATTGTTTTGAAACAGACTTACTGATTTTATGAAGTACCATTCTTTTAGATGTTTTGGTTGTTCAACAGAAATGAAAATAAGCAGGCTCCAAATCATGGATGTATTACTGGATAAATACAGTGGAATTTATATGTAACAAGATCATTATCTAATCTGTCAATGCCTCCACTATGATTTGAACCCACAACCTTTAGCTTACTAATCTCTCAAGATCTCTCTAGCAAAGCAATATTTTGTGGCTAGCATTTTACTAGGGTTATATTAAAAATAAAATTCCAAACAAAAAGTGATGTTTATAGGGATTAATGAAAATTACATTAATACAAGAAACACAAAAAGTATTTGCAGATTTTCAGAGTTTTTTTTCTCTCAAAATTTGATGAATAAGATTTACATACAGTTGACTTCTGGCACCTTCATTTCTCTGGATTTTATGAACAAGTTTTGATTTCAAAAATTTGTTTGTTTCAGGTTTTATGATAGGATCTTGGGATATGACTGGGAGGATAGGCACCATGAAGATATGGTTCAGGAAATCAGTGAGCTTGTTCATAGTCGAATTGTCTCCTCTACCCTGGAGGGTGACTTCAGGACTCGTCTGGAGATCAGCATGCAGGTATACCATTTTAATATATCACTAAGACTTCCGAGATTTTCCACATGAAGTCTGATTAATATGATTTTATTATTGGAAATTTAATAGGGCTTGTATTAACTTTATGAATTATTTATTTATAAATTAATTGTTTTACATATGATATTCTTTATTTTTATTCAGTTCATCATATAAAATTTTGTGAAATTTCCAGTGTCTGTCCTAATAGATAATTTTTCAAGAGTTACCTCCCTTCGTACTGATTTCGTTTGCAATTGAAATTTTTTTTTGTCGTCAGGAGAGACTTGCCAACAGTGGCTTTGATGGGGCAAGAGTCCAGGAATTTGTACAGAATATCAACCAATCCCAGGCTATTGAAAGGAATGATTTCTCTGATCTGGGTATTCACATTAACACTCCAGCTGACAACTTTGATAATATTTCTGTCACGAGTGTCAGTGCACATGCTGTTCCTTATACACAGGTAAATAAAACTCTTTTGTTATTAAAACAGTGGGTGTAATGTAGGATGGTCAGGTGGCACAGTGGTAACGCACTCGCCTTTCACATAGCCATCCGGGGTTTGATTCCTGGAATGGATGTGAAAAGGTATGGGGTCACCTGCCCGACCACGTGGGTTTTCCCTGGGTACTCCGGTTTCCTCCCACATTAAGACCCCTCTCACATTAAGACCCCCCGCACGCTTCCATCCGAGCCAACATGAGTGATTTATATAAGTTGAAAAAACTTGCTTCGCAATTGTTGTAAAATAAATAAAGTAAATTATTTATTGAGTCTAATGATGAAAGCAAGCTGATTTTGTGGTTTATACACAAGTACAAGACACTCCCCCTAAATTACTAGATGCTTGAAAATCATGAAATGTATTGAATCAAGGGTCTGGTGCATCTCCCCATCAAGATTTTGACACTTCTTGCCATCTTTTTGGATTTCGCTGTCCTAGAAGGAAGAGACAGCTGTATGATGCAGTTTTATTCATTGTTTGGCTCTACTGTATCTAATTTCAAATTTGTACTGAAAGGTGCTATTCACTTTAATTATTGTAATAGCTCAATTTGTCAATTAATAACCTCTGACTACGGGGATGGGCTTATTTTAAAACATGGGATTATTCCTGGTTGAA
Source organism: Ylistrum balloti (assembly GCF_031769215.1). NCBI lineage: Eukaryota > Metazoa > Mollusca > Bivalvia > Pectinida > Pectinidae > Ylistrum > Ylistrum balloti. The sequence goes on from NW_026782216.1 coordinate 106,163, forward strand.
TATGGTATGATTTAAATGTTTAATAGCTGTATGCCTGATCATAAATATTGTATTTTCACGGTTTATTTGTCCACAGTCAACACGGTACATGAGCAGAGAGATCCAAAGTTTGAAAGCACAGCTAATGGAGATGAAAAATATGATGAAGCTGAGCTTTGACCTTCAGATGGACATTCAGAGGTCAATTAGGCAGGAAGTGGCTGCTGCTATGAATGATGTCAAGAGTGAGTTTACAAATCATTATGTTTGAGTCATAATTTTTTTATATAACATATTTATAAGTTTTAAAAAATAGATTTAGACATTAATAAAACATTCTGATAAGGAATACTCTATGCATTACATAGTGAGTTGACAACAGTATCATATACAGTGTACTTCTAGACAAAATTTTGTTATTTCTATTTTTGATTTTCAGTATTCAAGAGTTACTTCCCTTTTCAGTAAAATGGCATAACATTAAGCAATATTTTAAATTCTATCAAAATATTTCTATTTTAAGGAGCAGATGGAAATACTGCCTTGCCTGTAGCAGCGAAGTCTAAACCAGTCAACGACACACACTGTTTGATCTGTTTGGACAATCACTCGGATTCAGTCCTCTATCAATGTGGGCATATGTGTGTGTGCTTCACTTGTGGGCGTAACCTTATGCAACAGGGGTCAAAATGTCCAGTTTGCAGAGCCCCAATCAAAGACATAATCAGGGCTTACAGATGTAATGAGGACTGAACATGTGTGACTGTCATAATGTTTTCTCATGTGAAAAAAAAATCATGCTCATTCACAAGATCTATATTTCATATCAGAGTGTGAAGAATCATGCATTTTTTGTGTTTATATCTGACATGATCATAAATCACATCAAAGTCTTGATGTAGACTTTCACCATCATGTGCTGCTGTAGGACCTGAAAATGGATATGCATAACATGGCCTTTCATGTGCTTCATCAAGGCCTTATTGTCTGAAATACAGATCTTTTTATGCAAGGCTTGTTCCATCATGTGCTAATATAAGACCTGACAATATAGATATGCATAATTAGGGCTATCATGTACCCGCATTAAGGCCTGATAAGGTATAGAAACTCGTCATTTTGCATTGCTTTTTACAGAGATTCATTCAAAGGCTGGACTCACACATGACTCTAAACTGTTGACAGTTTTTTCATGACATTATTGTTCAGAAATGAATATGAGGACAATGAAAGAGTTGTGTATACCACATTTCATAAATTTCATTGAAATATTGGATGTATACTATATATAATATTATATGCAACTGGTTTTGCAGAATGTGTTTTAAAGATTTTAGAAAATAGTTTATTTTGCTGTCACCAATGTGTTTTACATGTTAAACATTACATTTATCATCAGTCATTGAGGTATATATTCATACTATCATATATATATATACAGTATATGCTATTTCAAAAATGATGCAATAAATTGTTTTTAAAAATATGCATTAGACAGTGTATTTTTAGTATCATTTGAACGAACATGTTGAATCAGTTGAAAAAATATGTTCAACCTTTTGAACAAAGTGTTGTTTTTCCAATTTTAGGTCACATGATTAAAACTTCAGAATGAGTCTCATGTTCTCCATTGCAATCTGTCTTCAATTATCGTTATTGATATTACCTGGTCATTGTTTCTGATGTCTTAAGAACCATAAAGCCTAGAGTCATGAAAATTCCTTGAAATAGATAGGGGTCTATCAAAATGTTGAAACTACATTATCATGACTGGCATTCAAAGTGTCAAATCTACATTATATACTGTACATCATAGTGAAGTCTTTCAAACTACAAATGACCTGGTATATGACCCGTATATGGCTGTTTTAAGTGCTGCCATTGTTGACAAAGTCATATGTGTTGATTTATACAGTGACAGGTAATGTTTGTGTAGGTTTTAAAAAAACAACATTTTAGACTTCCATTGTTCTTAAGAAATAACAACAGTTAACCGGTTTTTCCTTAAGAAACTTCTACTGAAACGAGTCTCTGTCATGTCGGAGGGGACATCACCGGCTATGCCTTACAAATGTTCTATTGAAAGGAGTCTCTGTCGTGTCGGGGTGGGGGGACATCACTGGCTATGCCTTACAAATGTTCTATTGAAAGGAGTCTCTGTCGTGTCGGAGGGGACATCACTGGCTATGCCTTACAAATGTTCTATTGAAAGGAGTCTCTGTCGTGTCGGGGTGGGGGGACATCACTGACTATGCCTTAAAGAATTTTCTACTGAAACGAGTCTGTCGTGTCGGAGGGGACATCACCGGCTATGCCTTAAAGAATGTTCTACTGAAACGAGTCTCTGTCGTGTCGGAGGGGACATCACTGGCTATGCCTTACAAATGTTCTACTGAAAGGAGTCTGTCGTGTCGGAGGGGACATCACTGGCTATTCATTAAGAATGTTCTACTGAAAGGAGTCTCTGTCGTGTCGGAGGGGACATCACTGGCTATGCCTTACAAATGTTCTATTGAAACATCACCGGCTATGCCTTAAATGTCTACTGTCGTGTCGGAGGACATCACCGGCTATGCCTTAAAGAACTGAAAATGTTCTGAAAGGAGGGGACATCACTGGCTATGCCTTACAAATGTTCTATTGAAACAAGTCTGTCATGTTGGAGGGGACATCACTGGCTATGCCTTACAAATGTTCTATTGAAACAAGTCTGTCATGTCGGAGGGGACATCACCGGCTATGCCTTACAAATGTTCTATTGAAAGGAGTCTCTGTCGTGTCGGAGGGGACATCACCGGCTATGCCTTACAAATGTTCTATTGAAACGAGTCTCTGTCATGTCGGAGGGGACATCACTGGCTATGCCTTACAAATGTTCTATTGAAAGGAGTCTCTGTCGTGTCGGAGGTGACATCACCGGCTATGCCTTAAAGAATGTTCTACTGAAACGAGTCTGTCGTGTCGGAGGTGACATCACCGGCTATGCCTTAAGAATGTTCTACTGAAACGAGTCTGTCGTGTCGGAGGTGACATCACCGGCTATGCCTTAAAGAATGTTCTACTGAAACGAGTCTTTGTCGTGTCGGAGGGGACATCACCGGCTATGCATTAAGAATGTTCTACTGAAACAAGTCTCTGTCATGTTGGAGGGGACATCACTGGCTATGCCTTACAAATGTTCTACTGAAACGAGGAGGCGGTGGAGGGACTGAAGACGGGGGATGTTAAATGATTAAATAACAGAATTCACTTGTCATTTTACGTTTTATTTTGTTTTAAAAGGGCCATTACAAGGCCAATAAGATGTCAAATGATTTATATTTGTAGTAATATAATAACGTGACATCACATTTCTCTGAATTTTGATAAAAGTAAAAGGTTCCACATAAATTTTCAATATGTAGATATAACACTTTAAGCTTATCTTGTCAGCCACAGATGATATACATGTATGATGTACATACATACTCTAATATGTATATCTGTGAACATTAAAGTTGAGCTATTTAATATCGTACCCACATGTATGGTTATCAGCTTGTGGTAGTGTGAATCACAATGTATGATTCACGCGAGTATTTATATGACATAACGAACATGCATGCACATGCTTTCACACGTGCTGGACGATCAACTTGCGTATTCTGATTATGTGTAAATTGTTACAGAGACGTATGCTTTCAGTAAGAGCCAAATGCATTTATCATTTCGTTCATTTTCGAAATACAAAGGTCTGTGTCTCGATCTGTACATGTTTATAACTTCTCTGCACCCTGCCTGTTAGCTGTTTCATTAGTTGGTAAAAGAAATACCAAACACCAGGTTGACATCTCTTCTGAAAAATAAAAATAGCTACATTCATGTCGAGTCTGATGTTACCGTTACGTTACAGCATGATTCCTTTTATTTGTGTCAAAGAGATCACAGGTAAGATTCCTTATATCATACCCTTGAGTTGTTACTTGTGTCATCCGCAATATTAAGTGTACAATAACTATATCGATAGTTCCAAGCATTCTTATTACTTTTCTGACGAGCCACGATTAAGCCTTTCGATGCCTGTATTAATATTTGCAGGTCTGTCACGGTCACAAACAGACCCCTAGTAACCTGTTGTAAGCTAAGGATTATCTTTTGGATATCGGGGATGTCATACGATTGTCTTACTTAATCATAACACACATTTTCTTTAAATTACGAATGGATTGGATGGATTCTGATTTCATTTAATATGTTGGATTATAAAAAAGGCAGTATATGAAAATGTTTACTGGAGGGCGATATGGGGGCTTCGTAATTTATTCATTAACAATTTGGCCGCCAATCTGACCTTAGCGTTCACCTCTCAGATTAGTTCTTCCATGTACAACAAGTTGCCTTACGAACCACTTAGGACTGAACTATTCTGGGCTGAATTCAGCTTAATCGCCGATTGTTGAAAATGAGCTGACCTCTTATCAGTCGAGAGACTCTTGTAAATACATCAACGTTATTTATGTGTTTTGAACGACACCTGTGTTGCGGTGTATCCTTGATGTTTCGTCATTAAGTTTTTCCTCGTGTAAATCTTGCAGTTTTATATCAAGAATGAAAATCGTATAAATTCTGTTCGGGGTTTTGTTTACTCTAGTTACATATACGAGAGTGTCAAGTTTTAAATGTACTTTTGTATTTCTGATGTTTTTAATTGATGCCTTTTCGTGTTTTGTTTTTATTACGCTTTAGTCGTTTCCATAACAGTGGGTGTGGCAAGGTGTTACAACACGCGGTAAACTTTCAAACATTTATACCCTCCTTAGATTAAATAATCACTTTGCTATATAGAACCTTCAAAGACGTGATCTTAATAGTCGGTTATAAATGGTAAGTAAATCAAGTTTACAATTATTCCACATCTATAAAACTTTCCCACTAGTCCAATTTATAGAGAAGGAGGAGAGAAAATTACTCTGTATCAACACAGCGTTGTAAACACTCAAGATCTGTTTGGATAAACAAAACAAAATTTATGTAGAATATTTACACTTGTTGGTTCCGTCTGCTGTTTTAGGATCATGTAGGAGTGTTAATTAGGACATTGTTTGGCTGTTTGATTAATATGTGGTTAAGCGCATGATCCTAACGTGACGAGTCGTCGCATGCTGCTTCTCCAGGCCGTGGTAGGATGTCTGTTTCACGAGTTGTCTTACCGGGTCGCGGCGGGCTATACGGCTGCCCAGGCCGGGCTATGACCGTCCGTCCGTGCCATGTTTGACTGTAGTGTCCGGACCATGACGGCTATCTGACCGAGTCATGACGGACTGTCTTAGCTTTTTTTGAAGGGTTGTCTGTCAAACCGAGTCACAATGCCTGACCAATACCCTCACTTACCCTTTTTATATGTGACGCAATTTCCCAAACGTTTCTTTCACTGATAACTGCTGTTGATTTGTGATTTGGATGGAACACATATTGAAGATTAAAACTTATTGATTGTGGTCGTTATGACCAAAGCATGTATAGATATGTACAATGATATATACAACACTTTTTTTCTTAGACAGGGAGGTGTAGTGTAAACCGTGGTTTTTGATGGACATGTGTAGATTTTAAAAGACGTTTGTTTTGTTGGTTGTATCAGCTAATATCATTTTCAGACGAGGTTTTCTACTAGTAGTTGATGGCTACCTAAATGAACACTATAAGGGAGGCCCAATGTTATCTCTGTAGAGTACGTAGAATGTGTATTTAAACGTTTCTTGCTCAGGAACACAACCATGACGGTACAGATCGGACAGTGATCTCAGCATCGTGACAAACACGAGCAACATACTTGGGTATGGTGCGATGGTGCTTTATTTGGTGAGGGCTGTCGTGGCCTCTCTTAATAAAAAGTCGAAGGTAAGTATGAACTCATCCGTATCTTCATTGGATAGGTGTAAAAAAAGAAAATCATACTCATATTCTTTAAATAGATATTTAATAGAAAAATCAGATTTTTCGCGTGCTGTTATTTGTAAGTAAAGAGAGTTTTCGTCTGGGCGCGAATTCAAATTCCAATGACGTCACGCAGTGCAAAGCGCCAAGATGCATTACAGTAACCACACGCATATCTCTTCAAACTATTAATTTCTTTGTATTTCATTGACGAAATTATACTCGACATAAGAGGTCAGATGTTTTCAGTTAGTTTAATCTCGCCAGTCTACGCAAACCACTAGGATGTGTCCACTTTCGGAAACAGTCTACTTTTAGATATACCGATTCTAAATTGATTATTGATTGTACTTTAAGGTATTGAAATCTACATGCTATATTCCAGTAATGTAGAATATTTCGATTCTTCTCCTCCGAAGTTTGCATTCAAGGTCATCTTGTCCGCGCAACCTTTGACCTTTCCCTCCCACAGATTGCCTCCCTTGCACTCAAGCTGTGTCCACTCTTCGTTGACGACAGCCGCCACTGCTTTGGCATTCGGAACAACCACCCGGAAGCTTACTCCAGAATTTAAAGCGTCTTTTGAAACTACTAATGGTTCATAAATATAGCAGCCTTCTTTCCACTGAGCGTACTGTTTCGGGTATGGATGGACGGCCTTTGAGATACAGGGGCAATTAAGCAGGTAATTAAAAACTCCGGGAAGAGTTTTGCTCTCGTCAGTAACCGGAAGGGCGTAAATTTGAAGCTTGTAGAATCCGGGTTCCGGTATTTGGACCAGGAAGCTGACAATTTCCCCTTGTGTCTGCGTGAAGATGTTCTCTGTGTGTTCCTTGAGGGTGGCCACCTGGATAAGATTTCCGGTCACTTTCACAAGCCGGTCCATCTTAAACTGGATTTCAACCTACCAAAACAAAAATAAGTAGAACATTTTTACACCAAAGAATAGAGTGTAAAAGGTTGCAATATTGAAAGATTGATTTATATTCTCAATTTTGTAGTTAATAGAAATAAATATAAAATAAAAGTACTTTAATCTTAAAGCCTCTAAAATCCAGTTAGCAGTGACAAGTTTTACACATCGGGCCCATAGCAGTATTGCCAAATCTTAGATGAACCGTAACAGCTGTATGGTAAAACTTAAGTTAAACATTTTGGCATTTATTGTATCTGAAATAGGATTAGTATTGAGTAGTGATATTCATTTGTTTACATTTTGTACAATACTTCGTTTCTTCTTGGCAGAAATTACATTGCCATTTTGGCACCGACATATTCACTAGATATACAACTGTAGATACTTTACTCCGATTTTAGCTCATAAAGCTATAAGATACTACTAACAAAACGAAACAAAACCTTGGTATTCAAACAAACGACAATTTTACAGCTTGTTTAGGTTTACAAATAAATTCCTGTTGAGCAGTGAAATCATGCAATTATATATGAGTTATATGTGCCATTTGAAGTCGGCAGACATCTTACAAATAAGATCAGCTTCACACCTCCGTCTTATTTTGGCCTGTTTCATTCTCTCTTACAATATATACACATTATCTCTATCACGCTACTGCTCATTCGTCTTCATCTAGTTCCATCCCTCTCCTCATTTCCACTCTCCTTCTCCCATCCCTCCCCTGTTTATCACCTCCACCCGACAACCGGCATGTTCCGCCAACAAAGATGTGCTGCCAAGAACATATTTATCACTGTCAACATTTCTAACGGCAGACAGTTCCTTTTTGTGAGCGAGATAAGAATAACGGAAGTAACAACATTGATGTCATTTCACATACATACCGAAAAAATCGGATCACAGATATTCTATGATAAACATCTTTTGTAATTAAGATTGTAAAACATAAACTTTATATATTTCACAACAATAGCAAGAAACAAGCAGTTGGCTTATATTGATCACTCTTATTTGTACGAATGGAAGCGCGTGAGGGTTCTAGCTGTGGGAAGAGACCGGAAACTCCAGTCAAAATCCACGTGGCCGGACAAGTAATTAAATACTATTCCACGTTCATTTGGGGAATTGAACCTTGGTCGCTTAAATGAGAGACGAGTCCGTTCCAACACCAAGAATCGTGCGTAGAATAGAGGCAGGTAAACTCAAAAGGAAATAATCATCATGATTTCGGTCAGTTTGCAGGTTTTACAAAAGAGAAAGTAATTAGGAACCTGTCAACTAATTATTTGTACTTGTACACAGACTAGAAATCATCACAATTAAAATATGGTAAAGAAGCACAGTGCAAAAGTCATTCCACCAAAGTGACCAGGGTTCGATTCCTGATCGAGCGATGATTTGAAAATAGAAGAATAGAAATACATTTACGTCATTAATTGACATCAGAAACACTGCTTTAAAATTGATTGTTTATTTATTTATTGGAAACGAAAATGTTGGATGTCAGAATACTATATTTAATAGTAATTTACCCGCTGTGTATAGATGTCAGGATACTACACGCAACAGTAATTTACCTGCTGTGTATAATATCCTTGTTTTCTTTTCTTCAGAGATAAAATCTCTCAAAACGAGCGAGCTCTTATAACTGATTCCAGGAGATAAACTTTGTATTTGAATTGCCTGTTTAAAGGTGTTTGACTGTTTTAAGATTGAACATGGTGCTTATCCACTTAGCCCTTAATTGTGTGTCTGTATGAGTGCTAATGAATCCAACTCAGTTCAGAGAGAAACAGGATATCTAAATAGGATCGCGAACATACGACTCACGCAGGTAAATGTATATATTAAATACAATCTTTGATAAATTAATTTTGAATAAACCACAAAGGCACAAAACACATTAGGCAATACAGCCGTTTGATTCGTACCAAATACCTCCCAACGTGATCGTACCAACGACACCGCGGCACTTCTTATCGTTTGTGTTTAGGACGTGTAATGGACGTGCAAACACACAAGCATATCCAAACAATCTGCATGGCCGTGAACTAACGCTGAAAATGGTGATAAATCGCACTTTAACTCACTCGCACTTACAAACTGAATGCATGTCCCGTCATTAGATATGTGTTTTTTTTTTAAATTCAAAATGATTTTCGAAATTATCAAAACGTTGAAGTTTTAAAACACTGAAGTAGAGTCATATCACGAATAAAGATATATACACATTTTTTTTATCTCATGGGCTTAATCCGAACTTCTGAAAACAAAAACATGTATAAGAAAAAAAACCCATCAGTAGCAGGACCCAAAGCCCCTGGGCGTGCTTTATCTCCCTATCAGCTTTCCCTAATGTACATTTTTGTAATTTATTACACCTGTCTGGGTGTTTATAAAACTTTTACGAGCGTTTTACACACACGAACAGACTTAGCACTGTCATTGGTTCTCATCGTCTGCTGATAAGCTATAATTCTTGTTTTGTCTTAAAAAGTTACAAATAATTTTCCTCTCGATATGTTGCTTTGATTTGTTTGTGTATTTTGTCTCAAAATAATAAAGGCATTTAATTAAGATCGGGTTGCAGCGCCATTTTCACAAAATGAAAGTTATAGAAATAAAAACGTTACAAAATTTATAAAAGTACGATTGATTATGTTCTTTATGTGATCGTTTTGTTCAAATGTTTGATTTTGCCGAATTTATTCAAACGTGTACATGTCATCTTTAGCGATGGTGATTTGTCGTGCTCAACACTACCAGAATGCATTGCGACTACCTCCGTCACAACAACAAACAGAATATAAATGATGACAGGAAACTGTACAGTCCTCTGAAGGATATCCTTAATGGCATTTCTGAAATTCCATAGAATATGACTGACCACACACGGGGTCAAACACCCGTCTAGTATACACTACTTATCTGAGCGTGAGGGTTGTGTCTACTAACAGCACTGACCACAAGATAAACACTGATATCGACCACTGTGATAAGGGAGACAGGATCGATCGGTTTTACATCTAACGCTTTAATTTAAGTCGAAACCGATGATTCATATGTGAAATTTGGCCCGATTAATTTTACAGATTGAATACACAAGTTTACTTTGACGTTCCGCCCTGATAAGGTAAAGCCGATGTGTGCTAACATAAAGGACGTCTCTTTGTAAAGGTTGGATAGAGGGTACCTGACGTCGTATTCTCGTTTGATCACGTGCGTCATGACGTTGTTTGCTTTTTTAACGAGATTTCCTTTAAAGTTTTGTCCACACAAATATATAGTAACATACATTTCTAAAAATAGATCACAAAAGACACCAAAGACATAATTACGTGAAATGGAAGATATATTGAACTATCTCTAGTGTAATTTAACTTCCTAAGGTTATATCTAAGAAACTTATAGAATCGTCTTTATATCATGGTTCATTTAATTGTGCATTCAGGCATGTATTCTTTAAAATGTGTAATGTCTTGTACGATGGCTAGAGGAAACTTGGGTTAAGATCAAATTTGAAAACCATGGAACCAAGAGCGCGCTTGTTGCCTTCAATATTCTGTAGTCAGCAGAATAAAAAATACGAAAGGTTGTCCGGTTGCATGGGAGGAGTGGGGGGTGGGGGTTGTGTTAGGGAGAGGAGGGACATTGTGTGCTATCAAAATGCAATAAATGCCTTCAATATTATTGCACCAACGACATAAAATATTCTAAAATGCAGCGATTGTGTCTGGGGATGCCGTTTTGTATATGTCTACTTGGTCACAAGCCGCATACCTTGTTTGGGGATCGCTTGGGAAACATGATTCGATGGCATGAGTCATGGTAGGCACTTTTCATTTCATTCTTTTATGTGGGTCTATGTTGAAATGATACCAAAATCATAAAACAAACACCAAGGTTCTTTTTAGATTTAGTTTTAACTAATGTTTATTTCCCTTAGGGAGAACTTAGCGTGTCTGGTTAGGATATATATTGGAAACTGAAAACAAGATGCTGATTTCAGAAAAAAATTATCACCGTTTAAATTTTTGTGGATGTTGTTTTTAGCTTTAAAATGTCTTATTTCACGTCCTTGTCGAATTCGAGTGTCTATCGACATCTTCGGATGATTTGAAACTTACACAATGCTAACACTGTAGGTAGAACAAGATACAAAACCGCCATAGAATTCCATTCAATTATCATAGCTTTGATAAAACGCAGATTAAAGTCAAATAAATGAGATAAGACTCGTCATACCCTTCCACACCACACACACAAACATGCATCAGGGCCGAGGAAAATGGCATATACACGTGTTTTAAGACACGGATTTAATAGAAGATTCGAAATCTCAAACAGACAGAAACTGTGACGTCATAGATAACTTGTACAGCAATACAACAAAGCTAGTATTATCTCATATAAAAGCGAAATAAATTTTGAGACAGTTTTATCTAGAATTTGAAACCGTATTTCATAAGGGAGGAACTACAAACTACAGGGGAGCAAGTGTCATATCCTACAGATTTTCTTATATATAACACACAGGATATTTGTTTGTAATCTAAATAAACGGGAACCTTCATGGGGAGATAACAATTATATTACGGGGTGTGAACAGGTTAAATTTATTAATAGTATTGAAGTTGATAGTATGATGGAAAACTATATAAAATTGCAGATTTAAGCATGTTAAATAATTCTGAAACAATGACTTAAAAAGCATGGGGGCGCACGAAGGTCACTGTTGAAAATCCAAGTGGTCAGAGATGAAAGTTCTTACTTTTTCATCCTCGATCGGTAAAAGCCGGTGTGTTACGCTGTGCAATCTGGCGAAAATACCAAAAAGGTTCTTGAAACGAAGCCACTAGCAAACATCAGTTAAAGATCGTCTAATCACTTGTGACCTTGATACACTATCTTTCTTCTAAATGGTCTCATATAATCACCTTATATTAAGTCTGGCTGAAACTGATAATCCGAGTTACCAATAAAGCATACACGTGTGATTGGGCTGTCGTAAGTCTTGGTTCAGTTTTCTCTGCATAACCTTGTTTTAGCACGTAAAAAAACTAATTTCAAAACTAGCAGTGAATGGTCCATACACCTGATCGTATAATACTCCTCTATCATAGATTGCGGGTAAATATACCTTAATGTTAATCCAAAATAAGCTTTTTATGTCCGATTTTTCGTTCGTTTGAATTGAACAGCCGTTTGAATGGAGTCCCCTTCTGAATAGTTTGTCATTAGGATGAGTAAACTAAAGCGAGTTATTTTTTACAACCAATTTCACTTCTGCCTGACAACTTTATACAAGGACATGCGATCATCATACTTAAAGATTCAATGAGAAATATATAACTCATAATAAGTCCATTCTTTGGGAAATCTAGATATTTTTTTCACAATTAGAACTCATATGGAACGCATACGAGGAATTCCGAGTAACTGTCAATGTCAAATGCTGCACGTGTTTTTACCCCGACTGTGAGCTCTTCCGTAAGCCAACAGCTCCGTAGCTATACAGTAAGTTTCGGCAATAACCGAGTGCATCTCAAATTAATTATAGACAATAAAATGATGGAGAGGATCGGCAGCAGGCGGTGATCGCCGTAATCCGTTTATACAAAGCAATTAGGAAACAGCTCATTTCTTGGCAGAACAAGTAAACATTTGAAGACATGTTTACAAGGTGTCTGTTTTTCTCAGAGAGTTTCTTATGAGATGCTACATTCCATCTATAAATGGCACGTGGAACTACTTCAGATAACTCAAGGTCGCCAAGTAACGTGGTTTGATTTAAACATGTAACATTGCTTCAGTGGACGAGAAACAAGTTCTTATAGTTTACAGAATCTTTTCCGTAAATGCAAATAATATACATTCGTGTAAAATTACGGAATTAACATTAAAAGTTTGACTGGCAAATGGTTAAATTGATCTATACAAAAAGAAGCATTTATATTGTTCCGCGTGGAAAGCATACAGTGGCAAGAAATTGTTGAACATGAAATTTTATACAGTTATTAAATATACTTTGAATATACTTGTCAACTTAATATATACAAGGAAGGATTCTGCAACCAACAGAATTCAAATGAACAACGTTATTCAAATCGGAAATTTTGTTTTATATATAGCTTCACACACGTAAATACATTCCCCGTGTTTGGGAAAGCAACGAGAAGAGACTGGCTATGCAATTTTCCGGCAGAGTAAACCCTCACCAGGAACGGACACATTGTGTTTCCCCAAAGTGGTCTACCATGCAAACAACAGTTTACGTTACTTCCTGAAACATGCGCTGCACCATTAACGGCGCCACCTACAGACTTCCGCTATCCGTGTGTATTCCTGACAGCAATATGGTTTTCTGTTAAAGACACATCACTAGTCCAGTAATTTGTTTTAAAAAATAAGATTTTTTACGGACACAAATACCAAACGACTCAGAGCAGTTTTCTCAGTTGAGTTTACTACAAATACAAATTTGCGTTGGACAGAAAAAGTGAAGTTCTAATGTATAAATTGAAGAAAGATTGGCTGTACAATGTTTATAGAGTTAACCTTTTCAGTTATTCGTCTGTCTATGCTATCGTATCCATTCAGTTGGCAGGTATCTCTCAAATGAAAGAATCTGGCGTATTTTTACAGAACATTAAACAGCGATCATATACAGAAGATCTACTTTGGCACATTTTTTTCGGAAACACTATACCGAATGGTGAAAACAATTTTTGTTTTTCGAAGCTCAGTATATGTATCTGCATAGCAAGAACGGAATGCCAACACAACCTTAGACTACAACATATTAATCCAACAGAAGTTTATCCTGAATATATTCGTCGAAATATCGAGGGATATTTGAATATTGTTACACGACAGAAAAATGTAGCAATGTTTGTAGCGATTGCTTGTTATATTAAGTTTGAAGCGGTAACGTGGTTATACTTAGTTTTTAGGGGTAATGAGGATATATGTAGTGTGTAGAGGTAACGAGGTTATATTTAGTTTGAAGCGGTAACGTGGTTATACTTAGTTTTTAGGGGTAATGAGGATATATGTAGTGTGTAGAGGTAACGAGGTTATATTTAGTTTGAAGCGGTAACGTGGTTATACTTAGTTTTTAGGGGTAATGAGGATATATGTAGTGTGTAGAGGTAACGAGGTTATATTTAGTTTGAAGCGGTTACGTGGTTATACTTAGTTTTTAGGGGTAATGAGGATATATGTAGTGTGTAGAGGTAACGAGGTTATATTAAGTTTGAAGCGGTTACGTGGTTATACTTAGTTTTTAGGGGTAATGAGGATATATGTAGTGTGTAGAGGTAACGAGGTTATATTTAGTTTAAAGCGGTCAGGTGGTTTTATTGAGTTTGTAGCGGTCATGTGGTTATACTTAGTTTGTACGGGTAGTGTGGTTAAGTTAGTTTGTAGCGGTAACGTTGTTATGTTAAATTATCACCGGTAACGTGGTTATGTTTAATTTGTAGTGATAACGTGGTTATGTTTATTTTCTAAATTTACCTTAGTTTGTAGCAGCAACAATGATAGCGGTAACCTGGCTGTGTGTAGTTTGTAGCAGTAACACGAATGACCGTATAGGTGTATAAGTTACAATTTGTATGAAAGTTGCTATAGTTATTAAATGCACTCGTGGCGCTCGCTGCCCCGGAACGTTGGCACCTTTTCATTGTTGAAAACAAGATAAAAATCGGCAATGTCAGCTACACACCACGCGTATACATGTGATTGTTTCATTACACATTATGATGTGTTATTACTATAAATAGTACCACGCACGGAAGAAACGCAAAACAGACACATTCTGCAGTTATATATAAGTATGGTTATTTCTTTAATCTTTAGTCATCTTTTATCAAGTCTGATATGTAGACATCTTAAGAGTTTTCAGCTGAATGATGGCTGGGATACGTATGCTAATAGCATGATAATTAAATGAAAGATTGGCAATGGTAATTTATCTATTAAATGACAAAGGGTCTGTATCTTTTGGTCCTTTTCGTATCTTTACGCAACCTTCAACAAGTATTCATAAATGATGTGTGGATGTTCATAGTGCAAAAGTATAACATTAAAAGAAATATATGTAACATATTTATATAACTACAAACTCCAGATTGGTGGATATGACGATAATTTAATATAAAATAGTCGTGGGATTGGCTGGTGATAAAATGATACGGAATGAAAATTAGTTACTGTTTATGAGGGAAGTTTTATACTCTTTTCATGATAAGTTAATTAGAAAATCTTGTGGAAACTGCAGCTTTATCATTCTAGTTCAGCGTAACCTGCCATAAAGTCTGTGTGTATGCACTCGTTTGACTATAACATTTATATTAAAATGGAAGTCAGAAATACGATTATACTAATATACTTTAAAACCACTATCGTGGTATCTATAACTCAATCGTAAAAAGCTACAGAACATACGCAGAAATGACAGAATCATGCAAAATAACTTTCCAGAATGTCCATGTACATCTGATAGCAAATAACCATATCCTACAGGGTATTATGATACCCGTAAGGGGAGATAACTTAGTATCTCAGTGTTAGATAGTGTTAGTGTTACATGAATTAGTGTAGCAATACTGAATAATAATAGTTCACCGAAAGGGTTTTTCTTTATGTTCTACGTGCTGTCGACGACTTGGTCTCTATAAAGAGGTATCGCTATCGCGCGGGGTTATCGACGGCTATAAAGAGATAATATCATTGCACGGTCCTATCGACGACTATGTGACTATAAAGAGGTATCATTATCGCCCGGTCCAATTGACCACTAGGTCACTCTAAAAAGGTATCATTATCACTCGGTCCTATTAACGTCTTGGTCACTATAAAGAGGTATCATTATTGCCCGGTCCAATTGACCACTAGGTCACTATAAAAAGGTATCATTATCGCCCGGTCCTATCGACCACTAGGTCACTATAAAAAGGTATTATCGCCCGGTCCTATCGACCACTAGGTCACTATAAAAAGGTTTCATTATCGCCCGGTCCTATCGACGACTAGGTCACTATAAAGATGTTTCACCGTCGCTCGGTCAAATTGACTACTTAAAAATCATACAGAGGCTTACCTCATTTCCAGTCAGCATAACATCCGGATCCTTGTGGCTGTGGGTGCTTAGTCCAAATTCTCCGAACTTGGGTTGGGCTCCCAGGTAACCCCTTGGTAGATCAGGTTTGGCCATTTTCTTAACTTTCTTTTCGAAAATCACCCAAAAATACTTTACAATGTAAAACGCTATCAAGCGCTCCGAAAGTCGGATGACAGATTTCAGTTAGTAGGTATATACAGCCGGCCGATGTTTGATGGAATGACCAACACAGAGTATGAACTTAGGTATATAGAATACACAAATGAAATATTGGATTTTAAATCTGCAGCCCAGAGCGAGGTTGACCAATCAGATTCAGTGATGATACAACAGGCACCTGAGCTTGTTAAACTTTCACAATCGAGTTATATCGCTGGTATATAATGATACGTAGATATATTCTTATCTATGTTATGATTAAATCTTTCACCTGCACACGTGATAGAGAATCTCTACATTAAAATGAAGGTCTGACTATGTATGTTTTCTGTCCTGCTGTCAGCAAATTGATAAACATCTATAAATGCTACAGATGCTGTTCTCTGCTCGTGCAACGTACGTGTACATAACAGCGGACGGCGAGCCTCAGGGACGGCTGAAAGGGGAAATGGCATATACAGAAAGATATTTGCTGTTGGCACTCTGTGATTCTGAGGCGTGTAATTTCAGTTTCATTATCATGGCGTTCTCCCGTCCATAAATAACACCGTTTTTACCCAAGACAAATGTTTGACGGCAGGTTCAAGATCATTTAAAACACGTACTTCGCTGTGTTCCTATCTTTACCGTTAGCTTAATAGTACATAAATGTTTCATTTGAATGGTTGACGCCTTTTTCTTCCCTTATAAAAAACCGTATCATAATGACTGTCTGTATCTGTTTTTTGTATTGCTGATACTGGCTCGATGCTAAACCTTTAATCCCTGAAAATCATACATTCCGTATCAAACAGTCACATATATGCTGATATTAGCATTTCTTGTTCGGTGTGTTTCAACAGTTCGTTCTCGAAACCGTATTGTTAATCGTTTTTGTGATCATTGCATAATAAATGTGAGAAAAAGGAGACTTTTAATCATTTTCAATCATTGTTTTGCATTCAGACATTTTGCGTACCATGCAACCAAATTACCGACGAAATCACATAATTTAAATTCAAACGCAAAGTCGATAAAACAAGGGCAAAATATGAACAAAAAAATTTACAGATTCAAGAAACTCTTGAAAAAGTACAAATGAAGGGAAAAATCCAGGTGCCCCGGTAAGCGTCTTCTGCTTTGTCTACAAAACCTAACATGTAAATCTTGGTCAATTCGAATGATGCATCCTGTATGCTATGTAATGGGTTTGATTTTACACACAGGGACGATTACGAGGAGTACGTTATCCATATAAAATTAACAACCAAACCTGTGATTACCAATAAATCTGTCGAGAAGATGCGATTTTCTCGAACTTTGACGGAATTACTTATCTGAGATATTGCAATGTCTTCATTTCACATATCACATTTCACTGTCATCTTTACCTTCAGGCAAGGTCGATTAAAGTCTTCCGAATAAATGAGAAACAGACGACCAATTGTGACGTCAGCATCAAGGTCCATTTATCTATGACGTCGACCTAGTTCCAAAGACATAAAAAAAAAATATAACGCGTTAATTTGCTTAAGAGTGATAATGCGCCAAAATCTGACCGCGTCAAAATAATTACATTAATAGTGGTACATGCTCGCAACAAATGCGACTCCAATAGACATATCAGCTACAAACACTCAGGAACCCCCTCCCCCGGCCCCCAACCTACGCTCCAGAATAAATAAAAGGAAATTGGGAGGACAACTCTTTTAGTCTTAATTTAACTTTCTCATCCATATTTTTCACTGCAAAATGGTTTAGAATTACAAGAAATTGAAAATACTTAAGATAATGAATATCGGTCCACAATAAGATTTTACTTTCCGCTCCTGCATGTGCCGAGCCTGACGATCACTCCTCTAAAAGTACCCATGATTACTGTTTTCAGTGATGTCGAAGAGCAATACCTTGCTGATTTTGTGACCAACAAACTTCTGGAAACCTGATTGTGAAATGTACATAAGGATTTTAATTACTACTTTCCGTGATTTTAATTACTACGAAATGAAATTATGTAATACTAATACCACGTCTAGCACAGGTTCCGTTATCTACGCGTAACTACGCTGGAGGAGACGGTTAAGTACATAGTCAAAACATATAATGACATGGATCCAGTATAGCAGTGATATGATTGTCAACACATTCTTACTGCCCTACAATAGTCTTATGTTTACCCCCTCTCTCCTTCACGAAATGAAATTATGTAATACTAATACCCCTCACCTCCTCCGCGCAACTAGTCGGTTAAGTACATAGTCAAAACATATAATTATCCCTCTATGATTGTCAACTCCCTACTGCCCGCATAGTCTTACTGTTTCCCCTCTCCCCCCCTCTCCCTCCTCCCTACAATAGTCTTACGTGTTTACCCCCTCCCTCCTCCCTACAATAGTCTTACGTGTTTACCCCCTCCCTCCTCCCTGCAATAGTCTTACGTGTTTACCCCCTCTCCCTCCTCCCTGCAATAGTCATACGTGTTTACCCCTCTCCCTCCTCCCTGCAATAGTCTAACGTGTTTACCCTCTCCCTCCTCCCTACAATAGTCTGACGTGTTTACCCCCTCTCCCTCCTCCCTGCAATAGTCATACGTGTTTATCCCTCTCCCTCCTCCCTGCAATAGTCATACGTGTTTACCCCCTCTCCCTCCTCCCTACAATAGTCTGATGTGTTTACCCCCTCTCCCTCCTCCCTGCAATAGTCATACGTGTTTACCCCCTCTCCCTCCTCCCTGCAATAGTCATACGTGTTTACCCCTCTCCCTCCTCCCTGCAATAGTCTAACGTGTTTACCCTCTCCCTCCTCCCTACAATAGTCTTACGTGTTTACCACCTCCCTCCTCCCTGCAATAGTTTTACGTGTTTACACCCTCTCCCTACAATAGTCTTACGTGTTTACCCCCTCTTCCTCCTCCCTACAATAGTCTTACGTGTTTACCCCCTCCCTCCTCCCTACAATAGTCTTACGTGTTTACCCCCTCCCTCCTCCCTACAATAGTCTTACGTGTTTACCCCCTCTTCCTCCTCCCTACAATAGTCTTACGTGTTTACCCCCTCTCCTTCCTCCCTACAATAGTCTTACGTGTTTACCCCTCTCCCTCCTCTCTGCAATAGTCTAACGTGTTTACCCTCTTCCTCCTCCCTACAATAGTCTTACGTGTTTACCACCTCTCCCTCCTCCCTACAATAGTCTTACGTGTTTACCCCCTCCCTCCTCCCTACAATAGTCTTACGTGTTTACCCCCTCCCTCCTCCCTACAATAGTCTTACGTGTTTACCCCCTCCCTCCTCCCTACAATAGTCTTACGTGTTTACCCCCTCCCTCCTCCCTACAATAGTCTTACGTGTTTACCCCCCTCCCTCCTCCCTGCAATAGTTTTACGTGTTTACCCCCTCTCCCTCCTCCCTACAATAGTCTTACGTGTTTACCCCCTCCCTCCTCCCTACAATAGTCTTACGTGTTTACCCCCTCTCCCTCCTCCCTGCAATAGTCTTACGTGTTTACCCCCTCTCCCTCCTCCCTACAATAGTCTTACGTGTTTACCCCCTCCCTCCTCCCTACAATAGTCTTACGTGTTTACCCCCTCTCCCCCTCCTCTCAATAGTCTTACGTGTTTACCCCCCTCCCCCTACAATAGTCTACTGTTTACCCTCTCCCTCCTCCCTACAATAGTCTGCCGTGTTTACCCCCCTCCCTCCTCCCTGCAATAGTCTTACGTGTTTATCCCTCTCCCTCCTCCCTACAATAGTCTTACGTGTTTACCCCCTCCCTACAATAGTCTTAAGTGTTTACCCTCTCCCTCCTCTCTGCAATAGTCTGACGTGTTTACCCCCTCCCTCCTCCCTACAACACACCCCCCTCCCTCCTCCCTACAAGTAGTCTTACGTCCCCCCCCCTCCCTCCTCCCTGCCCCTTACGTGTTTACCCCCTCCCTCCTCCCTGCAATAGTTTTACGTGTCTATCCCCTCTCCCTCCTCCCTACAATAGTCTGACGTGTTTACCCCTCTTCCTCCTCTCTACAATAGTCTTACGTGTTTACCCCCCCTCCCTCCCTACCCTCTCTCTCTCCCCCTCTCCTCCTCCCTCTCTCTACCCCCTCAATCCTCCTACGTGTCTTACTCCCCTCTCCCTCCTCCCTACAATAGTCTCTACTCCCTCCTCCCTAGTCCCCTCTCCTTCATCCCTACAATAGTCTTACGTGTTTACCCCCTCCCTACAATAGTCTTACGTGTTTACCCCCTCCCTACAATAGTCTTACGTGTTTACCCCCTCCCTACAATAGTCTTAAGTGTTTCCTCCCCCCCTACGTGTTTACCCCCCTCTCCCTCCTCCCTACAATAGTCTTACTCCCTCCTCCCCCTCTCTCCCTCCTCCCTCCCAATAATCTTACGTGTTTACCCCCTCTTCCTCCTCCCTGCAATAGTCTAACGTGTTTACCCTCTCCCTCCTCCCTACAATAGTCTTACGTGTTTACCCCCTCTTCCTCCTCCCTACAATAGTCTTACGTTTACCCCTCTCCTTCCTCCCTACAATAGTCTTACGTGTTTACCCCCTCCCTCCTCCCTACAATAGTCTTACGTGTTTACCCCCTCCCTACAATAGTCTTACGTGTTTACCCCCTCCCTCCTCCCTACAATAGTCTTACGTGTTTACCCCCTCTCCCTCCTCCCTACAATAGTCTTACGTGTTTACCCCCTCCCTCCTCCCTACAATAGTCTTACGTGTTTACCCCCTCCCTCCTCCCTACAATAGTCTTACGTGTTTACCCCCTCTTCCTCCTCCCTACAATAGTCTTACGTGTTTCCCCCCCTCCTCCTCCCTCTCCCCCCTCCCTACAATCGTGTTTACCCCCCCCTCCTCCCTACAATAGTCTACGTGTCTTACCCCCTCTCCCTCCTCCCTACAATAGTCTTACCCCCTCTCCCTCCTCCCTACAATAGTCTTACGTGTTTACCCCCTCTTCCTCCTCCCTACAATAGTCTACCCCCTCTCCCTACGTCCTCTACCCCCTCTTCCTCCTCTCTACAATAGTCTTACGTGTTTACCCCCTCCCTCCTCCCTGCCATAGTCTTACGTGGTTTCCCCCTCTCCCTCCTCCCTGCAATAGTCTTACGTGTTTACCCCTCTCCCTCCTCCCTGCAATATTCTTACGTGTTTACCCCCTCTCCCTCCTCCCTGCAATATTCTTACGTGTTTACCCCTCTCCCTCCTCCCTGCAATATTCTTACGTGTTTACCCCCTCTCCCTCCTCCCTGCAATATTCTTACGTGTTTACCCCCTCTCCCTCCTCCCTGCAATAGTCTTACGTGTTTACCCCCTCTCCCTCCTCCCTGCAATAGTCTTACGTGTTTACCCCCTCTCCCTCCTCCCTGCAATAGTCTTACGTGTTTACCCCCTCTCCCTCCTCCCTGCAATAGTCTTACGTGTTTACCTGCTGAAAAGAAAAAGAGAAAAGAACTGAAAAGTAGAAGACGTGGTATATTTTCCTCTAATATGATTGCATATTTGTCGTTCTTTCGATAACTTGCAGTAGAATACTGATGGGCTTTAGATATTCCGTCCATGTACCTGGAGTTAAAATGACTTACGCCGAGAATTGGCGATCAAATAGTATCTGAATCTGACAGTTTTGAACAAAAATAGGCCAGCTATCGTTAGATTCCAAAACTTCGGGTGTCTGGTTCTAAAACAGACGAGCACATAACACTTAGTTCCAAAAGTGAGGGTCTAACAGCGTTTGGTCCCAAAATTGAATGTCCAGTAAAATCCACGATGGTTACAAACTAATAAACTTCTATTAATCCATGTTAATATTTTTTGAAATACTGATTGTTGATATTTCTCACAAAAATGCATAAGAAATGGTGTTTTACTTTTTTATCTATCAATACGAATCTATGCTTACCTTGGAACCTTTCGATCGTTAACGATTAAATATACTAAAAATATCCCGTTTTTATCAAATGTTCGTGCAGAGATAAGCAGAAGGATCGGTATCATTTTGCCACACGTATCAAACTCGGTGAGCAAATTCAACAACCTTCTTATCAAGTATATGTTATCTGGGTCGGATTTTACACTAACAACAAGAAAACTGATATAACCCAGAAGGCTATTCATAAATTCAAAAAAATATCAGAAATGATTTTAAACTTTTGGCACGAGTGTCATACGCACCGAGCCACTCCAGGTCAAGGACAAGCTTAAATCATCGTCACCCACAAGTTTACGCTAATCTGACCCGCCCACATGTTTGTTTGAAATAAATATTCCCGTGTCTATGTGGTGTTAAACATTTGAACCGTGATTCATGTTTGTTCATGCAATCTCATAAATGATGGAAGTGTAGGCTGTGTGTAAATATAATAAAACAAGAGGACCGCCGGGCGCCCTCTTATCCGGACACGACTGATGTACTAGGTCATCTCCCGCTTTGTGTTGACATTACACTCTGTATAAAAGTCTGTGGTGGTGTCTTATGATGTGACCAGGCCGATTAGACTTATTTAATTACATATATTCGTATTTGAGTGTACCGTTGCAATGTTCAAAAGATCGACATTTTATGAGCAGCGATACAGAACCGAAAACACAGTATCTTGATTCAGCATTACTATATACAAAGTGATTATCAGATTTCAGAGATGAACTGATGCTGAACTCAACAATGGCACAAAAATTACAATAGTTGTAAATATATACGTCAGCGAAATCACTGCGGTGTCGTCATTATCAATTAAAATTGTGGTTATGTTTAATCCTCGGTTTAGTAAATAAATTTTTCGTATCTTCTTTTTAAAAAAATGTTTTCTGTTGTATAATAAAGTATCTAAAATCAGGCCGTATGGTGTATTAAAAATAAACTTTACCACATTCTATCACGGTAGGGAACCACATGACCGGAAGTGATGGTCCCATTAACAAACAATTATGGAATTTCAATTGGGAAACGTCACTCAACAATTTCTCATAACACTTATTGTCCATTCATCCGAGTGAACATCAAAACCTACGGATGTCCGGATAACAATGGGTAGGTATACTGGTTTAAAGTTTCCTTTTGTAAACAGGCCTCAACGCTTCAACATCTTCGTCGGTCCCCATTTTGTGTGTTCGTATCATCATCGCTTTCCATCCCGTGATTCCCTACGTTAGTCTGCTGGTTGAAGACAAGGTTTTGACGATTGAAGTCGGGTTCGATTTACGTTTCAGGAGCAATCGGGGACTTTCGGCACTTTCCGTAAACGATCGCTTCACACGTTTGGTGGAGTGGGAGAATTAACAGGAGATTTTTGTTTTGTTTATAAGTACTGAAGTGAAACATAATCATAAGCAAAATCAATGTTTGTTTACTGATACAAATACAATATTTTCCTTTTCTGTTTATTTTTTCTGCTTAGCCAATAAAGAAATACCAGACACATCTCATCAGTAACGGTCACGTTTCTATAGATTTGACTAGATAAGTATTGTAAGTTTGTTGAGAAATCACTTTTACTACAATTTTTAAACCCTCATGAAGAAATATCATAGTGAACTAATATCAATTGTAAGGCGATATGACATTAGGAATACTAGCGTCAGCAAACTTTCAACATATCGAATAACACTGGCGATGCCAAAGTGTTTTTCATTTCTAGAATACCAAGAAGATGAAAAATACGAAATATGGAAAAACAGAATGAGGCAATGTTTAAAGCACCTGTGTGGTTGTAAGATAAACGTGTATGTATGGTCCTGATTTTCCCATTAATCACTCGCCATATAATTCCGGATATTTCATTCGTGGATAGTGTGGTAACTGTTATATACCGACAAGATAACGGAACCACAGGAGCCATTTTGACGGGGGAATTATGGGATATTTATATACTTTTTGGTAGTTTTACGTACTATTAAAGTTTTTCTTCAGTTAAATCGAATGTGATTATGCGATAAATCTTGATTTCGTAAATATATGATATGAAGTTTATGGATTTAACAAATGTTCCCGATGGAGGATAACACCATGCTACTTTCGTCTGTTTGATGTTCTGAAATATACGATATGGAACATGCTATTTTTAAACATCTTTTTTTTATTGAAAATTCATTGTCTTTTCCAGTGTGGAATTTTACCAGGACATTCTATTATATATCAACCAATTGAAATGTATCACAAATAAGCCTGTCACTTAAAGAAAGAAAATATACGTGTATTGTCTTTTGTGATATTTCAAAACTTTACCATTTGACCGAGTCTGGCATAATAGTAGGTGTGTAAAGTTAAAATCATAGAATAGAATAGATGGAGATTATTAGACTGTTTGAAGAATCATTTATATCAAAAACCAACAAAGGGAATATGTTAATGAGTCTTTTCCTTTGCTGAGTTTTATTGACGATGGAATTCCTCAGGGCTCTATCCTATGTCTTCTATTATTTCTTATTTATATTAACGATATAGCAGTTGTATTTGGTTCAGCCTCTCGTGTCAACGCTGATAACATCTCGCTCCAATGTTCTACTTGCCTAGATATTCAAGCTATTCTTAATGAAGGCCTCTAATCTTTGACTACTTGGGCTAAAACATTGTAGGTGAATTGTAATCCTGATAAGACTGACGTACTTTCTATTACTAATAGAAGAGAAAAAGATGCATCGCTAGAATTAGAGTTCGATGGTAACGTTGAAGATTTTACAGACAGTCATAGGCATCTAGGAATTACCTTCAACTGTAGTGTCAAATGGAGGATCATATAGGTGTAACCTGCACTTCACATATGAAAAAAGTAATGTATTGAGAAAATTCACATTCGAATTTAAATACGAGATGCTCTGCTAAAATTAATCTATTGAAAAATTGAAAATCATATTAAAACGAGATGCTCTGTAAAGAATTTATCGAAACATTATTTTGCCTATTATGAAATGGTTGCTCAACTTTTGAAACGGATGAATTAGAAAGGGCCCAATGCGAGGCATCTAGAATTATTACTTATCTTATGCAAGTATTTTTCTTTTTATTTTGAAATAGGTTTAGAAAACTTCAACTTTTATACAACATGCAGACTAATTAAAGACCAGAATATGTATTTCTACGTTACTTTCCTCTACTGACCAAGTTCGATATCCTTTGAGAAATAGTAATGCTTATATAATCCCCGTTTTCCGACTATCTACAACTAATTCTTCCTTCTTAACATCTACACTCCGTTGTTGGAATAGCATGGATCACTCGATCCTTAATTTTCACCTTTAAAAAGTCTTTAAAAACCTAATCGTCTCAATACCTCTCATCTAGGTATTGGAAACCGTAGACTAAGCACTGCAGTTCTTATGACCTAGCTGTATATGTCATATTTGTGAAAGTGTTTATCACTTTTTCTTTCAATATCGTCGTTATTTTGTTGAAAGAAATGTTCTTTTCTATCACGTAACCGATATGAATTTTCCTGGTCCCTGTGATTTAGACTTGGTAATGTATGTTTGTGATGATCTTTCTCTTGAAATTAATTCTTAAATCATTTTACAAGTCTAGTTCTTCATCAATTCAAGCAACAGGTTTTAAATCTCAAAGTACTGTTTAAATGTAATTTTTCTGACGTCATATCCCCTCTCTCTCGCTCTGGAAAAATAATATGCAGTATTTGTTATTAAGTAATTTAATTATTATGTCATATTTCTATGTATTTATGTTTTGTAAAGTATTGTAGAAAGGACCATCATAAGTTGTAATAACTTGATTCTGTTGTTAATGATTTGTAATAAAATATGTTTAATTCAAATACGATGTGGACATCACGGAATAAAACCGCGGATTTGGTTCTGGGTTCTGGGGACGCTTCCTTATTCACAAACTTCCTCTGGATCTCTGGACATTTTCCTTGTAAACCGACTTCGGTCTTTGGTGGTTTGTTTCTCGGGACTTTCCCCCGTAAACCCGGCTCATAGTCTTGATCTGTCAATGCTGGGACTCATTCTCAATCGTCTTTTTATAGTCTTGATTATTGATTGATTATGTAAATAGATCTTGATTTCGGGACTAGATTCGGTCCGAAGCACTCTTCTGTAGAATTGAGATAGTGACTTCAATTCTCTTTATAGATGTTTGATTTCAATGTCGCGGGGCTAAAACGCGCCTGTCTAGAAACAAGTTTTACCCCTCATCTGATTGGATAAGTTGGTTAAGTACATACATTTTCTTTATTTAAGGATTTTAGAAGTGAAAATTTGCATCGATTTGCATTTGAATGATCTATTAACGAACAACACACACATGTGTCTGTCTGTATCTTACCTATAAACATTTTGGAACCCTAATTATCCAACGAAATTTGACCTTACCAAAAACACAAACGAGATCAATCGATCTCCGTGTATTTGGGACATGCTAGTTTACATATAGCGTACATGTGACATCATCAGTGGCCGGAAAGCGCCTGGGTTGTGATTAGCCGTACCTGTTCTCCACTATCTCCGCTATCGCACATCGTCAGATAGAGCTAATTACTCCCCTTTCGAAACATGTTCACAGCATGATTGTTCGGCAGGTGGCCCTTTATCCGTTTATAATTAAGTATCATTGAGGTAGACTTAAGGTGAATGGATAGACTCTCATACCTGTTATCCGAATTGGGTCAGTCGTTATTAAAATGACAAGCAAACATAGAGATAGGTACGTACAATGCATTTATCGCTAAATTTAAACAGATTATATGTCATCATCTTTCATTTTCCGGCTGCAACTGCAAAATTTTCAGCATACGAGAAATTGGAAATTGTGTCATATATATGTATATTGTAAAACATAATGGAATGAACGATTACAATAACAATAACCTTTGCCGAATCCTGTTGTCTGTATTGCAATAGAATAAGCTTAAACTCAATGTAATTACCCACTTGTGATAGGTGCATCAGCTGCACAAGGTTGTTACTACTTACTGGAGTTATTGCCCTTTGTATATTGGAAATTAAGGTTATTGTCTAGACAGCTCTTTTCCAAACCTTGACAAGTTGTAGCCTTAACCCTCAAAGTCATTGAAACAAACTATTGATGACCTATTCAACAACCTGTCATTGCCTTAAATGATTCGAAAGGCGAAAGTTAAACATGTGATTGTCACGGAGTTATCGAAAACGGAATATCGCGGAATATATATATACTATTTATCACTGGCTTGCTAGTAAAGAAAAAAATAGCCTATGCTGTATAAACAACGCCATCATTCAAGTCCTTGTGAAAAATGGGAACCAATTAGGACACTTGATACGGCAGCTAAGGCAAGAATGTTTGTTGGTATTGTAATTACTAGCATTCTGTGTTCTAAAAATAGTTTCACTCGTACATTGAATTGTGTTCCAACTGCCACAATGGAACCGCAGCATAGGACTCCTAGACATGTAGAGACTTCTCGTGTGCAAAATGTGAACAACTCGCGGATCGTAAAAAAAATCATGCATGGTTAAAAAAAACGTGAAACATCCTGACAAGAAGTGAGAAAAATCAGAAACTGGTCCTGTAAAGTAAATTAAAATTACTACAGCGTTACCAAACAGCTGGAGTATCAATTGTAATGAAAGGATATAGTGTTGAAACTCGCGGCTGTATCAGAAGTTACAAAATGCCTTTGGTGTAGACGCTGTCTGTAGATCGACATACAACGGGTTTGATAAGGCTTCACAAATGCTTTCACTTGAGCTACACTACAGTTATAACTAACATTCCATATTAAAATGGTATTTTTTTTACTAACCTAACACTTGATATATTATGGGAGGTCTACTTAGTGAATTACTTATCATGCTTTTTTTTTACTGAAATGTTATGTCGCATTTATATCAGAGAAACGTTGTTCCCCGTCGAGTATATTGACACCGGAAATAGTCATTTTTGTTTCTTTTGGAGAGAGAGAGAGAGAGAGAGAGAGAGAGAGAGATAATTGATTTACCTTACTAAAATCATAAGTATAGCATGTAACTGTATTGCTCAGAAAGAAATGGTATTGTATCCTTTAAATCAGGGCAAAGTATTGCAATCCATTAGAAATCGACCTCCTTATTAGTACAGAAAAAACAAAGAGTCATAACTCTGCATATAACATGACTAAATCCCTGATTTACATTCCGCAAAAATTGAATAATGGAATTGAAAATAAAGGGCCATAACTCCGCAGGAGAAGGTATATATGCTAGTAATCTGGAAAAATCTCAACAAAGGGCCATACTTATGTTTTGTAGGGGATTGTATTTGGTGTTTGAATGTAAACATATTTATTGGTTAGGGTTAACAAGTGTTTAATGAAAGACTGAAATTGTTGCCAAAAATTAATGACATTTAAATCCAAATTGGCACTCAGAATGTGCCAAGCTAACCTATTTCAACAAATTTACAGCTGTGAAGTAATACAAATCTTTCCAATTGTTAATTTTTTATTTTCACTAACCAAGATCTGAGCCACTGGGGCATTGGCTGAAAATCTTAAACTAAAATTACATTTTGTCTATATCTTTGCTGTAAAAATGTGTATTTATCGGTCCCACATGCGCTTCGTAACACATGTGAGATAATTGAAGTGTAGAAGTTTCACGCGTACCAGATACCCCCTGCCCTGCTACGAAGGAAGTGAATATAAATACTACTGTTGTCACGAAGTAGCTAATTCTGTTCAGATATTACTGTTGATAAGAAATGTATTAATGTTACATTGTTACGTCAGCCTTAAACATCTAATAAACAAATATAACAGCATGGCCACGGAAGTCATTATCCAATGAGCCAAGCGAGAAGCTAGTCGTGACGGCATCGCCTTTAATGAATCTTCACGGCTTTCTAATATTCTCTGATGATTCATGAAGATCTCAAAATAAGTTTATGTCTACTATAACTACAACCATCATGTCTTTCACGTGCATCCTTGCACGAGATCACAAGAAGCATGGAGACGCTATAGTCTAAGTAGCTAGTAGCCAATGTTCGCCATAGAAAAACGGTCACAGTTAACCAAATAAAAAATTCACAGGAATTTGAAGTGTAAACCAATCAGCGAAAAATAAATTAACTTTCTGCGTGACTTTCCCTGTCAACTGTTACCAAGCAGATGTAAGTTTCATTACATAAATGCGTTCTTCGTTGAAGCAATGTATATGTACCAAGAACAAAAATCAAAATTTCTTTTTTTTTACTATTTAGCCGAAATCGACTCCAGCTAAGATCGTAAAATATTGCAAATGTCTTAAACTCACTTCCGGTTTTTACGCATGTCCTTTGATATTGCTTTCTGGATAGACCTACTGGGTGTATATTAACGGGGTAGAATGAATTGAAAGGGACACGGTACACACCTTCATGTTGTTTATTGCTAGAAAGGCGCGTGCTGGTTGAGCTTCACAAGAGAAGATACACAATGTTGTACTCATTACACCAAACGTTCTATCTTTCACACCATTGTAATAATTTCCACATCTATAACTTCAAAGTCTTGTTAATGACCAGGGGGATTTCATAGGCTTAATATTCGGTAGTTATATAAAGTGACTACTCGAAGGCTATTGAAGAGAGGTATTGTAGAGAGAATGAGCACTGATGTTTCGACAATTCCCGGTAAACATAAAAGTTGCATTTCAATGCTTCCAAAAATGTTTTTCTTGTCATTTATATCTTAAAAGTGTCAAAGTATCTGCCATACGAGAGTAGGAACATTCTAAACTTTCGAATATATACTTTACTCGTTGTATTTAATGATTGCAAACAAGTATTTAGAATTATAGGATATGTTACTGTGTCACACAGTTTCCCATACGCTTGCTCCTGTGTTTACGACAGTTTCAGCTGAAATTGGTTTGATGTATGGGTCCGTATTTTCATTCCGCTAAAATACAGTAAATAAATGAATAAATAAAAATGTAAATCTTTTTATTATCCATTATTTGATGTCTTTAGCATAGCCCGAAAAAAGATAAATAGATAAATAAAAACCGCCAGCATTGATGAAGAAAAGTGACGTTTCAAGTCAGAAACTGTGTAGTAACTACAAAGTATTGATACTAGTTTACATAATCTGCGATATATCAATATTTTGACAAAATCGCTTTCGAAACAGATACAGAAATGTGTATCTACTGCTAAAGTTTTTAATTTATCATTTGTGGTAAATATTTATCAAATACGATTTGTGGTATGGAAATTCAATAAAATCCTCAGTTGATAAAAAACGTGTACGCGTAATGTGATAAACTGAGCTGACTAAAATGTGGCATTTTTATTGCCCACAGTGAGAGGTTATTTTTAAAAGTACAGACCAAATAGTGAATCCTTAGAAATGGTTTATAAGGTGCAATATTAGAAGATAAGAAGAGTGATGGCGTCTTAAACTGTCATCATTATATATAAAGGTTGTTTAATGTGATTTTTTTTATAGTTTCAAGTTTTTACATGCAGAGAAAATATGTTCAGTACATGAGTTTCATAGTATTACTATATGCGGGGCTCACAAAGCGGCTGTTGTTCCAACACGTATCAGAGATGTGTATACATAAGTGAGAGAGAGACAAAGACATATAGTAAAATTTGTTTTTTTTAAACTACCCACATATTCATATCTGAAGCTCTTTTAAAGTCTAGAAGACATAATTAATGTTGGTGTGTATATTTCAACAATTCGTAGAATATTTTCATAACTTAAGAGGTATTTTTTATTGCGAAAAAATTCTTCTTTCTTTTTTACTTCAAATGCTGTTTTTTTGTCGAATCTGGATACCCGACTTCTGTTTTATACCATTGCTAAGACAAGACGATACACCTACATTTTACATTTTCGAGTGTGTTTTGGTATCATTGTAGTGTTGTGTAGAAGATAGAGAGCTGATATTTCTATATCAGCTATGATAACTATCAGCACCATCCTGTGGTGTGATTGCACTGCTGAGAGCAAGGGGAGATAACATCACAGTTGAAACACAACAAGAAGCGATGTCATAACAGTTCTTTGATTAAGGCCAGACACCGTATCAATGATAAAGTACACGATGTTTTGGCAGAAAAAAAGGAAATCGGTTGGTTGAGAAAACTCGAAATGAAGCTCAAATGCTGTACTCGACTGTAAATTGTCTGTGACTGCTAAATGATGTGGTCATTCCAGATACTTCTATCAACATGTAGATTAAACATCTCCAATAAAACTCACAAAAAACAAGAGGCCCATAGGTATTGTATCTAAAGTATTTTAAACACTTGTATCTGTTTCCCTGTATTAGGCTCCCCTCCCAAAGGGGTTAGATGCACTGTTTGTATAGTACTAAGTTCTCTTCAGCAATGATGTCTTCAGATCAAATCTGGACAAAACTAAATAATAAAAAAAAAAAAAAAAAAAACAGCGGAAGGATTTTAAAGAATTTGCTCTATTTCTATTATTGGGTACCGACTTTCCTCCCCCAAGGAACCGTGAATTGATTCCTTCCACACAAGAATATTTCAGATCACTCCTGAAGGAGTTGTAGTATACCAAAGAATCTTACAATTCATTCAATTAAAATAAATCAAGAAATAAATTCATTTATTTTTTGCTAGTAATTCCAATAGCGCATTTTAAAGCGTTCTGCTCAACGGCATGATCACTTCTAACCTGTATCAGTTTGTGTTTAAACCATCAACGAAAATAATCATTGACGTGCTTATATGATGAAATACAATACGTAAATAAAACAATGCAAACTGTGACAGGTTCAGAGACGTGGATTGGAGTGGGGGTGGGGAGGTGTGATGGAGGGGAATAGGGGTAGGGTGGCGAGGTGTGAGGGAAGGGAAGGGGAGGGGGGTTGAGGGTGGGAAGGTGTGAGGTAGGGAAGGGGTAGGAAGGTGTGATGGTAGGGAAAAGGGGTGGGGGAGGCAAAGTGTGTGGGTAGGGAAGGAGGTAGGGGGTTGGGAAGTTGACGTAGTGAAGGGTAGCAGGGTATGAAACATTATGGGTGGTGGTTGTGGAAGCAGGGAGGATTAAGCATTCAGTGGGGCCCGAAGAGTAGAGGTGGGTAGAAATATACTGAGGGGGTAAAGGCGATGTGGAAATATGGAAAGGTAGTGTTTCGGGATGTGAGAGGGATATGTGTTGGGAGGCGGGGTAGGGGATTAGGGGCAGGGGTATGAATGGGGAGGAAAGGAAATTTAGAGTTAGTGTTTGGGAGGATTAGGGTTTGGGAGGTGTGGGGTAAGGAAGTTAAAGATTCTGGAGGTGTGACTTATGGTTGGGCTGAGGAGTCGTGAGAGTTGGTAGGGTTAGGGGTTTGGAAGGTTTGGACTTGGTTGGCATTGAGTTGGGAAGGTTACTGGTAGGAGATTGGGGAGGGATGGGAATAAGGAGACGTGAAAGTATGTAGTGGTTGGGAGTGTGTCTGAAGAACTGGCCCAAATGATGAAATGAGAGAGAAAAAAAGAAAAAAGTGGACGGTTTAATTTAGAGATCCTTTATATATAAAGACAATTCCTTTATACTTGTACTCTTATTCTTGTAGTGTTTTTAAGCAGTCTTACAACTTTTCTTCAGAGATTGTTCTGCTAGCATATTGTGACTTTTTCGGATGGAAATAAATTCTTCATATGGAGCCGCGTTCGCACAGATGGTTTGCACACTGGCTCATGTGACCCGAGTCAAGTGTTCATGGAACTGAAAATCTGACCGTGCTGAAGTGGCTGTATCCTTGGACAAGACATTTTACCCTAATTACTTTGGATGTCATCTGTCACGGGCCTCCCGTTTGTTGTTCAGTGAAATAGTCACCGGCTACTACAATTAGGAAACTATTTCACAAAATAATCTTGGTTATTCACGGAGTGCTTAAACCAAGAAATAAAGAACATTAATTCTCATTTAAAATATTAATAATGTACATATAGTTTTAACTTCATCTTTTGGTGGCAATGCATATATTCACATGTACATATATCAGTATCAATACATTAAAAATACAATATTTCTATGGTGTTATTATAATTATTTAAAAGTGGAACAAACATCCCTATTGATAAAACAACACGTTCACGTCATCAGGTTTAGACCAAACTACATTTCCCTGAATTACCTGCCATTGACCAAAGTGGTCAGTACTAATGACACTTGCACTGGATGAAAGGCTAATTACGTTTTTATAAGTCTGGAAAGCAAGTCCTTGCCTGGCGCGCGTGCTGCAGGACTAGGCATGTCGAGTAACCTGTAATTAACGAGTGACGTCGGCAATAAACTGCTAGTGATAATCAGGTATGTTTCTTATTATACCCGATACCTGGATATAGATACAAGGTATGTAATGTAATGTATTTCATATCTCATAATTTTGTCTAAAGAATGATAAAATGTTTTGCCTAATTGAATTATTTTCTTAGATGTTTTACGTGTATGAAGTTGAAAAAGTCTAAATGATTGTAGTAAAACGGTGAATGATTTTGTTAAATACATGACCCAGGTTCTAGTGACAGATTGACAACTTATTTTACGTATTTGCCTTTAAGGATTACACAAAAGACACAAGTGTACAGCACCTTTCACTGTAAAGAGTAAGATATGGTATAGTCAGACAATGAATTAAACTGTTCTTACTGCTGTTTCGTCCTTCTCTCGTCAGTGCTGCAAGGGATCTAACGGTTAGGAGGCGGCGGAGGAAAAACAAAAAGTAGATGATTAAAGGGGCAGACGAAAATAATACATCACATCAAAAACAAAGGATTTCTTTATGTGAAAAACTAAACAATATATATACTGTACTTCAGTCACTTTTTTCTCAAAAATTGTCGTTCGTTACTCTCTGTAACATATATGTATTTACACAACACAGCTAAATCAGTCTCACTCAAACTCTGTTAAACGTTTGTATTTTTTGATTGAATTATTTTATTCATATTTGTGAGTGTAAGGAAGAGATATTTGTTTTTGGTTATTTTAGTTTGCTTCGATTGCTTGCTATTTTTAGTTTCGTTTTGTTTTCATAATAATAAGCAGAGAATTGAAGTATTTCTGATTAAAGGCAGATGTATGTTTTTTTTTCGTTTTCATCTGTGAAGTATTTGTCACAATGAGGTCAAATAAGAGCCGGACACGACTAACCAACCACGCGGAGCACGTGGCGGCCCCGTCTGTCCGTAAATCACTTCTCCATGACTTCATGAATTGTGATATCCAAGAACAGGTAAGTCGAACAGACGGGAGAATTATCCCACCCCTCCCTTTAAGTACATGTTCGATTCGGGAGCCGGCCTCGGTGACAGCTATTGTATGAAGCGTCCACTGAGGAAGCCATGCGTGCTCCTTACTCAACAGTTATTTGTAAAGTTTTTGAATACATTCATCAGCAATAGATATGGAATGTTTCATAAAATCGTCCAGCTGCATTTTTAGGAGTATAATAAATTGATAAATTACTCACAGTTTTCTCATTTACCTCAAATATAAACCATCTCGAAAATAAGATAATTTGTACAGTATATGACAGTGTCTGATGTATTTCAGGAAGACGAATGTGACAAGCAGGTAAAGATGGTTCTTGAGGAGCCCGGATCTACTGACTTGGGCAATCTCAGTCTTGAAGAATCGGATACGAGTTCTGTGACGGTATTGTTTTACTTTATATATACATGTGTATTATTATATATTGTAAAGTTTTCGAGTTACTTCCATATCAGCAGTATAATTTTATATGTCCAATCAGGTACGTATGTCTGTTATCTATGTCCCTGGTCCAATTAATGATTAAACTGATGATTCCACTTATAATTTTTTATCTTTCCGTGTTTTGAAAATGACTCAACACTTCTTATAAAATTTCGCTTTATATATTGCAGTCACCATCAACATTATGGCTTGCAGCGGAAACAGAAACCCCTGTAGGTAGCCGTCTTGAATTACTAACTCCGAGGAAAAGTCAACCGGGTGATATATCAACAGGGAGACTGTCAACACGCCCTCGCCAAACGTTACCTCGCATTAGACGAAGTGTGTCCTTTGGGGTAAATATTATTAGAATGGTCAGCCCCTTTTTCGAAATGGCTTCGTTTTTATTTCTTATTCGATTGACTTTATTATCGTGAATATTATTTTGAAACGTTTTTACGTTGATATGGTAACCATGTCAAACATTTGCCCCTCCCCCCCCTCCTCTCCCAGCTACATGTTAATTCCGCCATTGAAACTCACTTAAATCCGGTCATAATTCCTGACTAATTTGCGTTTAATCTATATGCATCAAACTAGATTTTGGCATGAACCAGAACCAAACAGGTGATTCCGTTCGATTCGGAAATCACTCGGGCATGTCCGTTGTGGTGAATTGGATGAACTTTGATAATATTGACCGAAATGTTAGTTACGATGTTATCCGATATCTGTCGTCTTGATATATTATCGTTACGTTGTTATCTCCCTTCATTAAATATATAACACAGTAGGTGATGACCTGTAAATACTGCGCCTGTGTCACAACAAAACGATGTTCATTTAGTGTTTGCTTTTGTTGTACCTTGTAGGTGGTTAAACTATGTGCCAAAGAAAATCGATATGTTTTCCATATCTAAATGTTGTAGACTTCTTAATTTTGAAAATCATTTTCTTATTTGAAGGGTCAGTCCGAGTTTAACATTGACTTTATGGAGGCAGGAAGTGACGCCATGCAAACAGCAGTAGATAAGTTGTCCGACAACGACAGTCTGATCGGAGACGGAAGTGCGTCACACTGTCTACCAACAGTCGTGGGGAAACACATCGACATCAAAAGTGTCAATTCTCAAACAGTGAGTCGTGTTATTTCGATGTTTCAACTGTTTGATTCTTAGTCAAGATATCATACAGAAAAAGGCAGTTATCGGTTACATGATAGTAAGGACACTATCTGAATTTCGCAATGAAATGGCATTGTTTGGGTGATGAATTATATTGTGTAACACAAAATCCGAGAAAACAAATCATACCTGAACAGCTTCATTCAAAATAAAAGAAACCCATGGTACAATCGTTTAACACAGCAGTTAACAACCTGAAAATGTCACAGTTGTGACCTATAGTTATAAACCTTTCACAGCTAGAACAGCATAATTAATATTTTCACGTAAATCAACAGCTGTTCGAGGCTCTGTGTAACGGGAACAAGAGAGAACACATCAAAGTCATAGACTGCCGATATCCATACGAGTACAATGGCGGACACATCCAGGTACGTAACCGGAAATGGAAGAACGTGTTGCTGACAGGAGTCTCGATATATGCAAATTATAGATTGTCCTTATATATATAAATGCGCAGTGGAACTTGAGGAGTAATAAATATCGACCATACATACTAATTAGAATTTTTTTTTCTTTTTTGCACAATTCTATTAAGGAGCTCAACTGATATGATCTGCCTTATATTACACCATCCGACATATAACTTCCATTAAACTTATCAAAATGAGACGTATTGCAAAGCAGGTTAAACATAAGTTTTATGTCAGTTATCCATTGTGTTTTTAAGGATGCTGTTAATCTGTACACGCATGAACAAATCCTTAATCTCCTAGAAGAGGGGTCAAGGTCAGAAAGTGGGATGACTCCTCACAAACTTGTCTTTTACTGCGAATTCTCTTCAGTGCGGGCACCATCTATGTAAGTGGTTGAAAGTTACCGTGTTAACATTTTAAATATGACATTTGAGAAAAGTGTATATATATATAGCATTGAGTATAGATAAACAGTTTTGCTAAGTTTACTGCACTCGCGTAAACAAACATGTTTTTTCTCCCCCGTGGGTGATCAGAGTCTAATACGATATAACACCTACATGTCATGACCACGCGGATCGTAACCCATGGCTAGTGAAGATACTTTTCTACATAGGATTATTTTTTGTGATTAAGTGACTTGTTATTTTACGATATTTTAAATAACGATTCCTAAGTCTCCCTATTGACATTCTGGTAAATTTTGGAATGTTACCATGATATTTTTGTAAATATGTCAGTTGTGACTGTTTCTAAAAACTTGGTGTTTTATCTATTTTACTATTTTGTTGACACAGGTACCGGTTTCTTAGAGAGAAGGACCGCTCATTAAACAGAGATATGTATCCGGGCCTGATCTACCCAGAAATCTATCTCCTGGACGGAGGGTACCAAGCATTTTTCCAGTCATTCAAGGTATTACGTCTTTGTTACTAACTTGGGTATTAGAGGAAGAACTCGGCATTGCTATAGATTCATTTATCAGATGTCGTCGATAAAATCAAGCCGTTTTATTCTTTCCGGAACATCTAGTCTTAATCGCCGTGTACATTTTCAGAAAGCTTTCACTCCTTCAGCCATTAAAAAAAAACAGTTTAAAATTTGAATTACGATTTTGAAAACATTTCAATAGTATCTGGTCGTTTCTGAACCAGTCTAATTCAGAACAACTCCTTATCCTGTCCTTCGAAACTGCCTGGTAGGCGAGGTGTTCCAATTGGCTGATCCCTGCACTTCCAGTACTGTACGAAATTGTTCCAAATTACAGAAACACCGGATCGAGATTAGTCTGGATTATCATTCTCGGCCCAAGCTAAAAATCGTCCATTATAATTGATAAGCGATAGTGCGATTTTCACCTGGGGCCGAGGATGCTGAATTTCTTGCCTTAGTACACAAATGGTCTCCTATAAACTATTCGTTGCTTTTCCCAAGTCCGTGCTTTTCCGAAGCGAAGTCTATCGAAGAGTAGAAAAACAACGACATGAAATCCAGTCTATGTAGAGAATAGATGAACTTCATGTCGCGGTCTGTCATTTATTTCGATATAAAAACAAACTTCCATTACTTAGGTTTTCACTTTCTATTGTACATTTCATTTGTTGAGAAGTAATCCAAACATATATTTCTGTTTGTTTTAAAGGAGCTGTGCACACCATCAGCCTATGTACCAATGCGCTCACAATCTCATCTCGCCGAACTACGCCATTTCCGCACGAAGTCAAAGTCTTGGACGGCGGGAGAAAAGAGACGACTTTATTTGAAGTGTCTCCGACTTTAAAATCGAAACTTGTTTTTTTTTCTACTTGCTGTTGTTGTATTTATTATATCGTTGGAATGTTCGTGTTTGTGAAGCAATTGCTTATGTGATAAATAAACAAATCGCCGAGCCATCTGTTGTATATTATTGTTTATTATCCTCATTACGGAAGTAGGCTTAAGTTACACGTATTACGAACAATAGCTTTAGGTAATATCTCATCGCAAACCTCAAAGCGATGTATACCAACAATCAAGTGACAATGAATTAGTCGTATAGCTGAATGCTTTTGTTGGTTCTTTCAATTTTTTTCTGAGTGTTAACAGATGTGACATAATGAGTAGATTAAGATAATCTATGTTGACGAACTACGTACTGCCAGCAATGTTTGAGGGCTAATGACATGCTGATCTCTTAAGAGTTACTCCCCTTCGTTTCAATCTATCATATGGTATGGCAAACGATGAAACATCGTAACTTTGACAGTCATGAAAACTGTTGTTTGCTCAGTTTGTCAACCTTTGAGTAGTGTTAAGAAGAAGTAATTAATGTTGCACATTAGCTTTCCACTCTTATAACTGGATTCCAATATTTTCTGAAAAACACATATACACACATGGGGCATTGACTAGTGTCCAGTAAACAGTTTATCAATACTTCCGTATCCGACTTCTTTTTTATCTTTCAATAATTGGGCAAGAGGAAACTTAAATTTCTTATGCTCCCACTGCCACGAAGTGTTTTGTTTTCTGTTTCATCTTTCTGACAAATAGTTTCGTCTTCATAGACACGTGTCAGAATATTGGACTATTGGATAGGGCAGTAGCAGGATCCTGAGTCAAAACAGTTTATATATACGATTGGTGCTATCAAGGCATGCAGAGTTATTTCCCTTCTCGTTTCACATGTATACGTCAACATTTCAAGTGATATTTCAAAAATAATTGGAAAGTGTCTGCTGATATCAATATAGGCTTGGAAAGGCTTTTGTCCCTTCTCTTCAGAAACTTCTTTAAACAAACATACCTAGTTTAAAATACAGTAACTTGCCACTCTCGTTCAACATCCCATCATAGACATTCTTTTAATTCAGGAAGTCAAGTTATTACTCTCTGAATAAGCAATTGATTCCATGATGTTAGTAAAGAAACAAAAATTAAACCCATATTTGTATTAAGTTTTTTGTTTATTTCTACACATTTATTACATCAACCATTCTAACAAAAGTAATAACGCCAAGTAATCCCTGTGGTAACTATACATGTAAATGTTCTCTATATAAATGAACGTTTTTATAGCAAGTACTGGCAACTCTTTACATTTTCCTATTGGATGACTGCTATATCATATGAATTATAACAGCTATCCTAAAGCAAAAATAATTTTGTGGCCAGTGCCTGTATATACAAAATCACCATTTATCAGGCAGAAATTTGATCTTTTTTCCCTTCAAATTCAAACATTCTTCCATTATGATCATGAAAAACCTATGATCATGGGTTGAAATCCTGAAGATCAAAATCAACATCCTCTAAAACAGATATCATATGAAGAATGTCATATTCTTGCCTAACGCTACTTGGCCCAATCATCTATCTTTGTAATTCTATAATGTTTTGTCGAAAAGAGATGTTGTTAATATAGCTGCTTCAACAAAGTTGTCTAAGTTGTTCAACAGCTTTGAACCTAAGAGAAAAGGCTGATTGTATACAAATTCTCTGATACAACAAAATCAATGTGTTCATATGCTATATTTTTTATATTATTCCATTTCATGTTGACATCACAGTGTTCTCACAAAGTATCACTAAGTTTTAACTCTCTCACACATGGATAATAACAAATACAACAACACATAATACTCAAAATAGCATTGATCATGATATTCATGTACACACAAGAATTATCTCCCTTTAAATATCCCACCCTCAGTCACATACAGACAGTAACAAATACCTCAACACAAAAGAATTATCTCCCTTTAAACCTCCCATCCTTTAACAGTTGTCTGTGTTTCTCCAAAGAGTTGGCTTGACATGACTGTTTAACCAGCTAGTATACAACAAAAAATGTGTAATATTAATAATGATTAAGCATTGAACCATAGCAAGATTTTACCCACAATTATATCTTGGATTAAAATGAAAAATAAAAATATCACAATCACACATGACTCATCTTGGCTAAATAAGTAATGGGTTTACAACAGTCTATACACAGCTAAACCAGTGATAATATTGTCCCTGTATCTGCTATAACTGTACAAGACTTTCCACTTTTGATGGATTTCAGTGTTAACCTCATTGGGAATATGACCACAGGAATGATACTGCTGGAAAGACTAGCAAGTTTTCTGTAAAAGAGAAAAAGCCTGTATAGGAACAAAGACTAAACATACTTTTAGATTTTCAAGTGAATTACTGCCCTTTACATACATAATAGTATCGCTTAACACTGTCAATGTTTTTAATTCTAAATTTACTAATATTGTAAGATAAGTAGTAAGTCTTAATATGTCAAACATAATGTTGTTTAGAACTCTAACAATTTTGCATATCCATACCATATCTCTTACTTTCTGTTTGATATAATTTGACACTTAATTTCATCTCTGAACTTTTATTTTCAAGTTTTGAGCTTTCATTACAAAAGTGTGTATTTTAACAAAAAAAAAAAAAAAAAAAGAAAAATTTAAAATTGGGATAGATAAAATACTGAAATAACAAAAATATGTTTCAAATAATTTCTATACAGTATTATGTTCACAATTATCTTTTCTTTAGAAACCAACTTAACTTACAATTATGCCTGTTTAATGAAATGCATATTCCAAGCAGACGACAAGTACATGTACATTATATGTATGTACAGGACCAAACTATTAATGCTTAAAATATAGTTCCCACACCCCCTTCCCCCCACCCCCCGCCCCCAATTTTGCATTTCATTTAAGAACAATATACTTCACCTTTGGTTTCTACTTTCACATATGAACATGCAGCAATGATGAGAAACTTCAACCTGAAATTTTCTTACCTATTTTTCTTTTGGCCTTTATCACTTTTGGGTTTCCCATTCATACATCATTATTCGTATCAAGCCAGTATCCAGATCAGGTCCCAAAAGTGGATTCAGTTGGAAGAGAAAAGCACAAAGCCAACTGGAAACAAAATTTGTGCATTAACATTTTTTGTAAATTCTCAAAATGAATATGTTTCTCATTACTGTGCTTGAAGTGACAATGTTTTACCTTCGTTTATAGTGTGTAGTTACAGCTTGCAAAATAGAGCAATTTTCTCAAAAGAAAAAAATATCCACAGTTTTATGAAAGATTTGTTAATTTTGCCATTTCATAAAGACACTGGATTATATAAAATCAAGAAAACTAAATACCAAGTTCCATACTAGTCAAGGCTGTAATCACTGAATTAGCATTGGTTTATTCTCTGACCTAATTTATAATCATACATTATTTTCAGAAGATTAAGTTCTGATGAATTAATTCTATGTGATTTTTTTATCACTTACAATAAATAGCAGCAGGCAGCGGTCATCATAAACATCAACTGGACAATCCTGAAAAGAAAGAAACAATAAGTATCAAATTAATAAAACTGGTTATATCGGTACAAACCATACTTATTAACAAAATAATCAAATTTTGAAAAGAGACTTCCAACAGATAATCCTCTTTCAGCTTTACAGAATTATAAATTTTAATCAAAACTAAAAGTAGTTCCCAAATAAGCCTTTGCCTGACTGTGAAGAGATAAAACATTATTGCTTACAATTATAAACATAACTGGTATTCCAAATACAGTTAATAAGAAGTCAGGCACTAAACCATATTTTTGTTGTTCTGGTTGAACTAGCAGTCCAATGTATTAAAAATGCAAATATTCTGTGATAGACAAAAATGTTAGAACAAGATGTGTATTGACTTATGATCATGATTAAATAAATTAATATGCATTTAAGCTAAACATATGAACATCTTTTTGCTTCAAAGAATTATGTCGGTCAAGAATGGGATTGTCTCGAAATTCATGTTCAAATATAGCAAGAGTAAGTTTGTTAGTGCTTGTTATTTATTTCCCCTCTGTACTTCCAAGATCTTAGTGCAGTTGCAATTGCTAAACAATTTGCTGGACGGACCCAACTATCTCATGATCTAAAACATGTGGACATATCTGTTTACTAAAATGTTTAACATTCGTTTAAGAAATCATAGGTAACTAATTCCATACTGTTCACTACTCAAATGGTAATTGGAGCTTATTGTGGTTGCAAACTGTAGGTCAAAGGTTCTTAGGCGAAAAAGTAGCTGTGTCTAATGAAAGGCTATGTATTGTTAACTTCTTTTTTCTATTCTTCAAAGCAAATTTCACTTGTAATGTTGTTGCAAATGAAAAGATATTACAATAACCTGTCTTCTAGCAACACAGTCTGTCACTGTCAGATCTCAGTTTGTGTTCATACTGTGGTGTTACAACGTGTACACTTAAGCACACCAAATGTTAAATTAAAATGACATGGATTTTGCATTTAAAGTACGAATTGCAACAAATAGCTTGTTATTTAAATCTTCAGAATTAGCAAAGTGTCTATAAATGACCTTAAGTTTGTTACTGGTTTTGAAGCTGCCTTGAAATTAATTCTTCGTGGAACAAATGCCAGAAATATTGCATAAAAGCACGAAAAAGATTTATCTTTTAAATTGGACAAACGAATTCGAGCTACCCTCTTAGATTTGCAGTTTTGAACTTTATGGCGAGGAAAGCACAGGATCAACGTACACGTTTTTATGACTTTGGGGCATTCCTCTGTTGTCATACAGTATCCGGATGACTTGTTAATGTAGTCATGATCATATGTTTGAGATCAGGTCCTCACACAACATGATAACAAGAATATCATCATACCAAAGTAATTGAAGAAGATACAAACCCTTTATTTGGTGACCCTCTCATGAAAAATTGGGCCAAAATTGGGAAAATTATCCCAACGACGGCCCAAAATCCTGTAACTGCCACTAGCG
This sequence comes from Ylistrum balloti, assembly GCF_031769215.1. Lineage (NCBI taxonomy): Eukaryota > Metazoa > Mollusca > Bivalvia > Pectinida > Pectinidae > Ylistrum > Ylistrum balloti. Next base: position 149,250 of record NW_026782216.1, read on the forward strand.
GAAGAATTCGTCTCTCCACCATTTTCTTTGACCGGAAGTTTGACGTATCACATGATTTGTGACATAATAAAGATAAAGCGGCCCTAACGCATAAATTACTGTTAATTCCGGATCTATTTTGTTTTGATTTATTCAATGAATAAAACTGTTCGTAAGCATAACATATTTAAATTTTTTTTTTCAGTTATGTTTTTGTTTCTGATAGGTGATTTTAATCAATAGATAAAGAAAACATTAAGTAAAAAAATCAAAACTACATTTTGATACAGTCCCTAAGACTTAGTCACATGACCAGAAAATGGCGACTGTCACAATAGATGCAATTTGTCCATGAGGGTGGTGCACGTAGGATTTTGTATACATATTCTTCACCATGGCATTCAGAGGGAAATTAAAGGGAATTTATGGTAAAATATCCAAAGGTGCCATTCAGAAGGGGTTTTCATACCGCACCGCTGCCACTAAAAGCAAATGCGAACTGAAATCGAAATATGATGTTGTTATAATTGGAGCCGGTAAGTATACAACGAGAGTTTACAGCATTCGTTTACAAAGAAAGGAAATGTTTGAAAGCAGTTCTATAGTAGAACTCAAGAGATAACATGTAAATTATGTAGTTGCCAGATGAAAATGATGTGATCATTTAATAAATGAATCATTCACTTAATTAAAACATCACTGTGAACCTTTCAGAATAATTAAAAAATGATTGTTGTATAGAATGTGATAAACAAACTTTTGCATGGATATTATTCTTTATGCGAGATTTGTAAATTTTGTCAGCAATGTTTTCCAATGGTCAACCGGAGTGTTTTGACTTGTTATGTTTAAATTATTTGTTATCCAAAAAGTAATTAGTAAAGTTTTATGCAAGTCAGGGTACATGTTTTCTAGTTTCAAACAATTGTTATACGAATAAACTCCAGTAAATCATAAATTTTTGTACTGTAAGACCCTCTATTTAACTAAATATATTTGAAAATTATTCCCAATTCAAGTTGACAAGATGGTTTAGAAGTGATAGTGTGCGTTAAAGATATTAGGTACACGGTACTTGTTAAAAGACTTTCTGACTACTGTATGCATACATGAAGTATTTATATGTACTTTGCTCTTTCATCAGGACACAATGGATTGGTGTCAGTGAGTATCAAATGACTTATTTTAATGTAACGTTCTCAAAATATGTTATTTTAATGTTTGAAAAATATTGTTATACATGTTCATTTCAATAATGCATATCCTGGTATATGAATTAATAGTTTAGACCAAGATCAATATGCAGATATATCTGTCTATGGTGCTGGCAAAACTAGCATAGCGTCTCTTTCTGATTTTTCAGAGTGTTTGTTTTAATGGTAAATCGTACTTTGTAGTTATCATGAATTTATACATCATTTTATAAAACAGGATTTGTTCATATACTTTGTGTCAGTGGTATCAATTATTGAATTGATAATATATGAAGGCTCAATTATCCATAAACAAGAGCTCAAGATTATCCGTATGATGCTAGCTAGAAAATATGGATAGTATGAGACAAACCAGAAGTCTCTTATGTTTAGGTATATTCCTCAATCATCATCGTTATAAACAGAATCTAATATGCAAATACCTAAAAAGAATCCGTAAAAGTATATCTGTTCTGGATAATATATAGATAAAAGATCACTTAGGCACATTCTTACCTAATGACTGTGTGTTGAATGTGTATCAGGCAGCTTACTTACAAGAGGCAGGGCTCAGTGTATGTGTTGTGGAGAGGAGACATGTAATAGGGGGTGCTGCTGTGACAGAGGAGGTAATTCCTGGTATGTACAACACCTGTATAGTGATATTAAGGTAGTGTACCTTCACTCTGTTTCTTACCTAAATCAAAAAACAGATTTTTTGCTACTTAGGTTTGTGGACCCTTTACATCACTACAAAAAAGATATGTTAAAAGAAATGTTTTAACCATAATTTCCCTTTTCACATAACACATTTTCCATGATCATTTACTTGCTTTGATCCTATCTCAAAACAGCAGCTAAATTATATTCCAATAACATATTATGTGCTCAAATTGTTGCAACTTGATCCTAAAAAATTGGTTTCAAAAATTAAATATGTAAAAATATTTCACTCATCAGCATGTAGTACTGGGTAAATTTTGGGTTTAAACTGAGACTTAATGACACCTATCCAGTATGACATCTATCCAGTGTGATACCTGTCCAATGTTATACAATGCCTGTCTGATGTGTCACCTGTTCGATATGACACATGTCCATTATGACCGATATCTTATATGACACCTACAGTATGACCCCTGTATGATTTGACACCTGTCTTATGTAAGATCTGTTTGATGTGACTTATGTTCAAGAAGACACTTGTCCAATATGTCACTCCTGTCTTATGTGACACCAGTTTGCTGTGATGCCTATCCAGTATGACTTTTGTCAAGTATGACACCTTTCCAACAAGGCACATTGGACAGTACAACCTTGTTGGGTATATGACAAGGCAATGATATATTGGAATTTATTTTCATTTCTGCTTAAACTGCCAAAGATGTGGAATTGGCACAGTTTATTACCGAGCTTCAGCGTTTTGCCAAATAGGTATAGAAATGATTTATTTCTTATTTAATGTTGTCTGTTAGTCATCACTATAAAAACTCTTTTTTATTTTCATCAAAGGTTTCAAGTTTTCACGAGCCTCGTATGTCTTAAGTCTTCTGAGACCACAAATAATGAAAGATCTGCAACTGAAGGTATACTAATTTACCTGTCTGTATATCATCAACATGACAAATTGTTAAGTATTAAAAAAGTTGAGTTAGTCAGGAACAGATATTCAGGAAAAAAAGGGTTGATCCCCTGGAATTTATTTATGTATGACGTGGCAGATTCTCAGGAAGTTGTTCTGATCTTAATTCCATAGTACAATTACTATAATTTTGGAGAGGTCTTATTTATTGTAATTTTGATGATGGAATAAAAATATGAGTGAGATTGAAAATTATTAAAGAAAACCAAAAGTCTGTTACATCACTTATGTGAGAAAGTAATCCTTGCTTCAAGCATATGGCAAAAACAAAACCCAAAAAAACACACAAACAAAAAATTGAAACCCGAAATAAAAATTCAACTCATTATTTGTTTGCAATAGATTAAAACAGTTGTGTTGGAAATCCTGAGTAGTGATATTATTTTTGAAATCCAAAGTTTGAAAAATAAAAAAAAAATTGTTATGAATCTTGTGTAGTAACATTATTTTAAAAACCAATATTAATAAAACCAAGACAGACTTGTAATGAATCTATAGGTATTGTGTGTACTACATTGTATTTACATGTTTATTTAAAAAATCTTAGGAAAAATCATCAAGAATATTTGAATTGTTAACATGAAAACAGAAACTTTGATTAAACCTAAGAAATAAATTGGAATTTTAATACTGATATAGAAATGGCATTTTAACTTCATTAGGAAGGTATTGCAGACTTATATTTTTCTCATGAACTTGATGACTTCTACAGAAATATGGCCTTGAGGTGTATCTGCGTGACCCCAGCTCATACACACCTCTCTTGACACCTGGGGGCAGGGATGGAAAAGCTAAGTCTCTTCTTCTACACAGGGACAGCAAAAAGACTGCCGAGTCAATAGCACAGTTCTCTCAGAGAGATGCCAAGGTAGCTAAACTTCCTTTTACCCAGTATTACACTAGTCATATAATCAAGTCACAGTGACCTACATTTTCTATTTTTCCATGTAATTCTAAATTTTAAAGTTGATTGAACAGGTTGGATCATATGTATGTCTTTTTGGCACATTCTAGTTTTCTTTCTGCATTTTGTCCAGATTTCATATTTCTTTAACACATTTATGACATTTTTAGAGTTGGTTTGAATATGAAAAACAACTGGAACATATTGTTTCGGCCATTGAGCCGTTGATGGATTCTGCTCCAATCCACCTACCAACTGTCATGGCACCTCAATTACTGAAACAAGTGAAAAGTCTTCCTGCTATTTTTACGCTCCTGAAGTCATGTAAGTATATAAACTGTTATTCATGTTTTATGACAATCTGATAAATCTGCTCTGTCTCTGTCAAGCTACTATAGTTAACTAGTTAACATCTTCTGCCACAGCGGCTTGGTTTCAGTAATGTTAAAAAAAAAGAAAAAAAGACTGTTCAGATGTCTCATACCAATCTATATATACAAACTTGTACACTTAATTTTTGTGAAATATTTCCCATGTTCCCAAACCAAGCCCCTGTAATTTCAGGTGTTCACTGCAGTCATGTATTCCACAAACAAACTACTCAGTATATTCATACCTCTGAAAGAGTTGAACATGAAATTGCCAGTTGATATTGTCACATATTATTTGAAAGGTTCTTTAAATGTTAGATGTTTTGAAATGATAAGCTTGGAAAGATGAAATTGTTGTCAAAGCATCTGAAAAACTAGGTAACTTTGATACCAAGTAGAGACACCTGTTAGGGGAGTAACTTTGACATGTAGTAGAAATGCCTGTAAGGGGAAATAACTTTGACATGTAGTAGAAACGCCTGTAAGGGGAAATAACTTTGACATGTATTAAAAATGCCTGTAAGGGGAAATAACTTTGAAATAGAAATGCCTGTAAGGGGAAATAACTTTGACATGTAGTAGAAACGCCTGTAAGGGGAAATAACTTTGACATGTAGTAGAAATGCCTGTAAGGGGAAATAACTTTGACATGTAGTAGAAACGCCTGTAAGGGGAAATAACTTTGACATGTAGTAGAAATGCCTGTAAGGGGAAATAACTTTGACATGTAGTAGAAATGCCTGTAAGGGGAAATAACTTTGGCATGTAGTAGAAATGCCTGTAAAGGGAAATAACTTTGACATGTAGTAGAAACGTCTGTAAGGGGAAATAACTTTGACATGTAGTAGAAACGCCTGTAAAAGGAAATAACTTTGACATGTAGTAGAAACGCCTGTAAGGGGAAATAACTTTGACATGTAGTAGAAACGCCTGTAAGGGGAAATAACTTTGACATGTAGTAGAAATGCCTGTAAAGGGAAATAACTTTGACATGTAGTAGAAACGTCTGTAAGGGGAAATAACTTTGACATGTAGTAGAAACGCCTGTAAAGGGAAATAACTTTGGCATGTAGTAGAAACGTATGTAAGGGGAAATAACTTTGACATGTAGTAAAAACGCCTGTAAGGGGAAATAACTTTGACATGTAGTAGAAACACCTGTAAGGGGAAATAACTTTGACATGTATCAGAAACACCTGTAAGGGGATATAATGTTGACATGTATTAGAAACACCTGTAATGGGATATAACTTTGACACAACTTGGAGAGATATTTCTCAAAAGAAAAGAAAAATCAAAAGAACATTTATTCTTCAGTTTTGATTTAATATTTTAAGATTAGGTTTCAATTGACATAATAAAAACCTATTGACCAGATGATATATAATGTCTCCTCTGTAGGGAGTCACTGGAGGTACAATGTGGATCAGCAGGTAATATTTTGTCTGAGTATTGCATGGTGGTTTGATCTCATATTTGTGTCAGCTTTGGTTTGACATTTTGGTTATGAATACATCATTATTTGCATCTGGTTCAGCTGCTGAATATCACAACTTCAGGTGAATATCACAACTTCAGGTGAATATCGCAGGTGCATGGTTCATTGCTCTCTACATGTGGCAGTTTGTGTTTCTCAGGAAACTGAGACACAGAACTGGTCAGCACTGTTGTGATTGTGTCAATGGAAAGAACATTTTACCCTGATTGTTGTGGATGACAAGTGAAGGGCCTTCCATATGTTGTTCAGTGAAGTAGCCATCAGCTACTACAAGGCAGGATACTTCACCTTCAGTTGATCCTGGCTGTTTATAGGGGGTGGGGGTTGGGTATATTATATTATACCATATACATATATATATATACACATGTGCAGATTAGTATGGGATGTGTTATTACATATGTGCATGTAAACATAAAACACAAAAAATTGTCATATACATTAGCATGTGTCATACACCAGTAGGTACACCTGTATTATTATTCTTGTATTTGTTTATTTGTGTTTCAAAGTTTAATGTTCAAATTGAAATTCCGTTTGCAGATTGATCCTGCGAAAACATCAGAATTATTCTTCATATATTATAGTTATCAAATACTGCACACATACATATTTTAGTGATACTCTTATCTATCATATTTCTTGCTGAACATATTTTGCTAAAGTATGATTTGCTAAGTGCGAGTTTTTTGTATTGTTTTTATATAAAGTAATTATTACTGATGCACAAATTCATCAGTGTGTTTAGTCACCAGAAAGGTGATAAATGTGCTAAATTTGATAGTTCTAAATGAAAGGCATATACAGTATCATTTTTGTCCTTCCAATATATTGATTTGAAATACTAGTATGAATTATTTCATTTAACCTAGGTCATAATTTATTCAACAATTTTATGGATGGATTGAAGTAAATGTAGGTATGAGTGTAGAAAATAGCAACTTAAGTGACTTACATGTCTTATAGACAATTCTGGATATAAGACAGTGATATTTTTATTTCTGATTCAAAGCAGGGTTCTCTTTTGCAAGAAATCTTTAAAAAAAGTCTTTAATTGACTATATCTGTCCTGAGGATTTTAAATGCTTTTAAATCATCATAAGTATTTTAATGTTCTAACAAATACAATTTCTTCGAGGTTTGTGTTCCTTTTTGTCCTAACCTGAATAAGTATATTGCATGTACTTGATCTCTGATCATATCTTTTTAAAAGAATACTGTAAATGTACCAATTTTAGGGATAGTCTTATTTTAGTGTTTTATCATGCTAAGGATATTATGCTAAATTATTGTTGCATGAATTTCAGATTCTCTAATATTGGTGTGCAACAATTATTGCAAAAGTGCAAGTTTATCATTGTCCTGATTTGTTCAAAACTGATATTACTTTAAAATTTTATTTTGCCAAAATAAATAAGTTTACAGTAATTTAATTTGGACAATTTTTCCTTGAACAAAACCTTATGAAAAAACCCTCAAACATTGACATTGAAGACATAAGATTAAAATAATACACATATACATATATATATACAGTAGTTAAAACCAAAACAAACAATGTGTTGAGTCAATAAAGAAATCTACAGTGCAATACAAAATAATTGTCTCTGTATGATAATTACTTTAATGGTCCAACAATAAGACCACCTGAATCTTCTTCATTTCTGAAAAATAGGTCTAGTGCTCCAAATAATTATCCTGTATTCTTGATTTTTTGCCAGAATTTCTTAATTGCAGACACTGGCCTAATTATAGGATATATATGGTATCTTTGACTTCTTTTCATCACAGTCAAAGCCCTGGGAAGTTTCAGAGACACCAGTGCCTTTTATGAACTTATGACAGCTCCAACTACAAAGGTATTATGACCACTTGCTTAAATCTGATCAAATAGATTGAAAATATCATCTTACTACTGAGCTTTGATCAGAAGAACAAATTTCCAATAAAAAGATGTGTGATAGTTTTTTGTTACATATTGAACAAATTAATGTATACATGTATGTAATTTATCTGTTACCTACTGTAAAATCTTAATTTTTGTGGGGATTTATTTTTGTTGATTCTGTGGGTATCTGCCAATGGTGATTTTGTGGGTATATGCAAATGTTGATTTTGTGGGTATCGCAAATTCATATGTCCTCAAGCTGTTGAAGTCTGTATAAGAAGATTTATAAAGCTGTATTTATCCAAGAAATTCAAGTGTCCAGTAAACTGCATTTAAAAAAAACCATGAAAATTTAGCACCAAAAACATATATGATTTTACATATTTTTTCCTAGCATCATTTTACCTCAAACTTACAAAAAGATGTGATATTTAATCAGGTACAAAAATTTCCTGAATTCTAATCTGTTAAGGAGATCTTCATGTGAAATCAAAGAAACACTTAGGAAGAATACTCCATAATGCTATAAATTTTGTCCTAGATTTTGGACAAATGGTTTGAGTCTGAGCCTTTAAAAGCCACACTGGCAACAGATTCAGTCATAGGAGCCATGATCAGTCCAAAGACACCAGGAAGTGGGTAAGTTCACCAACACAAGAAAATTTGGAATCATTAGGAAGGGATAAAACCATAAGTGGTAAACATTGTAGAATAAATGAGTGGGTATTACAGGAAAATGAAAATAACATTGCTTTATAATTTTAATGATTTAAATAGCATGTATACCATATTTGTCCTCAAATAAGCCCCCTCCCCAAAAGTTCAGTATTAGTTTGGAAAACATTTTAAAACATTGATTTGCAAAAATGAAGGGGATTAATTTGTAGAGAAGGGGCATACTTATGGTATGTACATGTGGATGCCTGTGTAACATAAAGACTTTTCTCAGACAAATGTTGTAGAATTATTCAACCTGGTATTAAAAGCTAATTTGAATCTTCTCAACTTTCTCAACAGACACAAAATGTCCACAAAATTAACTTCATCATATCTAAGTAATAATGTTATTATCTCCCTTGGTTACTGACTAAATGTTGTAATACAACAAGAGGCAAGCTATGCTGTTGTCAAATATTTCTTCAATTGTTTCTGTTTGTCATTTCAGATATGTGCTGCTCCACCATGTGATGGGGGAACTGGAGAGGGTAAAGGGGGCATGGGGTATTGTGAAAGGGGGCATGGGGGCAGTGTCCCAGTCTATTGCTAACTGTGCAGTTGACAGAGGCGCCAGCATCTTCACCGATTCGGTATGTAAACATTTCCAAAACATGTTTATGAATAACCTTGTCCATACATTTGGCTGACAGATCCTCGTCTTTATAGTTGGCTCGACCAGTGACTACAGAATGGCTCTCTTAGTTCAGAAAAGTCGTTGTTTGCTAGTTAGAATTGACAGATTCTCAATCAGTTGCACAACACTTTGTTTATGCTATGTGAAATATTTACAGCCTACAATTCAGACACCTCATTCAATACTAACACAATGTAGATTATTCTGACCTATTTAAAACCAACTATATTTATCTTGACAATAAGTCCATGCCTGATGATAAGCCCACCCATGTCTAGTCAAGTAAAAATGGTAACAAATGTTGAGACATTGTCCTGCAATTAGCCTGCCCCCCTTACATGAAGTTAGTGTTTGTGTCTTGGCTCCCTGGGGTTATTACGAGACAAATACAGTAAAAGTTGATAAATGGATACTGGATTTGTCTGTAAAATGGTTTCTATTATATTTCAAAAACTTAAGTTGAAAGATAATTTATTGTCATAGGGGAATAATTTTCAATGATTTCTTGGACACTCTTAAATCCACAAATTCATATGTCTAAGAATTGATCAAATTAGTTAACTGTATCAGCAGATTTATTGAGCCATATATATTCACAGAAAACAGATGCTCATAAAATTTGATGTAAATTTTATGTTTTTTTTCTTTGAAAAACCATGAAAATTGAACCCCATGAAAATCTATGATTCTGCAGTAATTTAGAATGATTTTGACTTGTTTATCAGAAATATCACTAAAAATCGATTTTATGTAATAAATTGCTGAAATAGGCATAATTTAACGAAGTGAATACTTAGTGCTTTGTGTAGAGGTGAATCGTGTTTCCCTTCTTTCCTTTCAGCCTGTTCAAGAAATTGTGACCAACAATAATTCTGTCAAGGGAGTGGTCTTACAAGATGGAACAGCCATTGAAGCTAGGGCTGTTTTATCAAATGCTACACCAAAAGTTACATTCTTAGATCTTTTACCAGCGGTGAGTCTTTACTGAACAAATTTTTAGTCAATGTTTTACTTAAAAGGCAAAACTTGTGACTCTATCAAAGATTTCATTTACTTACTCTCATTATGAAAAATAAAACATTGACGAAAAAAAGGATGAAAAACAGTTTGTGAAATACAGGAATGTATCTGACAATAAGCCAAGACATATCAATTGCAGTTCAATTAATTTTTAGTTTTCATAAGAAATATTGAAAAACAATTTTCTTGTAATAAGTCCACCCCTAGTCAGTAGATACCTGTTTCCACAATTTATAACAGAACAGCTGTAGATTGTCTAACAGTACTCTCATGTCAGGTTAGTTTCTAGTTCATGAAAGCAATCAGCCATCAGGAAATTTTATCTACACAGGGCAATCTCTCAGAGGATATGATGAAGGAACTCCGAAACTTTGACTATACTTCACCTGTGACCAAGATCAATGGTGCGTATCTGTTATCAATGCTGTCACAACTGTTAATATTTGGCTTGCATTCATTTTTGATGTATGTCACAATAAAGTAGGATCATTGCTGCTTAAGTTTTCACTTCAGTTGATGATATGTACCCACATCTACGTATTAGGTATTGTGCTTCTCAATGATTCCTGTAGTAAACACCTTAAACAATGATGTACATATTTAGTGTCGAGGAATAACATTGCATCTAACATGGACAACAATCAAGTCCATGCAAACTTGACCATGGACTGGGAGTGATCAGGTTACAGATGCAGTAAAACACGGGCAATGAAGATTTTTTCAGTTTACTGGAGTGGTGAAACCTTTTGCAGTAATTTGTGTGAAGAAAATTTCCAGTTGCCGCAGCATTGTCAGAATGAGTTTATGTAAAAAATATTTTCCGACTGAATTTCAGTTGCTGTGAAAGAACTACCAAACTTTGTCGCTGACCCAAATATAAAAAAGAATGAGGTCATGCCCCACCATCGGGCAACAATTCATCTCAACTGTGAGCATTCTGACCTTATTCATGATGGCTTCCTGGAGGCTCAAGCTGGAAAGTTTTCTAGCAAGTGAGTAGATTTGAATTTGTTTAAATATTTTGAATGTTCTGACCAAGTCTGGAAGAATTACATTCGTTTTCTATTTACATCAATATTTTTTGCTTACAATAAGTCCATGTTTGGTAATAAGATTACCCATGCAAGTTGTTTAATAAAAAGACTCCATTGTTCTATAAGCCAACACCTTGACTTTGAATAAAAGGTCAGATGTTAACCTAAGGGCTTAATACATTGCCATTCAAAAGTTTTTGGTAAAATTGTATAAACTCATGATTTTTAACCTCATTATAATAATTTGTTCATCAAGGATTGAGCATTCATATGGTTTGAGATAAGTTTTGAAGGCTATTGTGTTTCTTTTTATAAAAAAAGGGTTGCCTATATCTTTGACAGGCCTATGATTGAGATGGTAATCCCAACGAGCCTGGATCCTACCATGGCACCCCCTGGTTGTCATGTTTGTCTTCTTTTTACACAGTACACCCCATACCACTTGGCAGAAGGCCAGGAATGGGATGACCACATGAGAAACAGATATGCTGATACAGGTTAGCCACTCAGTCTATTCCACGCATGATGGTTTGATGATATTCTTGAGGGGGAGGGGCTGGGTTGGAATTATTACTGAAAGTAAAAGTTGAAGTATTTCTCTATTACCTGCCATGCAGCTATCAACTTTCCCCACCCACACCTCAACTTTGGGTAGAAATGATATGATCTGGTGTTTAGTTTTTATGGTCATTTATTGTGATGTCTATTTCTCATAAAAATTTGTGTTAATTTTGAAGTTGAAGTAAAAATTTGTGATATGGATTTGATATGGTTTTTGTTTGGCAGTCTTTGATGATATAGAAAAGTATGCCCCAGGTTTCAAGGCCAGTGTTGTAGGTCGAGACATCCTTACTCCACCCGACCTAGAGAAGACATTCAATCTTACTGGAGGTGTAAGTTCTCAAGTTTCTTATCACCAATCAGTTAATCACGTCTGATCTAGATAGCTATATTTTCTTTCAGATAATTTACAAGTGATAACTTATGTCTACCTTTTTGTCCGTCTAAAAAGTCACTGGATCTTAACGACATACAAAAACTAAAATTATTATTAATCAAATTTTGATCTAATACATGTATGTATGAAATGTGTGTTAAAATGAATTAATATGTACTAATTAAATATGTACATTTACACGACGTCAAGCATGTATTTTTTTTTATTAAGGTAAGAAACAGACATAAATTCCTGCATTCTTTCAACAAGGAATTATCTTTCATTTGATTATGTTTCTGATATAGAATATCTTCCATGGAACAATGGGCTTGGATCAGTTGTACATGTCACGGCCGATATCCAAAATTAGCAATTACAGATCTCCTGTGGAGGGCCTCTATCTGTGTGGAAGTGGGGCTCATCCAGGTAATTCCCATAGTCATATATCATCGCCCAAATCAGCAGCTACAGATCTCGTGAGGGACTTCTTTCTTTGTGGAAATAATCCAAGTCACATGTGCTCTACCTTCATAGTTCTACCATAATGGCTTGTCATGTTCACCTATCATATTCTATACTAGAAAATAATAAGTGAGGTTGGCTTGGATAGAATGGAATCATTCACCCTGAAGAGTTTATTCTAGTCTGCCTTGCAGAGTCTGTTCACTATTTGTCACTAAGTATGTCTAAAGTAAGTCTCCTGTTCTCACTCACTTTAATATTTCCAGATTTTGTAGAAAAGTCTATTGGTTTTTTTAATTCAGTTAAAAAATCAGCTTTGATCTGTGTTGCAGGTGGTGGTGTGATGGGATCAGCTGGAAGACTGGCTGCTATCACAGCTTTGTCAGATCTAAAAACATTGTGAGCACTATCACCAGAACAACACTGAATAACCTGGTCAAAGGAGTCTATGACCAGAGAATAACATACATTTTCTCAGCAAACTGGCTTTATATAATTACGACAGGGATCAGAAAATTACCTGAAGATCAATGAATTCCTTTCTCTATTGTGAACAAGCCTTGAAGAATACCATTACCATTGATAAAAATGGATACTTAGTAATATGTACTGTTTTTATCTGGATATAAACCCATGCTGGTAATAAGCTTTTTCACTTGAAATACAAACAAATGCTGTCTCAATTCCTTGTGATATGCCAGCAATATTGTACCATTGGTAATTGCAAAATAATTACTGTAGAGAATGTAGGAACTTTTGTAGTCCGCCAGAGTTAATATCTTAGAAATAATAGCTGGTGTTCTGTACAATCAACAACGGTGATATTTTATCAAATCTTGTATGGAATTGCAGCTTATAATACAATGCATTTGGATTTAAACTTTATCTTAAAAAATGACCCTAGTTTCACAAAAGTTTGCAGTAAGTTCTCATCAAATTTGACCAACAATGAAAAATGACACTATTAGAACATCATTTCTGATAGACTAGTCTCGGATTTGGAATGCGAACCTTCTTAACTTTGTGAAACCATATGAAGGGACACATCTTCTGATTTAATGCAAGACTTATATACCAGTACAACTTATTTTTGTACATATTTGTGAGATTGACCAATATTTTAGTTTTTGTTTTACATTTCTATAAATATTACTTCCGAAAGTATTGATATTAAAATTTTTCAAGACGTTTTGACACTTGAAGAATTTGAGTTCGAAATCATCTACACTGTACTTTTGTAGTGATATTTTAAACTTTAAGAAATTTAATCGGGTAACCAAAATTTTCTTTATTCAAGCTGAAGTTTGGCTTATATCGGTATCATTAGAAAATAGACTGTACAATGTTTTTACATTTACAGTGATATTTTGACATGCTTTCAAAATTTAGTCAAATCAAAAATGCTTTTACATAATTTACGTAATTGTCAGTTTTTTTTTCATGAATTATGTATTATAAAAGATCAGTTTTTGGAATGGTTGTAATCAAAATCATCTTCACTACTGCTTTCTTTTACTAAATCAGCATTGATGGCATGTGTAATGTAGTCTACCAAAATGTGATGTTTCTACTTCATATCAAATTTATTGACCATATAATAAAAATTATACATCTCCTTATAATTTCTTGTTATGTAACTGTTATTTCATAATTGTGATAACTGCTGAAGTTAAACTTTAGAGTGGTTTGATGTGTTTATTGCTTAGTGAACAGCCAGGGTGACTTTGTGTCAGGGTCTCCTTGTAGTAGCTTAACAACTGTACTGAACAATAGATGGGAGATCCACCACAGCAATAATGGTAATGTGTCTTCTGACCTCAAGGTCAAAATCACTACGGCATGTACAAGAGTGTTTCTCAACTTCCTGTGAAAAAGCAAAGTGTCATGGGTAGGGAGCATCGCACAACATACCTCAGATCTTCTGAAGTTATATAGGCCAACTCTCTTACCGACTGAGCTATGGTGCCTTCTTAAAAATGTTTGCATAGCTGATAGTGTATCACAAAAATGATAATGCATTGCAATACTTTGTGACCTATGACATTTGTGACTCTAAAACTTATTTAAGGAGAATTGGTAGTACACATACTTCCTCTTGCAGCTAAATAGCCAAGTATCAAATATCAACCTCTCATACATACACGTTTAGTCCCAAATAACAACTCTGACACTGTGCCATGTATATCTGCTCCCTGACCTTTGGTGGTATAAAATTGGGCTACATGTTTTATATTGACAAACTGATTTATTTGGTCCAAATGTAACATTTCAGGAATGAATTTTCCAACCAATGAAATATTTTGTCAGTTCTACCAAGAAATGATATTTTCAATAACAGAAGAATCTGGATCAATAAGCCATTGGGAATTAAAAAAACCCAAATGGCTTGTGTCATAATTTAAAGGTATATCTTAAGTGAAATACCTGTTGTTAGGGAAGGACATATCCTTGGTATAGGAACATTTTTAGAATTAGTTGGATACATTCACAACTGCCAATAATGTTTAAAATCCAAACTAATGCATGCTTATAAAAAAAATATTTGATCAAATGACGTAAACATGTCGCTAACAGTTAAGTAAAGAGAGAGAAATAATAATAATAATAAAAAAACAAGGCACACAATTGTGAAGTATGAAAAAATATAAATCTATTGCACAAAATTACAAAAATATGATACAAGGTTTTATAGGGAAATCAGTGTGGACATTGAAATACAACACAGACTTTTGACAGCATTTCTCATAATGTTTTGACTACAAGTCTATAGAATCTGTTTCCGAGGTAGCGGCCTTATCCTTGACCTGCATGGCCTTGACCTTGGACACTAATTCCAAAACCTTTTGTGATGTAAACATCAAGCTGTCCTTCACTTCTGGAACTGAGAAGATGAAGAAAAATCACATTTTATTTAGTAAAACAAATATTCTGATAGGAATTGTAATGACTCACTGTTTGTTTTTCACACTCTGAAGTGGAACATCAGACTATCTATCAGTATGTTATCCCACTGGATAATATTTCTTAGTAAATTATAACAGTAGCCTCAAATACAGTTGAAGAAATAATTGCTAATTCTCAAAATCCATGGAAAATAGTACTCAAAACTTAGATAAGGATATCATATTGTCATAATTTAAGTTGTAGAGTATTCAAGCTTTTTCTTGGCCGAGCATTAAAATGATAGGAATTCCTGATACATGTTTTAAGGTTGTCCTATTCCCAATTATGTGTAATATTGTTAAATCAAAGACACATTGTTTAAGACCTGTTACATATCTGTCTTCTAACAATGCAGTACAAACCTCCGGACTCCGAGTTAATGTCATTCAACTTCTGGAGCTGTTGTTGTGCCATGTCAAAGCGAGCCTGGACATGATCAATAAGGCTCATTTCCTGCTTCAACTTACTGTTAGCATACTTCAACTATAAGAACATAAAACAGGGCTATAATATTTCGGAGGTATTCAAGTTTCACAAACATGATCAATTGTCAGTGTCATGTAACATTTTTATTTCTAAGGGAATTGGCAATGACACGGTATATATGTACTGCAGGTGCAAAAGGGTGTTGAATTTCATTTGGTAAATTTATTGATGAACCCATTGTCTGGATTCCAAAATACAGTTATGCACAACTAAGGACAGAGAGGAACTTGCATACAAAATTTGAAAAAAATCCATTTGGTACTTCTACAGAAATAGAGAAAACAATATTGAAGAACCAACACACTATACGTCTAAGATTGCGGCTAGGTTCCTGAATGGATACCAGAGGTATTCTGTAGAGTTCCTTACAATGTGGTCAACATAAAGCTAAAATAAAGGATTCTCAACATCCAGGAACACTTGCTGTAGTTTTATTTATGGACTAATTTGTCAACATGTTTCGACCGCTATGTTGCCGTCATCAGGATAAATTTTCAGAACATAAAGACGTATAAAGTATAACTTTGCGGTTATAAAGATAATTGTGACGTAATAATGGACATGCATAACAATTCTTATCCTGACGTAAGTTTTACAGTTCTTGTGAAATTTTTAGGAGATAGTTTATGAAGTAGATTAAAAATTTCCGTAAATGCTGTGGATACTCATAGGTTCTAGGAATAACTGTTCAGGTTTTTCATATAGACAGAAGGTTTCAATTAAGTCATTAATATTGTAATTATAAAAGTGATCTTCAGTTAAATGGTTATATTGGTGAGGATGTCTATATGTATACTAGTCATCTTCCTCTGTGAATAAATAAAGATCTTCTAAAGAAATAGTGATAACAGAATGTCAATTTTCAGAATTTAAATGGTTATCTTAGACACACTCTTTTTTCAATAAATACAGAAATAGTGTCCTTGTTGATACCTACTGCCAGAACTTTGTCCTTCAGCTCCTGTATCTCAGTATCAAGCATATCTTCCTGTTCTGGTGTGTAGGTGTCCCCTGCCTGTGCCTCGTCTTCTGGCAGTAACACATTGCCTGGTATGGTCAGCACATTCTTCGTCAAGTAAGTCTAACAAAATAAGTTAATTAAGATACTTTGCAAGTAGAATGTTCACCTGTATGCCTGTCCTAAATGATTCATTGTCCTATCAACACACTGTTTCTTATTACGCCATATCCACAAATCTAGTGGGGCACAAGACCTGATATCAGTACAAGACAATCAGTACTTTCTTAGATACAAATACCCCGGTAAATGTGCACTATAACAAGACACTATACCACTTCTATGGGAAAGCATAGATTTGAAATGATTGTGCCAATGATGAGCACCACAAATAAGACCATAAAAAAAAATCATAAGTCATTTAATTTTATTTTTTGTGTTTCACCTTTTTATTAATATATTTCGTATCTAGGCAACAAGATTAACCCTAAATTTCATATCCTGTCATTTGATTTTTGAAGCTAAGGGTTTTGGTATCAACTTGATTTTATTTTCCATCTCTTCCAAGATTCTTGTAAAAATCTGAAATGCTAAATTACCTCTATGATGTCAAAGTTTTTGTCCAACTTGCTGACCATGGTGGAGAGGATCACTTCACAAGCTTCTTTGATCTGGGTAGGCTTCATCACCTTACTATACTGTAATATCAAACATTCCTTTGTTTATTAATACCACACAATTGATTTGTTTGTTTACTGGCTGTAATGAGCTATGAAAGGGGTCACTTTGAGTACAAAATACAATAAACAACCATTATAGCAAAGACGATCTTTGTTCTCAGCTTTCCAAGAACAGAGAGTAGAGATCGAATCATGCACCTCGAAACTTCACTGGAGGTAGCAAAGTCTAATGCCTTACTATGTCATCACAGCCCAAACAGTACAGTGAGATCTGAATTTGAAAGTTTGCATGCATAGTTTTTCATGCAAGCATGCACTAAAAAGTGAATCAATGCTACATTGAATGCTATTTTAAGTACATCATTGTACTACTTAAAAGCAATATTGTTTTACTTCCTCAAACAATGCAACAGAGGCCCTTGGAACTGAACTCCAAAATGAAGGTACTTGTACAGAATCGTCTTCACAGCTTACCTCCTCTGACAAGAAGATCTCTATTTCCTGAACAGCTTTTTGGATATATTCAAGGGCTGCATTGTACACTAAAGAAAAGAAATCACTTGGCTATGATATACATATATACATTCACATTACACCATTATTTCATGTTTATTTTTGATAACATATTTTAAAATTCATATTGTTAATTTACTCACAATCAGTAGGCAAGTTGTATAAGATAATAATGATAGAGATTTGAGTTCAACTTCCACAAACAACTATGTGTTTTGCTATTCTTTCAGACAACAATGCACAGTATACATGTACTAACCTCCATTGCAAAAAGCCTTTGGAGTGAAGCCCAAGTGTTGTGTTTCATACTCAAATATCTGTTCATCCTTCTCCTCTTTAATGTACCCCGTTGTGTTGGAAGTTACTGACATCATGACTAGAGGTGATAATTTGAAATAAACAGCATGTCATGATAAAAATGCAATTGACAATAGTTATGTAATGCAATTGTTTGATATGATCAGGGTTGTACATAGTGAGATGGGCTGGCAGGCCATAGGGGCTATATAGGTAAATATTTGATGAAAATGACTCTCTACCCTCTCTGGTGTATATTTAGCAGAGGGCTGAAAGCTCATCTGGCCCTTTCCCAGCTTCAATAACATGACTAGTATTTAATGAAGACTATTTTCCAAATAACTCAGAAAGGGATGTGCATATACACATATATAAGATGAACTTTATTTCTTTTTTCTAAAGGATTACACGATGCTCTTTAATGTATATTTCATACTCTGTCTTTAGAATAACAAAACTTTTCTTAATCTTCCTAGTTGTAGCAGCAGATGAACCATAAGAAAGAGATGTATACAGTTATATATATGAAACAATACTGTCGCATTCCCATCGATATCAAGATGCAATACATTATCATACCTGCTTTTAATAAAAAAAAAAAAAAAACACCTAACGGAGTCAGAGAGAACCCATGTCCTGGTTGTCTTTGGTTGTCGATTGGATCATGCATTTTACTAACACTTTAATTGAGCTCATTTATTAAGATTAATTATGATATTAAAATTTGTTTATTTCATAATCAGCATTTTAAGAGGTTGCTTCCCTACTATTTAACACATGTGCATGTTCAACATTTATTTCCATCTTGTTTTTACTGTCAAGTCTAATGCAGTTACCAATTGTTTACCACACCACTGACATTAACAGAAGTCAACAAACTGTTTGCTTGTTTTTTCTCTCTAGATAACATGATTTACAAAATTGTAAACTCCCATTCAGCGTAACTGATTTCTTCCAAAAACAAACACATACACATCACTGAATTCTTTTGCTTGTGCATTTTGTATCCTGTTAGAATTATCTTAACCTATTACAAGAGGCGATCCTACTGATTTAGTTATTATTATAAGTATTAATAAGCTGTTCCTGTCTGTGATTTTTGTATTTTGTCATTTTAATGGCAAATATCTGTAAAAATATGTTAAAATGTAAGTTTGGAAGAGGAAAGAATACTGTTTTAACATGTATGTTTTTGTGTCCAATACAGACTTCTGCTTGAGATATTAAAGTAAAGGCATATTTCCTAGTTAAATAATCAATACATATGTCAGTTGTAAGCACCAATTGTTATTTGTATGTGTGTATATGAATATTTTATAAATTGTGTGGAATATATTAACCAAGCTTATTATATCCTAGTTTAAATGCAAGCAATGTTATGCCTCAAACACCAATTTTTTACAAAGGGCAATAACTCTAGATCTACAACAAAGGGTTATGGACCCAGACTTAAGAGGACATGTTTGTAAAAGGGACACTTGACAGTGTGCATTACTATCATCAATGAAGCACCTATTAGGGCTGAGGAGAGCAAAATAGGAAAGGATGGTGCTGAGAAGAGTATACTTGTGTCAGGACGGTGATGATGTCATCATGCTATTCAAATTTATGGGGCAAAGACTAGTCTTGTTATGACTAATGTATATACCAGGTTCCACTATCCTAGTTCAAATGCAAACAAAGTTCTGCTTTGGACACAAAATTTTATCAAAGGTCAATAACTCTGTAATCAAGGGCTTTTACTATGACAGCAAGCAAATAAAGTTATGCGCTGTACAGGAAATTCATGCAAAGGGAAGCAACTCTGTAAATAAGGGGTTGTAGGCCTTGAAGTTGAATCTACAATGTAGTACACTGCACATTGGCTTGACATAACTGATGTACATACCAAGTTTTGTGATCCTTTAAAATGACGGACCCTGCTGTGATGTCACTCTTTCCAGAACCCACTAATCTGTTTCATAGTTTGGGATAAGGGTGGGAAAGTTTGGATACCAGGTAAATTAAATACGATCTGTATATTAAGTAAGAGTAGAGAAACATGATGGTTACTCAGCATAAACACAGATATCAGTATAAGTACTTCATGACACTTGTCAACAATCATGATTATGGGCACTTATACAGAAAATAAACAGTCATAATTTGAAAAAAAAAAAAAAAAATGGTACAGCATTTTTTTTTTTTTTTTTTAGTAACATTGCCCATGTCTGATTCTAAAGAGAACTAAATAAACCGGTAACAAAACTTAAAAAACCCACACAGTCTGAGGTTAGGTCCTGTTTGTATTTTTTGAAATGATAACTAGGTGTACTCTTGTGAAATTGAGTGGCGTAAATGAGTGATAAGTTATTATTATATGACTATGTTACATGATAACTGAGAGCTGAACACAGGTAATGGAGAGGTATATGAGGCTTTCTGAATGTAGCTTCCTGGAACTGTACTTAAACTGCAGTGTTGTTCACAACAGTACCAGCAGTATAAGCGATATCATTTTCAAACAAGAGATACCAGAGGGATCTTGGCGCCCACCATTTGAGGATCTGTTTTCAGTTCTTGAAGATTTGTTTATTTTTTGTTTGTTTGTTACAGGTGATGTAAATGTTCATGAACTGGTCTTCATTGAATGTACTCAATGATGGCACAAGATATTTTTATTAAGCACCTATTAGCAAATATCATTTGAAAAAGATCCCAAAGTAATATTAGATAGCAGTCAGTTACAGGTGGATAATGGACAATATGCTTGTGCTGTATTACTGTCGACATCCAAGATGGCTGCCTGTGGGCCACCTTGATTTCAGATCAGTCCAAAAAGGTATAATGCACAACTTGGAACCAAAGGGAACCTGCATATGAAATTTGAGAAAGATCCATCCAGTACTTTCCAAGAAACATAGCAGTAATAAACTTTTAAATTCAAAATCCAAGATGGCCACCTGTCGGCCATCTTGAATTCGAATCAGTCCAAAAAAGGCACAATGCACAACTAGGGACTAAGGGGAAACTGCATATGAAATTTGAGAAAGATTCATCCAGTACTTTCTCAGAAATTGCGGTAACAAACTTTTACTTCCAAAATCCAAGATGGCCACCTGTCGGCCATTTTGAATTCGAATCAGTCCAAAAAAGGTACAATGCACAACTAGGGACCAAGGGGAAACTGCATATGAAATTTGAGGAAATTCCATCCAGTACTTTCTCAGAAATAGCGGTAACAAACTTTTACTTCCAAAATCCAAGATGGCCACCTGTCGGCCATCTTGAATTCAAATCAGTCCAAAAAAGGTACAATGCACAACTAGGGACCAAGGGGAAACTGCATATGAAATTTGAGAAAGATCCATCCAGTACTTTTCCAGAAATAGCAGTAACAAACTTTTACTTCCAAAATCCAAGATGGCTGCCTGTCGGTCATCTTTAATTCGAATCAGTCCAAAAAAGGTACAATGCACAACTAGGGACCAAGGGGAAACTGCATATGAAATTTGAGAAAGATCCATCCAGTACTTTTTCTAGAAATAGCGGTAACAAGAATTGTTTACATACGGACGGACGACGGACGCAGGGCGATTTGAATAACCCACCATCTATTAGATGGTGGGCTAAAAAATCTGTTGAGGTTTGGTTTTATGTCAATGTCTTGATAGAAATTGAAAAATAGATGATCATTCCATAAAAAATAGAAAAAACATGGTTTTTTGAAGACAATTTTGTTAATAAAAATGATCAGGTTTAACAACAAGAGGCCCAGAGGGCCTGTATTGCTCACCTGGATCTTTATGACCAACTGTACAATATCTGTGCATATGTTCTACAGTAGATGCTTGAAGCAATATGACAAATTACTCCATATGGGTTCTGTCCTTAGTAGTCCAAAATAAGTCATTCGTATATGAGCCTTTAATGGCCGAATATGATGGGCACCATTAAGGGAACCTTTTGGACAAATATTCTGATCCTAAGTCTTTAGCTTGATCAGAAGTTGTTCAAAGGTTTAACACATTTGACTGTTGTGACCTTGAATATGGATCAAGGTCATTTCTGTTCTCAAATATTACCAGGCATCATTGAGAACCTGTTTTGGAATAATATCACTATCCTAGATGTTTTGGATCATCAGAAAATGTTATTTAAAGGTTTAACACATTTGACCCGTGACCTTGACTATGGGGCAAGGTAATTTCTTTTTTGCAAAATTTCTTGGATTTCATAAAAGGAACATACTGGCCAAATATAATGATTCTAGGCTTTTCTATATTTCATAAATTGTTTAAACATATTTACCTCTGTGACCTTAAAGATTGGTCAAGGTAATTTCTTTTACCAAACTTTGTAGGACATCATAAGAGGAACATAGTAGCCTAACATAATGATTCTTGGTCTTCCGGTATTTGGGTAGAAGTCATTTAAAGGTTTTAACACATTTGACCTATGTGACCTTGAATATGGGTCATAGTAATTTCTTTTTGCAAACTTTGTTGGGCTTCATCAAAGGAACCTTGGAGCCAAATATAATGATCCTAGGCCTTCTGGTATTTTGAAAGAAGTCATTTAAATGTTTTAACACATTTGACCTCTGTGACCTTAAATATGGATCAAGATCATTTCTTTTGGCAAACTTTGTTGGGCTTTAGCAAAGGAACCTTCCAGCCAAATATAATGATTCTAGGCCTTCCGGTATTTTGAAAGAAGTCATTTAAAGGTTTTAACACATTTGACCTCTGTGACCTTGAATATGGGTCAAGGTAATTTCTTTTTGCAAACTTTGTTTGGCTTCATCAGAGGAACCTTCCAGCCAAATATGATAACTCTACGCCTTTCAGTATTTCAGAAGAAGTTGTTTATATGAAAAGTTGATGGACGCAGGATGGATGATGGATGCCGCGCTATGGCATAAGCCCAAAGGGCCAAGTGAGCTAAAAAAATTAGATTTTTTTTCAATTTACCAAAATACAAATTTTTTGGGACATTTATTAATTATATCATTTGTTACAAAGTTATTTCTACAATATGAATATAGTTATTATGTTTCATGATTATTTGAACAAAATAAATAATTCCTTAAAAATTTAATTCTGGATCAGCTGTTTATTAGTATGTATCTATATGTGACCCTGATAGTAAAAGTAATATGGTGACATATGTGTTTTATGTGTTGATTGTGGTGTGCAGACTACCTGTAAGTATATCTACCATTAGAATAAAAGCCATTTATCATTTTTATCAGATAAAATCTAAAGTGATGGACTAGCTTTGCTGTTGGAAAATTTATGATCTGATCATGAAACAGATAGAACAACAGTGGCAACCATGATTTTTTTAAAGGTCACTTTTTTGGTTTTTGAAAATATGAAATTAAACAGCCGATCCATGCCTATGTCCTAGCATTACAGTCAGCTACTACTGACAGGTCACTTATGATGTCATTAGTCAATCAGCCTCATTATCACAACTGACTTGCAAATGACTTTGCCTTTGTCAACAGAAGTGTATCAGTGGACATCTTTGGGAAAAAATACTGATGTCTCATGTATAGGCCTATCAACGTACATAACATGAGAAATGCAGCTTATTGGAAGTATGTTTGCAATAAGAATCTCTTTATGTAGCTAGCTATAGCTTTGAAACAATACCTTAATGTAATTCACCTGACCTGAAAGATGATCTACACAAGAGAAATTTACGCTGATAAAAATAAATATAAGGAATTTTCTACTAGCATTGTGGTTATCCAGTAAACATGAACTTTCCAGAGCTCCTGTAAATTTCTCGGAGAAAACAGCTACAAAAACTCCACTTAAGTTACTCAAATAGCAACAAATACTCAAGCAAGTATAATTTCTTCCCATTGTACGTGTCTGCACTGATTCTAACTGGAAGTTACTATCAAGATATCAGGCCAGGTCGGTGAAAATAAAAAAAGGTGGGACTCAAAATGTAAACAAAAATTCAGGTTATTATTTAATCAGTTAATGAAGGAACGGAAAATACCAGATGACTGGAAACAGGCTCAAATCAGCGCAATTTTTAAGAAGTGACACAAGCTGGAAATTACGGACCTGTGAGTCTGATATCAATAATTTGCAAGACTATGGAATCACTTATTAGAGATCACATTATAAATCACATGAAAAACAACAACCTTTTCAGTGACAAACAATTTGGATTTATATCAGGAAAAAAGTCAACCACTCTACAATTATTAGAGGTACTAGATGAATGGACCAATGTTCTTAACAATGGAAACCCTGTGGATTGTATCTATATGGACAATCAAAAGGTGTTTGATACAGTTCCACACAAGAGGTTTCTAATCAAACTACATTCCTATGGAATAAGCAGAGGGATGATATCTTGGATAGAAAGTTTGCTAGTAGGGAGGACACAGAGAGTCTCAATCAATGGAATTAATTCAGACTAGACGATGTAATATCAGGGATTCCTCAAAGCTCAGTTCTTTGACCGATATTGTTTGTGATCTTTACAAATTACCTACCAGATACAGTAAATTAAAAATCTTCTTATTCGCAAATGACACAAAAATCATTAGATTTATATACAGTGCATAAGATAGTTGCAAACTATAAGAAGCCCTGGACATTATGTCAGAATGGAGCAACAAATAATTATTGAAATTCCATCCAGATAAATGTACACACATGAATTTGAAGAAAATAGCACAGTCCATCATACATTGATACACACTTGATGATGTTATATTACAAATAACAGAAAAAGAAAAAGATATTGGAGTTCTTTCAGAAAATAAGCTATCTTTTGAAGATCACATATGTGAAAAGGTAAACAAAACTAATTCTATGTTTGCCATATTAAGAAGAGCATTCGGACACCTAGACACAGGCCTGTTCTTGGGGCTTGTGAGGACACTCGTGATTATGCCAGTCGGATAGGGTATCATATAAAATGATATCCATAGAAAAAATTGAAGGGGTACAGAGAAAAGGAAAAAAATATTTCACACAACGAAGTGCACATATTTGGAATAACCTACCTAAACAGATTGTAACAGTCCCAAATAAACACTTCTTCAAAAATAGGCTGGGCAAGTACTGTGAAAAAAATCAAGCTCCTATACAACTACAAAGCCAATATTAAAATCGGAGGTAGCGTCAGAGCAATAACATGGGAAGAAATAAACGAGTCTGGTATAGAACCTAACCGCCATGCACCGGAAATATCGTTAAGTATTGCTAGGAAAATTTTACACTTACCGCCATTACACGTCTTTTATAAACAATGATCGGGTAAGCAATGACAAGTCCGGATAATAATAAATTAATTTTGATAATTAATGCAAGTTCAATGATACAATAATATCAAAATGACAACGTATTACATTGTTTTATCACCGTGCACAATAAAGGAAGAAACTTTATGATTATAGTAATTTAAATGTTTACTAGAATTCTTTCATTTTATTTTGAGATGGCCCTCTCGATGTAACTTCCGGTAAATAGTAATATGGCGGTTAAGGACTCCGGCGCTTCCTTGATTCATGGTTGATCAGTTACAGATGGGGCATTAAACTGGAAGCACATGCTCTTTGTGCGTATTGAAGGTAAATTAAGGTTAATATGATGTTATTCTTAAAATACGCGGGTTGTTTTTCCTTATGATTATTACGCTTTATCTTGGATATTACATCAAATATGGAACTTCGGTATATGTTGCTGTCAATTATCTCAGCTTTGTGTAAGTCCGATGCCATTGGTATGCTAAGCGATTTATATGATTTTATAAGGAAGACATGCATTTAGATGAGAAAACGCTTGATTGTAAAAAGTACTGTAATTCATATATTTTACTAAGTGAAAATTGATATCACATATATTTATATATTGTGTAATCTATAAAAATAGTGACGAGTGTACATGTGCTACACGTAGTCAGAACCACACACAGTAAGCAGCACATCTACATCGAGAGATATGGAAAGATCACAGGACTGTCTAGACAAATTGTACAGATAATGATCCCTGCACATGGTATATAATATGTTGAGCTCTGCATGTGTATATGAAACATGCTTGCATTATGAAGTTGGATGTACAACCATATGATGGCTGCCTTCAGAATGCATTTTGAAATTAGCTATAAGGTGACCACATGTACCAGTGCATGTATTGTCACATGATAATTAAATAATTGGGCTATGGAAGAAGTTTTTTTTAAATAAAATGGTTTGCATGTCACATTGAAATTTCTTACATATGATTAATTATGCAGTTGTGTGTTTTTCCCTTCCTTATTGATACACTTATAGCAGCCTGTTTTCTCTGATTCCATCACCATACTGAGGCATGTACGGCATTTTGACGGGTAAATGTCAGATGTGGAGCATCTGCCCATCAAAATTTATAAGGTCTGGTGTGGAGCTAGAGGAGACTAGCCGTATTGCCAGGACCAGGGCAAATTTGATAACGTCTAGACATGATTTATTTAGATATGATTTTGACAGTTTTTTCTTCACTTTACAAAAAAACGTACAAAGGAAAAATATTTATGGCTATTGGAAATGACCTGTATTGACTATATGAAATATGGTAAAAATGTGTTACTGATTGAATATAAATTTATGATTTTCTTTTATATGATAACCTAAGTTCATTTAAGCCTTTATTTATGTTATTTGGTACTTGTGGCTTAATGCACTTTTCAGTTCTGTCAAACTTTGCATGTTGATGGCAGAGAGGCCCAAGTGCAAGCCAGTCCCAAAATGAGGAAATAAGTGTTATACTTTTAAAAAGTAATTGGTGTGCATTAATCATTAGTTGTGGATTTTATCATGATTTGGTGTGAAGTGCCATTTGCTAAGGTGATGTTCATGTAAAATAAATCAATTATATGATCTCACTTTTAACACCTATACATGCAAGAGTTATATGCATGACCTATCTGTTAGCATATTATAAGCATTCCTCGATAAAGGATACATTCTGAGATGTAAACATATGCTTAGTGTGCATTGTAAGTTACTTTAAAATTGAATTGTTGTTGAAGAAGTCAAGCTTCACAAGAAAGTCCTGTCATACTAGATGTAAATTAATGTTTATTTCATATCCTTAATAACTCAATGTTGTCCTAATATATATCCAGCCACCACTAATTTGATGTTCCACTATCCAGCCAGCAATGATCTGGTTATCCCACTTTTCAGGCACCACTAATTTGATTGTCTCACTATCTAGTCACCACTAATCAGGTTGCCCAATTGTCAGCCACCACTGATCTGATTGTTACATTATTCAGCTACTACCAAAGTGGGTGTCCAACTATCTAGTATCAACTAATTTGATGATTGGTTTGGTTGTTGTACACTCAAATTACAACTTATCTGGTTGTCTATCTGTAACCAGTCTCTGCTGATTTGGTTGTCACTCTATCCTGCCATCACTCATTTGGTTGTGGTGCTATCCAGCTACCACAAATCTGGTGTCCCACTATCCAGCTACCACAAATCTGGTGTCCCACTATCCAGCTACCACAAATCTGGTGTCCCACTATCCAGCTACCACAAATCTGGTGTCCCACTATCCAGCTACCACAAATCTAGTACCACACCATCCAGCCACCACAAATCTGGTGTCCCACTATCCAGCTACCACAAATCTGGTGTCCCACTATCCAGCTACCACAAATCTGGTGTCCCACTATCCAGCTACCACAAATCTGGTGTCCCACTATCCAGCTACCACAAATCTGGTGTCCCACTATCCAGCTACCACAAATCTGGTGTCCTACTATCCAGCTACCACAAATCTGGTGTCCTACTATCCAGCTACCACAAATCTGGTATCCCACTATCCAGCTACCACAAATCTGGTGTCCCACTATCCAGCTACCACAAATCAGGTGTCCCACTATCCAGCTACCACAAATCTGGTGGTCTACTATCCAGCTAACACAAATATTCTGGTGTCCCACTATCCAGCCATCACAAATCTGGTGTCCCACTATCCAGCTACCACAAATCAGGTGTCCCACTATCCAGCTACCACAAATCTGGTGGTCTACTATCCAGCTAACACAAATATTCTGGTGTCCCACTATCCAGCTACCACAAATCTAGTATCCCACCATCCAGCCATCACAAATCTGGTGTCCCACTATCCAGCTACCACAAATCTAGTATCCCACCATCCAGCTACCACAAATCTGGTGTCCCACTATCCAACTACCACAAATCTGGTGTTCCACTATCCAGCTACCACAAATCAGGTGTCCCACTATCCAGCTACCACAAATCTGGTGTCCCACTATCCAGCTACCACAAATCTGGTGTCCCACTATCCAGCTACCACAAATCTGGTGTCCCAATATCCAGCTACCACAAATCTGGTGTCCCAATATCCAGCTAAC
This sequence comes from Ylistrum balloti, assembly GCF_031769215.1. Lineage (NCBI taxonomy): Eukaryota > Metazoa > Mollusca > Bivalvia > Pectinida > Pectinidae > Ylistrum > Ylistrum balloti. Next base: position 177,792 of record NW_026782216.1, read on the forward strand.
ACAAATCAGGTGTTCCACTATCCAGCTACCACAAATCTGGTGTCCCACTATCCAGCTACCACAAATCTGGTTTCCCAATATCCAGCTACCACAAATCTGGTGTCCCAATATCCAGCTACCACAAATCTGGTATCCCACTATCCAGCTACCACAAATCTGGTGTCCCAATATCCAGCTAACACAAATCAGGTGTTCCACTATCCAGCTACCACAAATCTGGTGTCCCAATATCCAGCTACCACAAATCTGGTGTTCCACTATCCAGCTACCACAAATCTGGTGTCCCAATATCCAGCTACCACAAATCTGGTGTCCCACTATCCAGCTACCACAAATCTGGTGTCCCACTATCCAGCTACCACAAATCTGGTGTCCCAATATCCAGCTACCACAAATCTGGTGTCCCACTATTTAGTCATCATTTATCTGGTGTCCCACTATCCAACCACTACTATTACCAAATCTTCTTAAGTTTTAATTCATTATTTGTTTTTAAAAATCCAATTTGTCCTTCCTGTGAAAGAGTAGCTTATGTTATCAGCAGTTAAATTGTGTAGTTTTGATGTATGATAAAATTTTTTGTTTGTAAAAGAAAATTTATGCATATATTTGAGGCTTGTAGATATAAATATGAGCGTTTTCTCCTGGGAAATAAAAAAAAATTGGTTAATACTGGGTATGGTTAGTGTAAAATTTTCACTACCAGTAATTTAAGCATATAGGAAAATCAAATTCTGTAGAGAATAGTTTGAATTTTGTCAAGATACAAATGAACATCTTTCCTGAAAAAGAGTATTTACTCAGATAAGTGATCTATAGAGCAATGGCAAAAATCTTCAAAAATCATAAGTCCATATGGAATTGAATCCTTATAGCAATAATTTTTCTGTGAAAAAGTTGCTTGCTGTAAAGAGTAAAGAAACACATGCAGCATACAATATAAACCGAGGAATAACTTAGAAGAGACAGCATTTTCAAAAGTCTCAAGTTGTGATAACTTCTACCTAATTCCATTTGTCAGATTAAACAGATAAACTGTGTTTAAATCAATAACTTGATTAAGCTGCTGTTCTCTAGCATAACCAACATGTTTTTTGAATGTCCTGTATTGAGCTCAGCCCCGGACGTTAAATGCATCGGCCCCTTGGATATTTTTTCAGTTTAAGTACCCTAAGATAAACCAATCAGAAATATGTGCAATAAATTGAAACTCTAACTCTTATTTCATTGAAGATATACAACAAGTGAGGTTACAGAAACTCTATTTTAATTTTCTTGTACATTGTTGTAAATATAAATGTACATAGATACTGTCAATCTTGACAACTCTATGTATGTACACACAAATACTTAATTTAAATATTTTTGACATCCAGCCAAGTTGATAATTGAAATTGAGTAAAAGCCATTATAGTACAGGTACAGAGCTAACGTTGATATTTGTAGAGATAACTCCCTGTATAGTGATATAAGATCCTCGTGGGACACATAGCTATTCTGTTAATGTATTGGTTCATTGAATTTTGTTTACATTTCTAAAAGTAAATAAAATGTTGATATAATCTACAGATGATCAGACATCTAAAGGAATTGGAGAGATGTAGCTTCTTATTTAGAGATTATAGTTTGATCAAATCAAAGCCACTTTTGAGTATTATCAAAATATATACAGGAGCTTGTACTGAGATCTTTGGGCAGTAATTTATATTGATTATATACCAAGTGAGTCATAATCCAGATATCTGATGTTTTTCTTCGTTATTGATATATACATTGTAAATAATGTAGAAATGTGAAAATGTAAGGGGTCACCTGCCCGACCACGTGGGTTTTCCCCGTGTACTCTGGTTTCCTCCCACAATAAGACCCCTTGTGCTTACATCCGGGCCAACAAGAGTAATCAGTATAAGTTTTAAGTGTTTCCATTGGGAACTAACTGTTTAGATAATTGAAATAAAGGGCCATAACTCTTTGAATGTGTTATCTAACTTGTCCTCACTATAATGGTAATGAACCTACCTATGGAGTTTGAATGTAAAGTATAGAAAACTAATCAAGATATTGATACTGTTTTAACAATTGAATAAAGGGCCATAACTTTGTGAATTACTGACGAAATAATGCTGTCGTAAAATGTTCAAGTGGTCAGTGTAATGAACCTTACTATCAAGTTTTGAAGGTGATGTTTCGAAAGCTAATTGAGGTATTGAGTGGACACTGTTTCTGAAATTGAATAAAAAGCTATACAACTGCAGAATATTTTGTCTGAAAAACCTTTGCATTAAGTTTGAAAACCATTTGCGATGTCGAGTAAACACTGTTTTGGTTATTGAGTAAGGGCCATAACTCCATTAATAGCAGTCAGAAAATTAGTGATCAAGCTTGTCTGAGCTATATAGGTATTGAACCTCTTTATTAAATTTGAAGTTGATCTTTAAAACTACTTGCGATATTAAGGAGACACTGTTTTGTAATTAAATAAAGGGCTATTACTCTGTAAATTTTGGTATGAAAATTGCAGTCATCAAATTGGTCCAAGCAGTCATGGTAATAAACCTCCCTATGATGTTTGAAGATTACCTGTTGAAAAATATTCAAGTTATCAAGTGGATACCATGTATGCCCACCCGTCTACCCACCTGCCTGCTCACATGATTCGACAGGTGTATAAAAATATATGTTATGCACTGGTAGCTGTGTCAAGGATCAAATCTGACTTAAAATTGATAACAAATGTGGAACAGCTGTACATGTTCTGCTATCTTATCTTGTGTGAATATTTGGAAATACTAATACGGTATAGCTGGTCATTATCACAAGTCAAAATTTTCCCAATTTTCTTTTAAAACCATCATAAATATGCATTAAATATTTAAAAAATTAAAGTTTTGCGATCTGGATGTAAAAGGACGTCTTATACACTTACATCGCATTATTTCATGAATTAACTTTTCATGATCAAATTAATGTACTTCAATATAGCAAAAAATATCATTCCTCTGAAAAGAATTGACAATACAATATTTGTTACTGGTTTTAGACCCATGAAAATTAAATCCATCTGGATTTAGCTAATGAAAACAGAAACAAGTAACATGTAATTGTTGTTAAGGCATCGGTCACAGTACACTGTTAATCACCTATATTTTGTCTCTCGCATTTATTTGTACAAAACACTTGATGACATCCTTGTTATTCCACCGTTAACTTACTTTTACAAATATTCCCTGTATATTTTTATATATACCTTATCATATTATCACAAACAAATCTTTTAGCCATATATTACTCCCTTATGCTGTTTTTTTTTAAGGGAAGGTGCTAAAATATTTACAATAACAAAGATGTTACTGCAGGCATGACTACTGTATGATTAGTGTAAACATGCTTGAAACGCTAAACATTGCACAATGACATCTGGCAGATTGAAGTCCTGTCAATTTTTCCTGAAAACCACTCATCTCACTTTCCAAACATTAAAGCATGTGGATCATTCGTGTTTGTTTCTTTTGTCTATATCCTAGCTTGTACTCCAATAATGACACAATTCATTATAGACATAACATGTATCACATGGCTGAATCACTTTTCAGGTATAGTCACATGGGTATCGTAAGCAAAATGGAGGCCAATATGAAGCTATTGGTTGCAGATATAGGAGATTTTCTCAATCCTAGTCTCTAATAGTTTGTTCTTTGGAAATTCAAAGTCACCAGTTTTAGATCAGCGTTAGTGATATGTATTTGCCAATATGTCTGCATTGATGAATTTGCAAAATAAAGTATTCACAAAATCTTAGTGATTTACTGTAATAAGAAGTGGTGATGAATAAAAAAACAGATGTAACTTGAGTAAATATCTTGTGCACATGTTAGGGTAATCTCATACATTACCTGTGCAATATTTTTTCTCTCTTGTGATCTACATGTACCTTTACATGATTTTTGGCACAAAGTAATGTCATAATCAAAATCATGTAATTATATAACATTGTCTGTCTGACATATAACCATATAAAGTAGGTGATTGAATCAAATTGAAGAAATTTATGCAATTAGACAATATTAAGTAGAAGCATTAACAGTATATGGTCGACGTCAATTTTTCTTTTGTCTATGGCACTGGAGACAGGACTACTTTTTAATCACAGATTCTGGTCACATTCTCATATGTAAAGCCACAAAACTATATCCTAAAGCAATTTGGAAAAATTAAATGTAACTGATACCTGTACTTTAGATATTTCTTATGACAGTGTAACTTTTACTCAGGATATTTATACAATTGTACCTTTGTTGTTACAGACCATTAAAGGTTTATTACATAACAAAGCTGAACTGCTGATGTAACGTCATTGTCAGCTGTTGTATGTAGTGTACTTAATTTGCTAAAATTGTAAATGTAGGATACAGCATACCTGGCAGTTATTTCTTCATACTTAAGACTTTGTGCCTGAAATAAGAGAAATTATTATGTTTTGATCTTAAAGAGCTGAAATGAATGGTAGAGGAGATAGTTAGAACTATTAACACAAAAAGATCTAACCATGACTTCATACTTAATGAACCATAACTATTGTCTGCAAACAAGAATGCCCCTGGACGTCTTCCTTGTGTTACCAGGTATATGGATTACAGACGATTTGATATATAGAGAGCATCTAGAGACAGGTTTAGACTTAACAAAATTACAGTAGAAAATATTTAGACATGGGCTAGTTTGAACACTTGTTGCTTAAAAGTACTTTAGATTGGAAGTAGTTGCTCTGTTTGGATATTCAGGTAAAGTTCAAGGTGACAGGTCACACTACAAGTGATAAATGGACATATAGAACAAACAGTTTGTCATAAGTTTTAACAAAAACAAGGAAATTTTTGCCCTAGGTTGTACATTTTATCATTAATCTATTCTAAACAGTTGCTTATTGTAAACATGCTCATTCTGTAATAGGCAATAAATGTGGACCATTCAAAATTGATTGTGATGTACATATTTCCTCTTTCCAGATAAACAAGATACATCATCAGGACGGTGGGATCAAAACGCTATAATAAGGAAGTATAGTGTCCAGGCTGGTCTTCAATTCTAGAAAGGAAGTCAGTGATGTCTAGTGCCTAAAAAATTTATCGAACTTTCTCCTAGAATCCTGCACCATGCCTTATATGGACAAGCGCGGGCGCTTGTGTGGATTCCTCAATGTGGAGGAAAAAGAGAATAGTGGGCGTTTTAGCCGAAGATATTTTATACTTAATACCAAAGAAGGAAAGTTTCAGTACTTCATGGACAATCCATTGGTAAGATGATTTGAGTATATCTTTTGGGTAACAAACAGGCCACTGTCTTTACTGATCATTAGTTTTCTGTCTATCTAGTCATCTTATACTTCTTCCAGGTTTTGCATGATATTCACGCAGATAGTTTGTATTAATATATACAGTAATTATCTTATTTCTTATTTTTCTTCATAAATAGATTGTCCAATTCTTTTTGTGTCAGTTTCTAGTACCAGTTAATCCTTACAAACAATGAAGGCAGCCTCACAGAATCTTCAATTTTTCCATGAAAAAAAAACTTGAAAATCCTATAGCTATGTAATGTGCGCACCCCCAACTTTGGACATTTATTTTCTCGAAAAAAAAACTTTGCATATTATGTTGGTTTTTAGGTACTTATTTAGACTATATTATACTACTTTTTAAGACATAGAAAGACATCAAATTTGATAAGATTTACTACTATCAACAGTTTCTGTTTTGTTGTTATATTGTCCATATCTTGAAATCTGTGATAGGGATTTCTGTAAGCTGCCGTAGTGTAGAATCTCTGCCCTCAGTGACTGTTGATTACTTATACATACATTGATTTCTGAAGCATTATTATGGAGGGTAGAATGATGACATAATAAACATGTAAATATGGTTTTCAGCAGTTTCAACTTGTTGGAACTTCTTTAGAATTTCTGAATTGATTGAAATTCTTACATTCCAGATTTTTGTCGTTATGCAACATGTATTTTTAGACAGATTAAAACATCATTTTGATATGGAATTTACTTTTCGTAAATACTAGCTAACAGGCACCCTTCATGGACTTTGACTGTTATAAATTGTTTGAATTCTTTAAACTTTTTGCTTTGAGAATGACAGGATATATAATTCTCAAGTTTCTTTGTATGATATGTATTTTTTTCTATGTCCCTAGATGTGTGCACATTGATCCTAAGATAATTTTGGAACCAATTTCAAAGAAAAGAAAATTGCTAAATTGTGTTACAAATATCTCTCTAGAATCTGATGTTTAGCCCACCTGGCATTTGCATAACATATCATCTGTATCTGAACTTGTTCAACTTGAACATACCTTAGTCACTGTTCATTTTGGTGATAGCTTAAATCAACCAATGTTTCAACATTTTAATTTTGAAATTTAAGTCTCACCCAAATTTTGTCATAAATGCAAGTTTATAGTCTCATCAGTCATAATGATACTTGTCACATTTAGGAAATGCTTCTTCCTGGTAATATCCAGTTGGAAGATGGATTGTTTAACGCTTCATAAAGTTATATTCTCATAACCACTTGGTTTGTTCCTTTATTTCGATAAGTCATGCACGGCCTCAGCACTTCAATTTTTGTTTAAAAAACTGAATTGACGAGGTCCTCACTTGTTTTTGAGGAATTATGATACATTACACACATATATACATGTATATATATATAAACAAAATGAATTCAGTAAATAAGTTATAATGTTTAATCTCTCACACTTACTTCTTGATGGATTTTTTAATATCTCCGTCACACTTTAGTTACAGTATGTCTGGAATAATTTGACATTTTGATTACAGACTAGTCATGACCTGACACACCCAGGTCGTTGCACTCACTTTTATTAATTTAATAATGAGTTGGTGTACATTGATAACCAATTCAGTGGCAGGCAAAAAAAAAAAATTAAAAACTCAAATATCATATGAAAATATGAAAACAAATTGCTAAAGAATTGTACATAGAATTATGATATCATGCTCCAATGCCTCACACCATAAATTTTTTAAGTGTAGATTGTGTATGAAATATTGTATGATTAAATAATCTCCAGGTGTATGTTAGTTACAGCCATTCAAATACACCCCACAATATACTTTGGAAGAATATAAATTATAATGTAACTTTACCATTTGATTGTCACTGTTCCCATTTATAACATATCCATCATAAAATCTGTGATCGTTGTTTAATGAAATTCATCTTTTTTATCACAGAATCTTCCCCACAACAACAGAACACCAGTAGATGAAATTTCTTTACAGTTCATCTCAAAGGTAAAAATATTACAGTGGTCATTTTTTTGGGGAAAAGTTGTTGGTCAATTCAATTGAAGTGGTCAATATTATAAGGCTTTTTATATAAAATCATAAAATTTTTTTAGACATTATAAAAAAAGAAAAAACAAAAAGCAAAAAGTGTTTTGTCTTTTTGACTTTTGATTGACCATAATCTTTTGAATCTCTGCAAAATGATTTCTACAGGGAATACTGAATGTACAGATACAACTTTGGACTAGCCCTTTCAGTCACATGAATAAGGCTTAACAATTAACATTGAAAATGTCTGTAAGATGTTTTCTGAAATTTGGAAAGAAATTAGTGAAATGTGACACCTTTTCACCTTTTTAATCTCATAAATAGACACTGTACAAAGATCTTGCAAATGAAATAATATTGTGAGAGTTATGTCCCCTGGTACATACAGTTTGTTTGTCAAATTCTGGTTATGATTTATAGTAACACTGTATCTTTTAAATCTCTCTTAATTATTTTAATTCACCAAAATTATTTGTTCTTTTAAAGCTGAATGGTATTGCTAATTTGCAATGTGGTGCATTTTATAAAAGTTTTTCAAGATAATTTTTGCCAAACACTTTTTCTGTAATATCACACCTGGAAATGACAAGTACATTTACCTTATGCTGTAATGTAAGAATATGATTTTTTTTAATGACAAGAAAACTTTACCTTCTTTAGGTTAGTGATGCACGAAAACAAAGACCCAAAGTAGACAGCTGTTTTGGTAAGTGAAATTAGTTTTACATCTATATTTTTTAGTAAATTTCAAGTTGCAAGTTATCAGTATGAATTTAACATTTCTTACTGTTAACACAACCCAATCAAGTCACTGATCAGAAGTAAAACTTCAACTTTTAGATTTAACATTTTACTTCAACGTGGTGAATTTTGCATGAAAAATGATGGTTAATGTTTATATTTACTTGTATGTTCCATTTACAGTGGTGAATTTTGCGGGGAAGATGATGTTTCTTCAGGCAGATGACAGCAGTGATATGAGGAAATGGATAGAGGCTCTAAACGATGCCAGCAGAATTACGGTAGGCATTCTTTACAACAAAACATTGAACACTATTTTTCCTGTTTATCTATTAGTGTTTAGTGTTGAATACAGTGCCATCAAAATTTGATGGGGCTGAATATAGTGTGGTGTTGTCTGTCCTTCCTTCAATATTCTGTTGTGTCTTCTAGTTTAGTTTTTGACTGATTCCTTTAAATTTGGTGAGCATAATGACAATAACATGGGCGTTTTCATTCTTTTAATTAATTATCCCTTAATCTCTTACTACCCCTTTTATTTTTTAAGTACATATTATTTCATCATATTTTCTCTCTCAGGATTCATGAAAGGCATTTGAAATTTATGAGGGAACAGTTTGATTCAAACTTTTTTGTCAGAGTTATTTCCCCTTTTTCATCTCTTAGCTTTTTCATTTCTGAATTTTTACTGTTTGCATTTGAGACCAAGATGACAATTGTTAATGACACCAATGACCCCAACTGACCCTGACACATCATAAAAATGACTTCATTAACAATTACATGCCCCTGAAATGTCACTTTCTGTGTAAGCAAGCTGTTTTGCCAGGGTAAGATATTTCAATCTTATCCTCAATGGGAGTGTGGATATTTCTGGTCGATGGGGTAAATAGTGTGTCATACCACATGGTTTCATATTATGTTTTCTAAAGTAGTTTACAATTTGAAAACTTGACAGGTTCCTACATCAATGGATAGTTCTGCAGAGAGGGTTAATGAATGGCACCAGGATGGTGTGTCCGACCGGGGCTTCAAAACTGAGATCGCAGGAGGTGTGGTGTGTAAAATCCCAATACAGGTAAACATAAAATGCAGGAGTCTTTTATTTCATGCAGTGAAAACTGCTCCATATCATGTGCAATTTGTCAGGAGAAAATGTGATAAAATTGTTTTTAGTTCCAATGAACAGCAAAAGATATGGGTGAGCTAATTACCAGGCACAAACAAACAGCTGGATAGATAGAGTACTGACATTGCCAGCTGTTATGGAGATAGGGTAATGACATTGCCAGCTGTTAGGGAGATAGGGTAATGACATTGCCAGCTGTTAGGGAGATAGGGTAATGACATTGCCAGCTGTTAGGGAGATAGGATAATGACATTGCCAGCTGTTAGGGAGATAGGGTAATGACATTGCCAGCTGTAAGGGAGATAGAGTAATGACATTGCAAGCTGTTAGGGAGATAGGGTAATAACATTGCCAGCTGTTAGGGAGATAGGGTAATGACATTGCCAGCTGTTAGGGAGATAGGATAATGACATTGCCAGCTGTTAGGGAGATAGAGTAATGACATTGCCAGCTGTTAGGGAGATAGGATAATGACATTGCCAGCTGTTAGGGAGATAAGGTAATGACATTGCCAGCTGTAAGGGAGATAGAGTAATGACATTGCAAGCTGTTAGGGAGATAGGGTAATGACATTGCCAGCTGTTAGGGAGATAGAGTAATAACATTGCCAGCTGTTAGGGAGATGGTAATGACATTGCCAGCTGTTAGGGAGATAGAGTAATAACATTGCAAGCTGTTAGGGAGATAGGATAATGACATTGCCAGCTGTTAGGGAGATAGTAATGACATTGCAAGCTGTTAGGGAGATTGGATAATGACATTGCCAGCTGTTAGGGAGATAGAGTACTGACATTGCCAGCTGTTAGGGAGATAGAGTAATGACATTGCATGCTGTTAGGGAGATAGAGTACTGACATTGCCAGCTGTTAGGGAGATGGTAATGACATTGCCAGCTTTTAGGGTGATAGAGTAATGACATTACCAGCTGTTAGGGAGATAGGATAATGACATTGCCAGCTGTTAGGGAGATAGGATAATGACATTGCCAGCTGTTAGGGAGATAGGATAATGACATTGCCAGCTGTAAGGTAGATAGAGTAATGACATTGCAAGCTGTTAGGGAGATAGAGTAATGACATTGCAAGCTGTTAGGGAGATAGGGTAATGACATTGCCAGCTGTTAGGGAGATAGAGTAATAACACTGCCAGCTGTTAGGGAGATGGTAATGACATTGCCAGCAGTTCGGGAGGTGGTAATGACATTGCCAGCTGTTAGGGAGATCGGATAATGACATTGCCAGCTGTTTGGGAGATAGTAATGACATTGCCAGCTGTTAGGGAGATAGAGTACTGACATTGCCAGCTGTTAGGGAGATAGAGTAATGACATTGCATGCTGTTAGGGAGATAGAGTACTGACATTGCCAGCTGTTAGGGAGATGGTAATGACATTGCCAGCTGTTAGGGAGATAGTAATGACATTGCCAGCTGTTAGGGTGATAGAGTAATGACATTACCAGCTGTTAGGGAGATAGGATAATGACATTGCCAGCTGTTAGGGAGATAGGATAATGACATTGCCAGCTGTTAGGGAGATAGAGTAATGACATTGCCAGCTGTTAGGGAGATAGGGTAATGACATTGTAGGCTGTTAGGGAGATTGTATAATGACATTGCCAGCTGTTAGGGAGATCGGATAATGACATTGCCAGCTGTTTGGGAGATAGTAATGACATTGCCAGCTGTAAGGGAGATGGGGTAATGACATTGGCAGCTGTTAGAGAGATAGGATAATGACATTGCCAGCTGTTAGGGAGATAGAGTAATAACATTGCAAGCTGTTAGGGAGATAAGATAATGACATTGCCAGCTGTTAGGGAGATAGTAATGACATTGCCAGCTGTTAGGGAGATTGGATAATGACATTGCCAGCTGTTAGGGAGATAGAGTACTGACATTGCCAGCTGTTAGGGAGATAGAGTAATGACATTGCCAGCTGTTAGGGAGATAGAGTACTGACATTGCCAGCTGTTAGGGAGATAGAGTAATGACATTGCCAGGTGTTAGGGAGATTGGATAATGACATTGCCAGCTGTTAGGGAGATAGAGTACTGACATTGCCAGCTGTTAGGGAGATAGTAATGACATTGCCAGCTGTTAGGGAGATTGGATAATGACATTGCCAGCTGTTAGGGAGATAGTAATGACATTGCAAGCTGTTAGGGAGATAGAGTAATGACATTGCAAGCTGTTAGGGAGATAGAGTACTGACATTGCCAGCTGTTAGGGAGATAGTAATGACATTGCCAGCTGTTAGGGAGATTGTATAATGACATTGCCAGCTGTTAGGGAGATAGTAATGACATTGCAAGCTGTTAGGGAGATTGGATAATGACATTGCCAGCTGTTAGGGAGATAGAGTAATGACATTGCAAGCTGTTAGGGAGATAGAGTACTGACATTGCCAGCTGTTAGGGAGATAGTAATGACATTGCCAGCTGTTAGGGAGATATGATAATGACATTGCCAGCTGTTAGGGAGATAGTAATGACATTGCAAGCTGTTAGGGAGATTGGATAATGACATTGCCAGCTTTTAGGGTGATAGAGTAATGACATTACCAGCTGTTAGGGAGATAGGATAATGACATTGCCAGCTGTTAGGGAGATAGGATAATGACATTGCCAGCTGTTAGGGAGATAGGATAATGACATTGCCAGCTGTTAGGGAGATAAGGTAATGACATTGCCAGCTGTAAGGGAGATAGAGTAATGACATTGCAAGCTGTTAGGGAGATAGGGTAATGACATTGCCAGCTGTTAGGGAGATAGAGTAATAACACTGCCAGCTGTTAGGGAGATGGTAATGACATTGCCAGCTGTTAGGGAGATAGAGTAATAACATTGCAAGCTGTTAGGGAGATAGGATAATGACATTGCCAGCTGTTAGGGAGATAGTAATGACATTGCAAGCTGTTAGGGAGATTGGATAATGACATTGCCAGCTGTTAGGGAGATAGAGTAATGACATTGCAAGCTTTTAGGGAGAGAGGATAATGACATTGCCAGCTGTTAGGGAGATAGAGTACTGACATTGCCAACTGCTGGGTAGATAGAGTGTTGATATTGCCATACATCTTGAAATTTAAATGACCTTAATCACTTTTACAGACCAGTGATGATGATATGTCGGAGTCCAGTGAAGGGGAATTTGACACTCATGGTGAACCTGCATACCGATTACCTGCCATCAAAACAGGCTTTGGAGTCAAACAAGGTGGAATGGTAAGGAAACCAAAATCATTCTGCAGAGCTAGAAAGAGGATTTTACATGAGTGACTAAGTTATAATGAATATTATTCAACAACTGGATTACTTTGGTATCAGAGAAGTCTAAAGTGTCAAATTAAATTATGGTCTGACTTGTCTATAAAGGTCACATGGTGGAGTAGAAATATGTTGCCCTTATAGTCAGTTGACCTGTATATAGAGGTTAAAATCCTATGAACTTTATCATACATGTATTGAGACCTGAAATCAATTACCTTTGAAGATAGATATATAGGTATTTGTTGTATACAGGTGGCCTTATAGACAGGTTTAACTGTATTAAATGAGTTTACTTGTTTTGATCAAATATAAGATTCTGTTTCTCAATTATTTCACTAAAAGCACTAGAAAATGTCGTGAGATTTTGAAATTATTTGGTCATAGTGAAGTGGATCTGTTTTATATACACTCAATATACATTACAAAAATCTCTTGATACATAATGATATCAGGTATTTATATAGAAATCAGAAAAATATTGCAGGCTTAGTCAATTTCTTTATAAGACAGATGACTTTTGCAAGATAGGACGACTACAGAGATAATCCTGTGATGTTACTATATGAAAATATGTGCCTTATATATTTATAATTTGGGTATATCACATGACAGAAAGACAAGTCATGTGTTCTGCAGGAATTATGAATAATATCTAGACATAAATAAAGTTTTTTAGGTAACTATGTTCATAAATGGATAATGAAAAAAACAAGACTATAAGATGAAAAAAGAAATGTCTTGTTTTCCTGTTAATTATGTACGCACAGTCAGTAGAAATTTAAGACAAAAACTAAATTGGATGCTGTGAGACATTTTTAAGAATTGGGTTTAAGAATAGTTTAAAAAAATTTAATGAACTACTCATTAGCAAATTGATATTTTCATTAGATTTAAAATCTAGTAAACAATATGCTTTGTAGTAAGATATTGAATAAGGGACAAAACACCTTTAACATTGAATAAGGACAAAACACCTTTAACATTGAATAAGGGACAAAACACCTTTAACATTGAATAAGGGACAAAACACCTTTAACATTGAATAAGGGACAAAACACTTTTAACATTGAATAAGGGTCAAAACACCTTTAACATTGAATAAGGGACAAAACACCTTTAATATTGAATAAGGGACAAAACACCTTTAACATTGAATAAGGGACAAAACACCTTTAATATTGATTAAGGGACAAAACACCTTTAACATTGAATAAGGGACAAAACACCTTTAATATTGAATAAGGGACAAAACACCTTTAATATTGAATAAGGGACAAAACACTTTTAATATTGATTAAGGGACAAAACACCTTTAACATTGAATAAGGGACAAAACACCTTTAATATTGAATAAGGGACAAAACACCTTTAACATTGAATAAGGGACAAAACACCTTTAACATTGAATAAGGGACAAAACACCTTTAACATTGAATAAGGGACAAAACACCTTTAATATTGAATAAGGGACAAAACACCTTTAACATTGAATAAGGGACAAAACACCTTTAACATTGAATAAGGGACAAAACACCTTTAATATTGAATAAGGGACAAAACACCTTTAACATTGAATAAGGGACAAAACACCTTTAACATTGAATAAGGGACAAAACACCTTTAACGTTGAATTAGGGACAAAACACCTTTAATATTGAATAAGGGACAAAACACCTTTAACATTAAATTAGGGACAAAACACCTTTAACATTGAATTAGGGACAAAATGCCCTTTATATCGAATTAGGGACAAAACACCTTTAACATTGAATTAGGGACAAAATGCCCTTTTTATTGAATTAAGGACAAAACACCTTTAACATTGAATAAGGGACAAAACACCTTTAACGTTGAATTAGGGACAAAACACCTTTAATATTGAATAAGGGACAAAACACCTTTAACATTGAATAAGGGACAAAACACCTTTAATATTGATTAAGAGACAAAACACCTTTAACATTGAATAAGGGACAAAACACCTTTAATATTGAATAAGGGACAAAACACCTTTAACGTTGAATTAGGGACAAAACACCTTTAACGTTATAGGGACAAAACATTGATATTGAATAAGGGACAAAACACCTTTAACATTGAATTAGGGACAAAACACCTTTAATATTGAATAAGGGACAAAACACCTTTAACATTGAATAAGGGACAAAACACCTTTAATATTGAATAAGGGACAAAACACCTTTAACATTGAATAAGGGACAAAACACCTTTAACATTGAATAAGGGACAAAACACCTTTAACGTTGAATTAGGGACAAAACACCTTTAATATTGAATAAGGGACAAAACACCTTTAACATTGAATTAGGGACAAAACACCTTTAACATTGAATTAGGGACAAAATGCCCTTTATATTGAATTAGGGACAAAACACCTTTAACATTGAATTAGGGACAAAATGCCCTTTTTATTGAATTAAGGACAAAACACCTTTAACATTGAATAAGGGACAAAACACCTTTAACATTGAATAAGGGACAAAACACCTTTAACATTGAATAAGGGACAAAACACCTTTAACGTTGAATTAGGGACAAAACACCTTTAACATTGAATAAGGGACAAAACACCTTTAATATTGAATAAGGGACAAAACACCTTTAACGTTGAATTAGGGACAAAACACCTTTAACGTTGAATTAGGGACAAAACACCTTTAATATTGAATAAGGGACAAAACATCTTTAACATTGAATTAGGGACAAAACACCTTTAACGTTGAATTAGGGACAAAACACCTTTAACATTGAATTAGGGACAAAATGCCCTTTATATTGAATTAGGGACAAAATACCTTTATATTGACAAAATGCCCTTTTTATTGAATTAAGGACAAAACACCTTTAACATTGAATTAGGGACAAAATGCCCTTTAAAACACCTTTAACATTGAATTAGGGACAAAATGCCCTTTATATTGAATTAGGGACAAAACACCTTTAACATTGAATTAGGGACAAAATGCCCTTTATATTGAATTAGGGACAAAACAACTTTGATATTGAATTAGGGACAAAACAACTGTAATATTGATTGAATTTGAACAGTCATGTAAAGTGTTACTAACTAGAATACTGGATTCCTTTGGATCTACTGTTGAGTAAAATTTGATCATTGTTTACTTTTGCAGAGAAAAAACTGGAAGAGAAGATATTTTGTATTAACAGAACAAAACATTTTATATTTCAGTTCTAAGAAGGTAAGCCAGTTTATTGTATTTTGTTTATAGGTTTTTAGATATTGATTTATCAATGTTAGCT
Source organism: Ylistrum balloti (assembly GCF_031769215.1). Taxonomy (NCBI): domain Eukaryota; kingdom Metazoa; phylum Mollusca; class Bivalvia; order Pectinida; family Pectinidae; genus Ylistrum; species Ylistrum balloti. The sequence continues at coordinate 193,578 of NW_026782216.1, forward strand.
AATCTTAAACAGTTTCTACTCTCAGAGAAGGTCCTATAATTTTATGTTGCTTCACAAAATAATCACCATTCAAATTTTCTTGTGAAAATCTTTAAGTTTGCACTTATGTGAAATTGCCCAGCAGAGGAAATATGAGGGGATGAATTCAAAGTACAGCTTTTGTCATAAGGTTAAGGAATAATGATTGATGAACATGTAGTTTGAAAGACATGAATGAAAGTAGCTATAATATAAAGTAAATGTATTCTTTACCACAGGCTAAAGAACCACTAGGCCTTATACCAAGAAACGATGTCCAGGAAGTGAAAGTATCTACCAAGTATGTAATTATAAACAAATATTCACATCCTTACTCACTTACAGTTTTTGATTACAAACTTTTTTAATGTCTGATTTTACGGGGTGTTGTAGTGTTACCCATGTCTGACTATCCTGTGGCATTTTGTTTAGAATAAATGTCATATCTTGAGAACCTCTCATGTTCACCCTGAACCTCCAAACAGATTGGGTTCATGTTCACCCTGAACCTCCAAACAAATTGGGTTCATGTTCACCATGAACCTCCAAACAGATTGGGTTCATGTTCACCCTGAACCTCCAAACAGATTGGGTTCATGTTCACCCTGAACCTCCAAACAAATTGGGTTCATGTTCACCCTGAACCTCCAAACAGATTGGGTTCATGTTCACCCTGAACCTCCAAACAGATTGGGTTCATGTTCACCCTGTAGGTCAAAGGTTATATTTCATTTCACAACTTCTGCAAATTCATCAAAAAAATGATACTTGTTTTCATGGGAACCAGGACTTTTATGTCTTACAGACATTTTCTGGTTTTATAAAGATTTTTCTACAATGAGGAGAAGCTATTTGAATGAATACAAGATGATCTTTATAAATGATCTCCTTCCCTGTACAGTCAGACAATGGAGACCATACACAATCAGATATCCCATATTATGCTGCTTGGATTCTGTTGTGTTCACAGTGGAAGTATTCTTAAAACATTTTTATCTTTTTTACAGGAATTCCAAAGATTTTTTTGAAAAAATACTGTTTATTAAAAATTTCCTGTTCAATGTGATATGCAGTAGGCAGATATACTGATCTGTTCAAACATTATAATGATAAATTTGCTCTTTTTTCCCCAGACATCCGAATCGAGATAATTTGTATGAAATAGTAACACTTAAACGAACCTTTTATATACAGGTGAGTAAATTTATATCCAATTAAGAATTAATAAAGTCAACAAAATGATTTACATATTTAAAGTTAATATCATTTTCATTGACACTTTGATAGGTTCATGGGGCCTCTCTTATCTTGTTTATTCTGTTATAAGGAATTGTTTTCTACAGTATAATGACATCCCATATTTATTTGACAATAATAAGCCCACCCTTATGTGAAATATTGCTCTTTAGGAAAATTACATTGTCAAATAATAAGCCCACCCCCTGACTTTGATAAATGATATGTTGCCTAAATTTAATCCATCCTTATCCTTAATTTTCTTCTCCATTTTAGATATGTCAACACTTAAAGCACGCATTTAGTTTGTCAGCTTATTAACATTGCAATAAATGTTTTTGGCCACTATTTAAAAAAAAATTAAGTTCCAATACCCTAAATTTACTGAATTTTATTTTAAAATGACCAGTACATAGTTTTAACTAATTTCCATTACAACATTAGTATTGTTTTTGGAGCAATTATTTTTTTTATCTTTTCTGCTCTCAGTCCCATGTGAAGGTTAAGTCTCTCAGGTTGCTGATCATATATAAAGGTTATTTAAGTGGTGTAAACCTGTTTCAGTGTGATAATCCTGAAGAGATGGTGAGTTGGATTGATGCTATACAGAAGACATATGCTCTAGAACCAGAAAACTCGGTCCAGGTATGTTCACACCCATTACACTTATTAAGAAATAGATTAATTTGTCATAATACCTTTTCTGTTCATTTTTTTTTTTTTTTTCGTTTTATTTTTATTATTGTGTTTGCCATTTTTTGTCTGTCAACAGATCAGTGTTACTTGTTTAATTGACTTTTAGAATTACTATCTACCCCAGTATATACTTTTACTTGTTATACACAGCAACAGGAAGGTGTGAATTAGTTAGTATTGTAGGACTCTTTCAAGCGAGTCCAGAACACCAATCCTAAAATGTTGATGAGTTCCATGGCAATGATGTAAGGTGTGAAGTGTCTTTCAGATTTAGTTGTTTCAGTTTTGATCCCCAATTATGTGACAAATTAAACATGTTGTCATTAATTTTCAATAAGTAAAGTGAAAGTTTGCGAAAAAAAAAACCAAACAATTGAAATTTCATCGCAAGATGAGTGTTATTTGAAGGCCACAAGAGTCAATGTTTCAGATGAATTTTAAGACTATGTAATTGTTGTAAATTTTTTCTTGATGAATATTTGTTAAAATGATCTTTCATGTTAATAATTTTTACATTACTCTGTTTTATATATATAGTACAGAAATGTGATATTTGTCATATCCAGGCTTTGCCCTGACTTCATGGTCAGGGTGTCCTAAAAGTTAGTATTTTATTATCTATGTGGTAGTCTTATAACTAAAGTACCCTTACAGATTAACTCTCTTAACAGCTTTCACTCAGAGCTTTTATGTTTTAATCGTTTTTTAATGTGAGACAAAAAATCAGCAGATTTTGAAGACTAGGTGTATTATTTATTTAATTTTCAAAAATTACTGAATTGGAATGTTGAATTTAGAAAAACAATAACTGCATTAATTATTGGTATATGAAACAATGAGAAGTATTTTTTCCATATATTTTGTCAAGGGGCAGTCTTGATTAGGCTTGTTTCCCTCTTTTTTAATTAGACCTGGTCTTGAGGGGTAAGAATATTGATATTTCCCTGTCCAATAACGTTTTCTATCCTGGTCTGTACAGATGTTATGATCACAAGTTATGTCAAAAGTCATTCTCACAACCACTGTACAACAGTACATGAATGTGATTTTTTTCTGCATTCAACAGGTGTTTAAAACAGTAACAAGCTGAGAAATCATGAAACACAAATGTTCTGACTTGTTTAAGAATTTGTCTTTGGTTCGTCTGTCCGTAACCAAGTTTTGTTTATGTTATTTCTTGAGAAGTAACAGATTGTAGGTTTCTCTTGGTCCCTTGTTGTCTTGTTACATTTTGGATCTTATCAGAAAAACAAAATGGCCAACAAACAGTCATCTTTGATTTTTACAATTAAGTTTGTTATCACTATTTCTTGAGAAATACAGGCTATTTTCTCAAATTACATATGTATGCTTCCAAAATTGTGATCTGTTTGATCTTCGTCTGATCAGAAAAACAAAATGTCCTACAGCTGGCCATCTTGGATTTCAACAAAGAATGTTCATTATTGCTATTGCTTGAGAAATACAGGATGGATCTTTCTCGAATTCCATATATAGGTTCCTCATGGTCTCTATTTATGCCTGATTTTAGAACTGATCAGAAAAACAATATGGTTGATAGGAGCCATCTTTGAATTTGATTTTTGAAAGTTATGAGAAATTTTGGATGGATCTTTCTCAAATTTCATATGTAGACTCCCTTGGTACTTTGTTGTGCCTGTTTGATTATGGGACTGATCAGAAAAGCAAAATTGTGGACAAGTGACCATCTTGGATTCGGCAGTTAAATATGAGAACTTTTTTCTGCAAAGGAATGTTCAGAGTTTGAATCAGTAACAGCAAAAACAGAGGAGAGAAGAGAAAAATAGGGAAAAGATCCAAATTTTAAAGAAGAAATTAAGATCTGGGATCTCTTGTTCCAGACTTTAGATGCTTGCCATTTCATATTTGGTTTAAGTTTTGTAAAATACCTTTTCTTGAAAAAGTTTCTACTTTTCGGCATCATTCCAGGCAGTAGTATTTAAATGTTATATTCTAACTGCATAAGAAGGCTGTAAACTGTTTGTTTTCATATTATTGAATACAGACAAATTTCAACAGGAAGCAATTTTGAGGGCTTTTTAACAGTAGAATTTTGCAAGTCTCTCTTTGTATTCAGGAGATAGCCGACAGAAAATTCCTAAAAATGATGCCTTCAAGTAAAAGTAAGTCATAAATGTACAACTGTAATAGTGTTTATTTTAGATAGTTAAAATGTTTGCAGTTTTACCAAAAGTTGAAGCAAATAGAATTAACATTCCACAGAAGTCGTGAAATTAGCTATGATTAAGTCTTATCATCCTATATTGAGGTATCTATTTCATCAGTTTTATTCCACTGTCTCGTTCTACAAAAATTAAAAAAAAAAATTGATTGGAAAAAGACTTCCTTAAAAATGAAATTTTTACAGTTAGCTGTGTCTGGATGTTTTGAGAGAAAATTTTGCAGAAAACAGTTTTGAAGGCTTGTATACAGTAGAAATTTGCATGACTATGTATTCAACAGATAGCTGAAAGAATGATGCCTTTAAGTAAATCATAAACTGCCTAGACTGCATTGTTACATAGATGTCAAATATTTTATCAACATTAAGCAATAATGAAAACAAAATGTAATGTGCTAGTTTTGTAAATCTTCCTTCTTGAGGTAAACTTATGATTTATCTATATCATTTTCAGGTTACTAGACTATAGTATAGCATGTAAGTGTATCTTGTCCTTACATCATTTGCCTGTCTTGATCAGGTCAAGCCTTGTATCATTTCCATATGAAATTTTTCTGATCCAGCAATCTAACATGTGCGAGCCTCCGCCTGTGAACACTGAGCACAATTATTGAAATATTGATTGTTTTAGGTTGAAATTATGTCTTTGAATTTTTTTAAAGTATATTTGCATATATTTAATGAATGTGATAAATACTGATTTTTCAGCAGAGTTTATGAATCAACATATTTCAAACTCAGTATTGTAAAATTTTGTTTGATATTCATATGACCAGTATTTAATTGACTGGCTTAAGGGATTGATATTTTTTATGAATAAATAATCAGAAAGTAAAAAAGAAGAAAGGAAAATGAAAAATTAAAATAGAAATATATAGATTTTTGAAAGATTCCTGTTTGAGACAAAATGCTTGAAAGGGGATTTGACCATGGTCTCTTTATCCTTGCAATCTCGGAACAGATTTTGGGACAATGCCCATAACAATGATTTTTTAATGATAATAAAGAAGGCAATTACTTTTGATAATGGCAAGTTTATATTATAGTTTGTATAGATATGTATTATTTGATAAAGGACAACTGTAGTCATGCATCTGGAGCATACATGGATAAGGGTTTTCAAGTTTGCTCTGTTGAATGACTTTGACCAACTTAATCTTAACTTTAAATCTTTGTAAAAGAATGTGAAAAATTTTCTTTGATATGAAATCATTGGTTTTTAATTTTATAGCTAGCTCTTAGAATGAAAGTCTGTCTGATGCTTTTTTAAAAGATAAATAACCTTGAGCCACTTGCAAGGTCACAGGGGCCAAATATGTTAAATCTTAAACATCTACTGTTGAATAATATAGAATGCTGGCTAGGGTTATTAAATTCAGGAAGTATCATACTTGAATAATGCAATGCATTGTATCAAGTAGTATTAACTGACTTTAGCTCACTTTCAAAGTTAGAACTTTTAAATGGGTTTTAATGCTTAAATAAGCAGATTAACAGAGATCTCCAGGATTATGATATTTGCTTCTTAGGTTGATGAGTTCAAATTTGCTTTCACAGTAAAAAGCTTCTTCTTAATAACCAAAAGGCCAAGAGTCATTTATATGATGTAAGACCTAGTCCTACTTTCATTCTCAATGAATTTGACAAACTATCTTCAAAGTTTAGGGAGGTAAGATTACTATTAGTATACAGGCCCATTCAACCTCTTTTTGATCTTGTATTTCATTTGATTACCATTTATAACCCTGGCACTATTTTCAGGCTAGTAAGAAGCGTCGCTATGTGTATGAATCAATGATCTAAGAGTCTTGGTGGTAACAGGTATTGTTTGTCATTAGTTTCCATAGAAACAGCTAGTCTTCAGTTCACAGAATTGGCAGTTGATGGAAGAAATACTTCATTTCTCTCTCTATAGTAAAAATCCATCTTCAAAAAAAGTTATTTTGTTGGTGGTAATAATAACTTGATAACAAATGTACACATTTTATACAGTTTGAAGTTTCCTTTCTTTTTTTTTTCTTGATTTGTTTTATGGTTATACAAAAAATTAAAGGAAGCTTAAGAGTCCGATCTTTCATGGAAATTGTGAAATGTTTTTTCCCTTTTGTTCTTTTCCAAAGTATCAGTTTTTTATCATTTATTTTACCTTTAAAAATAGTAAAAAAGTAGAATTCCTTAAATATCAACATTTTCAATATATCAATGAGTCACAATAAAACTTGTTCTTCCATGAACTGTATATATCACTCACTAGTTTATGATCACGTGTGATATTTCTGAACCACTTCCTTCAAACACTAAGAGGACCTAGCAGATAGCATCCTTCAAAATCTCCTGATTAAGCTTGACTTGATCATAATATAACAACTTGACCAACTTTTGATTCATTGTTTTTTAAGTTCTCAATTTTTCTCAAAGTTATCTTGGTTTATTAGTTAACATTTGATCAATATTTTGTCACTTAAAAAGTTGTCAAGTTGAATTCAGAGGTTTCAGGTGAGCAAATTAAAAAAACTACACTCTTTGATGATATTCAAGCACACGTGTGTCTTTACTAATTACCAGGATGTTTACATTTTGTTATTTCCATTGCCAAACAATGCATAGTAAACTTTCACAAAAAATTGCCAGATATACTGTGGCCAACTTTGATCGGTTAATGATAGCAATTCATTGGGTAATTGTCTCTATGGTTAATGATAGCAATTCATTGGGTAATTGTCTCTATGGTTAATGATAGCAATTCATTGGGTAATTGTCTCTATGGTTAATGATAGCAATTCATTGGGCAATTGTCTCTATGGTTAATGATAGCAATTCATTGGGCAATTGTCTCTATGGTTAATGATAGCAATTCATTGGGCAATTGTCTCTGGTTAATGATAGCAATTCATTGGGCAATTGTCTCTATGGTTAATGATAGCAATTCATTGGGCAATTGTCTCTATGGTTAATGATAGCAATTCATTGGGCAATTGTCTCTATGGTTAATGATAGCAATTCATTGGGCAATTGTCTCTATGGTTAATGATAGCAATTCATTGGGCAATTGTCTCTATGGTTAATGATAGCAATTCATTGGGCAATTGTCTCTATGGTTAATGATAGCAATTCATTGGGCAATTGTCTCTATGGTTAATGATAGCAATTCTTTGGGTAATTGTCTCTATGGTTAATGATAGCAATTCATTGGGTAATTGTCTCTATGGTTAATGATAGCAATTCATTGGGTAATTGTCTCTATGGTTAATGATAGCAATTCATTGAGTAATTGTCTCTATGTTGAGATTGTATTAATAGTTATGCTTTTATGAATGCAGTTTAGTAAAATCCATATTGCATAAAGCTTTTATGGCTTCTGGATAAAGATAGATATCATCTTATTGCATTCATAATGACATGAATACATATTTTTAGCTGTACCAATATGGCTTCCTGAAGCACTTTATCTTGGATCGCTCTAATTTTGAAGTATTTAAATCAGCATAAGACAGTATAGATAGGAGAGTTAATCTCTACTAAGCTGATATGGTCCTTGTGTGAACTTTTGTGTGACTCTTCGCTTATTTTTACCATCGTTACTTAACCTTATTTTGTATGTTTTACCTTTTTACCGCCCTAGTTTTACCTTGTTACCTCCCCAATTTTACCTTGTTACCACCTTTGTTTTACCTTGTTACCACCCCTCTATAATCTTACTACCTCCCCAGTGTTTTGTAATTTCTCCTGTTTTTTTCTTGTTACCTCCCTTGATTAGCCTTTTTTTTCTTCTCCAAGTTATGTCACTCTCCCTCTGGGCTGTTCTCCATTATATAAAGGACTGTTTCACAACTCTGCTCTAAATATGCATCTTCATAGGGTATGCTTAAACATAGATGGGAATTTGTTCCCATGATGGCTACTGGTCTTTGCAAGATAGAGTGTAGTCTTGGCAGAGAGTAGAATAAGTGGTGACCAGTCTTTGTTACATCCCTTTAACCTGGTTATCTCCCCTATTGGATATCATTTTGTTTTCCTACTCCACAGTGATTTATCAATTTCTACATGATCCATATTTATTCCTCAATAAATCTTAAGGGCCAACTTGTACCTCTGACACTAAACAGGGAGATGCCGTGCTTATTACAAGATAATAGATAGTAGATGATGGTAATGATACAGAATATGAATATCTGGCTTATTGCCAATTAATACAGTCATTTTTCTAATTAATAGATCAAAGCTTAAGATGCTTACAACATGCTTCAGATGCTGTTATGTGACCTACATTTTCTGCTTGCATGTTTTGGTTTTTTTTTACTCTACATGAGCATTGGTTTAAAATCATGTATTTCTGATCTTTCACACATTTTTCAGATGAATTCTCAAAATTATATATGATCAAGCAAAGGTCAAACTCTAAATTTAAGCAGGTACATGTATATTTCATTTATGGGTCAATTTACAAACTTACATTGGATACCCTTGCCATTTATTGTGATGTAAAAACGGGATTGAAGAGAAACCCATGTCTGTCTGAATCACATTACATCCAATATACCATCCTAAATCACTACCATCACTCTATGAAATGCCTTAACATCTTTCAAGGTCATTGTTAACATTATAGAATTTTAGGGGTTTTTTTTGGCAGATATTGTATGGATGGCAGCAGGAGCATTCATGTCTTATGATCATTTTCTATTTTGAAATTATTTTTTGGAGACTGGCCATTTTTTGTGCAGCTGGAATACACATACATATAAAATCAAAGATTTTAAAAAGTTTAATTGATGATTGGTGATAGGTACTGGTATTTATTGAGTAAATCGTGACAACAGATTGTTAGCAAATGTTTTTCTGTTATACTTTTAAGTAATCAGAAACAGTTTTTGACATGGAAATGAAAATAGGATGTTGAAAATGAAATATGATAAAAACATTTCTGTTGAAAATATTTCAAATATTAATTCTTTTGTTGTTTGGATATACTGTTTAAATATTAACACTGACATTCATCATTTTATTTTGATATCATTACACATCACAGTTACTTGGTCAGTGCCAGGTTTACTAGAAGAAATCACATGGTTTTGGCAATTCTGCCTCAGTCGCTGAAACTTCCCCTCTGATAGCAAAATTTACAGAAATTTTCTATTTTGACAGACGTCAGGAGACCAACCAATGAATCCAGCATCAGAAGCGTTTGACATGGAGAATTTTCCCGTTACCAAAGTTTATCCCCATGGAGAATGGGTATGACCTCTCACCGTCTGCTTCAACTACTGCATGGAATGTTTTGCCTAGTTATTTCCCTTGTATTGTGTTTTTTGTGATATGCTCCCACCTTTGACACTCGAGACAGACAAAATTGCATAGATCAGTGATACATTTTTTCAGTATTTACAAATCATATTTTTGTTTTCTGTTAGGATTCAATATCAGTCAATTTTAGTACATTATCAAAAGAAAAAAAAAAAATCAAAAAATCAAAAAAAAAAAAAGTTATTTCTTTCTAATTCAAAGCCCATTATATGATGAAAAAGCAGTTATATTTTTCATGCATTCTGTTGACCATTAGATGTTGCATAAGTCTCCAATTGGCGTTTTGACTTATCTAGTTACTTAAAGGGGCTTGAGAATTTGTAATCTACGATTAAAATTATTATGGCACTCAAGTTCTCGTGTCTCTGTCAATAAAGTAGAAGAAGGACAGATACTGATTATTCTAAATTTATGTAATATTGAACAAAAAAAGATTTGGAAAGCTTAGGTCAGGTAACTTGTGTTAATGACAATGAAACAAATAGAGAACCTTATGTTTCTGATGTGTGCCATTTTGTCAGTTGTCAGTAGTGTTACGTCATGTATATGTTGATATTGTTCTGTTGATGAATGTATATTTCACGGAATGCAATGTTCATTTCTGTAGAATAGATTTTGTTTCTCGTTATGTTATTTTTGCTATTGTATGCAAAACCAGTCTTGAGTTACCAAAAATTCGACATTTAATTCTCTAGATGTATTATTTTATGTTCAGCTGAGAAAAGAGAGTAATTATGGCAAAGCTTTGGCATATATTTTTGATAGTGTATCCATAAATAAGATGAAAAATATGAGTGGAGTCTTTTTCATGGACTGCAAATTCAAAAGATAAATGCAAATTGGAGAATATATTCTGGATTTTCTGCAGGTCTTAAGTATCATAGAAGATTATGAACAAAGTATAATGATGTGTGGAACCCTGTTTGACTCCCTAGAGAAAAAAAGTCTTAAATAGTTCGAAATTTACGTTAGTGTAATAGAGAGATTGTAAGTTGTCCTAACCAAGTGCAGTAAAGGGAGGTAACAAACAAATGTAAGGGGGGTGGGGTTGATTGTTCAGTAAGTACAATACAGTTTTGAGAAAGTAAATGATAAATGCACAATAATGGTGAAAAGGAGGGTTCTTAATCAGTAAGTATTCAGATTTTTAAACCTCAAGTGAATTCAAGGTGTTTTCTTTGATCCCTAACTTGGGCAGCTTGTGTTTCTCAGGAAAGGGGTCACAGACTGCCCTGTTGATGTTGTGTCTTTTACCCAATTGGCTCCAGATAGAATATGGCGAGCCTCTTGCATGTTGTTCAGTGAGGTAGTCATCGCTTCTGAAAGGAAATCAACAGTCAGAATGACCCCTGGTTGTTTGCAGGATGGTAAACTCAGCATTCAAACAAACAAATACAGGTAGGGATATAAGGGGAGGTAACTATAACTGTGAACAATTTTGTTTAGAAGAGGTTTCCTTTCATTCAAGATTTACAGTCTAATTGATGGTTTGATGAGAGTAAAATAAATATTTAAGATCAAATTTTGATGTCATCAAACAGGTGGTCATTTATTGTTTGTAAATAGTGACACAAAGCATGCTTAGAGAACCCATTGACTGAAGCTTTGAGCATGCTATTTTTGATTTTGCAATTAATGAGTTTAAAAAGTCATTATGTGTTTAAAAGTGATATGTTCTAGGCATTATTATCAATGTTTCAATTTGCTTTTTTATTTCGATTACTATTTTAAAATGTTATAGAGGTAAGCTTAAAAAAAATCAAATGTCTGTTTAATTTAACTTAAAGACACAAATTAAAAATGTAAGATGAAATTTCTTACCTTTAAATGTAATCAATATAGATAAAAATATTTGTTTCAATTCTTAAATTATAGCTAGAAATTTTGTGAGTTATGAAAATTTGTGATTAATATTACTCTCAAGTTGAACATGTATGTAATTAGTGTATGTTGGACTGTCTCACTTGTTTTTGAGTACTTTATATATATATGATACTTTTTATATCACTTAGTGCTTATATATTGAAAGTATATGTGAACTTAATGTTAAATTAGTTTTAATTTCTTGTCATGCTCATTGAATTTGAATGTTGTTGTTGATTGCAATATAAGGTGTAATTTTATTTTTTTTTATCAATCAATGCATTTGTCTGCATTTAACGATTATGTGTATGTATATCATAGATACACAATTTTATATTTTTTGTAGATAGATGATATAGACTACTGGTACTCAATTGCTAATTTTTTCTGGTAGAAAATTACTTTTATAAGAAACCAAGAATTGTTTTAATACCTTTGATCTTAAGATATAATTTGATCAGCATTAGAAATTTCAGTATTATTTTGTTTTAAAGTGAACCATAGACTTAACATTAGTTTCAAAGGGATTTTTCCTTTTTGTACTAGTATATCAGTGATTGTTTTGGTTTGTCTTTCACAATTGACCAGATAATGGAAAGCACTTCTTACTTAGGCTCTCAAATTCTAAATTTTTACAGTTGAAAAAAGTGAGAAAAAAATCATTGTAATTAACTTAGGTACAGCATACCTACTGTATGTATAATAAAAAATCTACCTTTGTCCAAGAGTTGTTTCCTGTGGGAACTCCCAGTCTAATCAATTCACAAAGCTAGGGATATGGAACAGATTGTATTCACAGGCTGCTGGTATCTGTGACATTTGGCATCTTTATAAGGAGCTGACATGCTCTAGAACATTTGTTAGTTTGGTCTTTGTGACATTAATGATTAAGATGATCATTGGAGGGGTATTGCTGAAATTAATGGTTAAAATTATCAGTTTGGGGATCTTGGTAAAATTTATGATTACCTTGGTAAATTGATCAGTTTTATGATCTTGGTGAATTTCATGGTTGAAATTCTCAGTTTGTGACTCTTGTTGACATTAATGGTTAAAATTATTAGGTTGGGGTCTAAGTGACACTAATGGTTAAAATTATTAGGTTGGGGTCTCGGTGACATTAATGGTTAAAATTATTAGGTTGGGGTCTCGGTGACATTAATGGTTAAAATTATTAGGTTGGGGTCTCAGTGATATTAATGGTTAAAATTATTAGGTTGGGGTCTCGGTGACATTAATGGTTAAAATTATTAGGTTGGGGTCTCGGTGACATTAATGGTTAAAATTATTAGTTATTCTGTCTTGGTCAAATTGCTAGTTAGAGTTATCTGGGTTAAATCTTGTTGATATTAATGCTTAAGATTATAGGTTTTCTGATTGGTGAACTGTATTTGGTTATTGGGGGGATACCTGCTGCACGATAAAGATACGTAAAGTTGACTTTCTGTTCTTAATTTTTAAGTCTTATAATTATACTGATATTAAAACTAAGTGTAGGCAATAACAACCTCAAATTAATTGAGACATATTTTTCAGCAGAGCATCTGTAATTATAATCATTAGGTTTTTGCTATATATAGTATCAAAATTTGCACTGAAGGCATGTTAGGCATGTATAATATATCACATACATTTTGTTTATTTACATTTATGAGAGGCAAAGAGGCACAGTCTTCAGGATTTGAAGTTTATTTTATTTCAGAACTACTAAGTATTCCAAGGTTGAAAGAAAAAAGTTTAGATCAGCATTTTTTGATTGTGTTAACAGATATTTCGTCACATAGGTTAACAGATCACAAAGGTTGACAGATATTTCATCACATAGGTTAAAAGATCACATAGGTTGACAGATGTTTCATCACATAGGTTAACAGATCACAAAGGTTGACAGATATTTCATCACATGGGTTAATAGATCACATAGGTTGACAGATATTCCTTCACATGAATTAACAGATATGTATTTACCAAAGACCAGAGTGAGTACGCTTAATAAAGTTTAAAACTGTTTCACAGTTGTTGTAAAACAGATAAAGTTCATATATAGTTGTATTTAAACCAATTCCAGAAATGGCTAACTCAAAAAGCAGCTATTGAAAACTTCTTAGTAGAAATCAGAGTCACTAGAAGGTTTAAACTGCGTCTAAAATAGGAAGGTTTTTTGTTTCTTTTATTTTAATCTGACCTATAGCAAAATATTACATAGTTGTTACGATGCAGATGTCTTGATTTTGGCTTGTTGAAGTGATCTACATGTATCCTTCAATAAGCCCAGCAATCCAACACACACCTACAAAAAATGCGGGAGAGCTTATTATAGTGCAGTGTTATATGCAGTTTTTTCATTTGCTAAAAAATATTGGGGTTTAACACAGACTTGATAGTTTCTTGATACCTTATATAAAAGAGGATAATTTTCACAGCAATATCTAGATAACCTTGTGTAATGGGAGGTAACTGATGTAAATCTTCATGTTGTGCTTTTGTGTATCAATGATAAATATTTAATACACTAGTAACATTTAGTGTTTATCTGTGTGTTGGAAGTTTTGTTGATTTGTTGTCAAAAATTTTAATTCATAATTAAAATATAAGCCATCAATTTTTGGATGAAGTATCAACATTTACCATTTGTTTTCAGTTTTTTTTATTCTTAAACATCATTTTTTAATAAACTTTAACTAAAATACATTTTCCATTTACATACAGTTAGTAAAGATTCCCATTAATATCTGTTAACTGAGCAAATACTTGAGGTTTTACCAATTAAAACAATAAAATAATTCAGTTTCATTTTTTTTCCAATTGCCAGACTGTTTACAACCCAATGATTAAAAACAACAGGAATGATTTATACTGTTGTTTCTATAAATCTGTTCATCATTTTCATCTCATTTTTACCTTGCTATTATAATCCTGTAACAGATCAATTACTCATTTTACAATCATCTGTTGCTTGCACTTTGACCTTTTGGTACATTATTATTTAAACTGCAAATCCTGATATGTTTATCAATAAGCCTGCACTAGATTTTACTGGCAATTTCCATGATAATTGTAATTATTTATATTAATTTGTGGTATAGATAGTTTGTTTTAATTTGTTTTTATTTTTTTGTCTATTGTTTTTTTTCTATAGAAAAATTTCCATTTATTTGTGTGGCTAGATATTGAACAAGAATGTAAATGATCTTTAAATGAATTACATACCTGGTATGTAACAGGTAAACTTATTTCTTAAAAAATGCCATATTGCTATGTGCTGAAAATTAATTTATCAATGACATTTGAAAGATCAAAGATAACTTTCTCAGTAGTTAGAATTCTGTCTCCAATAACACAATTAATTAAATATTTTTTGCTCAGAAAATTATAGTGCAATTTAAATCGATGGTTGCATTAACCTAAGTTGGCAGTGAACTCTTACTGTGACTTTCCATGCTGAGATATAAAAGATGTACTAAAAATATTGTTAGTGGCATTGTTATCTCATTAAATCTACTAGAGACAAGATAAAAGTCATGTTTTACTTTCAAGAAGAAGACTTTTCTCAGGCTGACAGATTAAACAATGAAAAAAGCAAGTTTTTCCCTGATTGATGAAAGAAATATCTATCGCTTTCAGGATTGGTTGATACATATGATATCTGATAATTCCTTTTTTTCCCAGGACTCAATTAATCAGTTAACACATCAGAAAACAGCATTTCTCTTCAGCTCTGTTGTTGGTTTAAAAAATCAAAACAGTACCGTGTAGTCTGGTGAGTGTAAAAATCAAGATACAATGATGTGGTATTTGAGATGATGAAAAAATGGTTTTGTAATGAAAATGTGTTTATGATCATAAGTCAAGCTGAAAATCTTGTTCTAACATTATTGCTTTAGAAAAAAATATGAATAAATGAAAATTTGTAAATTTATTTATTAAATATAATCCCTGATTTTTTTGGAATGTCTCATCTTCAAAGTGTGAATTAATATGATTGTCAGTTTCTCTGTCATCTTTTAGTAAGAAACGTCCCAGGTTCATTGTATATTAATTTACATGTTTTTGCATACATTTTTAAGTATGGAATAAAACCAGCTCTTCATATAACATCTGGAGTTTTGTGTTTTTGTTTGGTATATATGCAATTTTTCATAAATTGATGCTAGCAGGTATTCTGCTTGGTCAGAATTCTCTTAATTTTCATGAAATTAATTCACTTCATTTTCTAACAAAGTACAAAAAAAATCTTCGATTAAAAGTGTATTCAGGATTCAGGGTTAGGCATCAACAAAAAACATTGGACTCTGAAAGGTACGTACATAAAACTTATCAGATAAATGTGATGAATATTTTGATATTAAATTCATGTGGTGTGACAAATTGAACAACAGAGCTCTCTCAAAATTATTTTCAAATTAGTTTTACATATTTGCATAATTTCTGCTTTTATTATATAGGTGTAGCATGCATATTACTTTGATTGAATTTTTTGTTTTGTTTTTGTTTTAGCATGCTTGACTAAATATGCAACATTTGTAAAAGTTTATGCCTGGATGAAATGGTATTTTAATTGAAATGTATCAAGGATTGTTGATGATAATTTTCTCATGTTGTCTTGCAGTGTGCATCTGACGACGCAGCAAAAACAGACAAAGACACCACAAGACAGAAGAAGAAAAGTTGGCTACTCTGGTAGAAGTGAGATAAAAAACAGAATATATTTAGTGACATTATAAGATAAAAACAGGAAAGTATTAAGTTTTGGATTGAAAGGAATTCATTGCATAAGTATAACTTAATTTATGATATTGTCCGACATCATTTTGTTGCATCCACAATTCGACCATAATAAGCCCACTCTTTGTTTATGTGATGCCAAAGGCTGTGCCAAAGGTCGTTTCACAGTAAACCATATTGGAGTATGTCAGTATGGTGTGAAATAAAAATATTTGATAATTTTGTTAAGGTATCAAGGCACCACAGCATCAAAAGAGTTCCAACTTTTTTAATATTTCAGACCAAAAGCATTCTCCATTAAGTAAGAGTTTTTTTGGTCTAAGAGTTAGGTCCCTTCTCAAAATACTCAAAATTCCTTGATATCAGCAAGCATATTATTTCAGTGTAATGGTTCTGAGATCAACTCATTCTGTAACTAATTTTCACTCTTTGATTTTCAAATCTTTCATATTACATCATGTCTTGTGATTGATGCTGACATTTTTATCACAATATATCCACAGTAACCCTTTTATTAACCTAAAGGATTTAAAATTAGGTTTAAATTAAAACCAATAATTAAAAAAAAATTTTGACATCTTGATAACGACTTCAACACTTTATTAAAGTTAAGGTATCCAGATAATTTTTTTTAAAATATGGTAATTTCTTTCATTAGCCCGGAAATCCCAGTTCTATTTTGGAATCAAAATGGTTACCGATAAGATATTGTGTCATTTTTTTTCTCAGTGATTAAATGGTTGTAGGTTGACAGTAGACTTTTAGGCCAGTGTATGTGTCAAAAGTTCTTTGCACAGAATGAAATACTCAAGTTGTTGTTGTTTTCAAAATATATGGCTCATATTCTGAATTACCAGGTATTTTAGTAAACAAATTGTCTTTAGCACAGAGAGCCTGTAGGTTTATGTTGTTGTTTGATGTCTGTTGTCTACCAGGCATAAAGAATATTATTTGAATAACTTCTTCTTGAGAACTATGAAGCCATGGGTCATGATTTTGTGCATATAGAATACAGTAGGAAAGGGATTGCAAGTTTGTTTAAATGAGGACCTTGACATATAATAAAAGCAACAAGGGTCAAATATGTTAAATGCTTGAATAATGTTTTCTCCAAGAAATGACCCATACTTTGCAGAGTAACAATGTTTTGGCTGTGAATTGCTGAATTGAAGGCTCTAAACTGTACTCAAATTAAGTGATTGCTGCATTCATTAGGTTAAATGTGTCACAATGTTTTGTAATGTCTTCCAAAGTCCCACGAAGCCAATAGTCTCATATTGGCCAGTCACTTGGTGAGCTATCAAGTCACATATATTTAGTTGTCAAATATAATGAAATCCTCATATAGCCCTAAATAAAATTTTAGGCCTCGTTGAATTTTCTAGCCTTGTAGTATGCAAGGATTTAGAACCATTTAAATTCATATTAGTTCAAATTAGAGATAAAAAATCTATCACAGTAATCGATAGGTGAAGCAAAGATGGACAGGGGCAAATAGCGCTGACAATCCTCACATCATGGTCAATATTTATGTATATTTACATTTGCATGTCTCATCCCATTACAATATAACGAGGCACCAAGTGTAATTATGAGACTATAATTGCAGCTGGTCCTGCTGTATTGTGATGTCACAACTCTCTTGCCAACCATTTTGTGTTTTGACTGTTCTCATGACTGGATTTACTCTATGTTGCACAATATAACTGGATACACGATCAATATTGCCCAAAATGTTGTTGGTATAAAAGCTAATGTTATTATAGTTTATATATTTGCAAGATGCCCTTCTTCCAAACCTTCTATCATCACTTGTAATTATATAAGCTATACTGTAATATCAAATATTTTTGTGGGACTAAGTTTTCATGGGTTTTTCAAAATAATACTATTTGATGACACATGATATCATGGATATAAATCTACTTCTCCTTATTTCAAAAATTCATGGACATATGAATTCATGGATTAAGAGTACCCAAGAAATCAATGAGAATAAAACCCGGCAGAAATTAAGGATTTCACAGTAATTGCACTCAGGAGATACTATTGTTTTACTCTATATATATAATTACAGAAGTCCTGTGTATTTCTTTTTTATCATTATACCACTTTGATTTAATAGGTGAGTGATACAGACTCTTTGGGCCTCTTTCTCAATATGTGATTGAGTAAAGATATAAATATTTTCCTTGGATTTTAAGTTATAGATGCTATAATTTTTACATTTTTTATGTTCAGCATTATTTGACAATATCATTGGCTGGTTGTCTGTGTTGACTGACGTTGATTCACTGTTTTAGGAGAGGGCGAACACTGTACATGTATTATTCATACTTTTATGTCAACCAAGTCTTCCAGAATATCACTTTTTTCTTTCATCTTTTTTTATGTCAGAAATATTTTAAGCAATAATCAAGTTTTATGAAAACCATTTGTTATTGTCTCTATACAACTGACATATATGGATTTCAAACTGAGGTAGATGTAAAAGTCTTCTGAAGTTCCATGGGCATTCCTTGTCTAATTGGTGCTGGAAGAGAGAATAGCTGCTGATGTCATCAATGAAGTAGTAGCTAAACAATCTAGAACAGTGGGTCTTATTATCCTTATACTTGGTCAGGATTCTCCATGTGAATCTTTCATTTGTTCCTAATTTGCCATTGTTTCTTTTTTTTTAATTTGAATTATGATTTCGTGAAAATGTCAATGTTTTCTTAGATTTTAAGAATCAAAATAAAGGTTTTTTTTAAAGCAAGTGTATGCATGACCAATGGTTTCTTTCACGAAAATCATTTCCAGGTTTGTACAATTTTCTGGAGACAGTGGCTGTGTTTTAACAATTAATGTGTTTTGTTTGATTGTGATTGATGAAACCTTGACAATACATTTGATTGTTTTTATGAACATTGTAATTTTTGTTAACACTGACCTTTTGGAGGATTTTTCGGACACAAGAATCTTGATGAGGTGTAAATTGTAATGGACAGGTAGATATTTATAACAAAATTTTTTGTAGAAATCTCACTTTTTAAGATTGCATAAATGTCATAGGGAAACTCAGTAAAAATATTGGAAATTTGGGATTAAAGCAAAAGATCTTGGATAAAGTTCACAAAAGTATGAAAAAAAGGTAATAGAAATACATGTTTAAAAACAAAATTTAGAAATTTCAGATCATGGCCATTGCTACTGAAAATTTGGAACAAGGTCAAAGATGATTTAGACAATGCAGTTCATCAACAGTTTCTGCATTAGATATTATATTAAGGATGAATATGGTATATTGTATGGTATATAT
Organism: Ylistrum balloti; assembly: GCF_031769215.1. Taxonomy (NCBI): domain Eukaryota; kingdom Metazoa; phylum Mollusca; class Bivalvia; order Pectinida; family Pectinidae; genus Ylistrum; species Ylistrum balloti. The sequence goes on from NW_026782216.1 coordinate 212,924, forward strand.
GTATATTTTTTTCAATTTTTTTAGAGGACAGGTGACTGATAAGGGTGTGAAAGACATATTTAACAGGTCTGTTTCTAGAACCCTTCTAGCATAATTTGAGGAGGATCTGAAGCTCCTTGTCTCCGAGAGCATTGATCTAATCAGTACACCAATCAATAAAGATATATTTGTTTTTTGATGAATCAAATTTGCGATATGCATGTTTTTTTTTCTTTTTCTTTTCTTTGTGAAAATTTTTAAAATAAGTGATTTATTTAACAAATAAACATGCGCCTGTGAGACAGACCTTTATACCTGTGATAAAGGCCACAGCCTTGACAGTAATCACGCCTTCTTGACAGGAGCTTTGACCCCGAAGAAGAGACCTCAACGACAGAGAGCAAGACCACATCCGTCTCACAGCGTCATCATGCTGACAGAGACCACATACCATGACAAAAATGCATCACCACTAGAAATATCATCTACTATAGACCAAACCCCTGTTATGATGATTGCACCTCCATGACAGAGGTCACACCCTGTAATAATCATGATACCATGCCCCTGTGACATGTTGTCTCCATATGACAGAGATCCTGACTTCATTCCCCTGACCTGACCCACACGTCCTAATGACAGCAGCCAATCCCTTGTGACTGTCCTCTTCTCCACACCCTTTTGGCAAAGACGACGCCCCTCATGACCGAGACTTTTGCAGTAATGTCACCCATAGGATAGTGACAACAACCCTTTTACTCAGTGATGAAGTCCTCACTCCTCTGACAGTAACTATCCTCACTACTTAAAGGGTTTTGTAGATGTAGGGAAGAGAATAATATTCCTTCATAAGAACGAGAAAAAGTTCATATTGTGTTGAAATGAAAACGATACAGTCTTGATTTGTTTGTAGGTTGGTGATTGGCAACTTTTATTTTATACCAAGAAAGGTCGCCTAACTTTTGTTAGTTACTGTGTCACCTGGGGTTTAAATAAAAAATCAGTAACAAATTTTCTTATGAAAGAGATCTAATGGTACTTGTCTTCAAGAAATCTAGATTTTAGCATTTTTTAATGTCAGAAAGCAGATTTTTCCATGGTAGGTGATTAGCATCCTGTGTATAAAGTTTCAGTTGATGAAATCTGATGGATTTTAGAAAATACAATACCCGTCAAAATATTTGTTCTAATTAAGTATTCTCTTCTCATTCCATTCAAAGACCATGTCCCTTATGACAAAATCTTCTCTCCTGTGATAGTAACCAGGCCCATATTGAAAGTGACTATGCCTCTGTGATGGACCTGTTCTCATTGAAAGTCATTCCCATATAGTATTTGTTATATCAATGACAAAGCCCACGTCCCACATGATAGAGACATCACACCTTTGACAGTTACTACAGCAGTTTGAAAGTGACTACGCCCCTTTGATGGCCCTATACGGCATGAAAGTCCTCACTCCTCTGATAGTAACTGTAATCACAACCCCAACGACAAAGACCACACCCATGTGACAGCAACCACACCCTTCTATTAGGGACCATGCTTCTGAGGACATTTTCATGTGAATAAATTATTTTGCTTTGTGCTTGTGGAATTTGTATGTAAGATATGTACTGTTTTAATGTTATTTAAATAAGCTTGTTATAAAAGTACAGTCGAACCTTGTTATCTCGAACTTAAAATTAGAATTAGAACTATTTCATGGATTCCTGCCAAATTTCACACTAAACATTTGAACTCAAATAAATCAAATACTCAGATAGCTGGGAGTTTTCCCATGGTCCCACCGACTTTGAGAAAATGAGGTTCGACTGTATTCATGTTTCCATAACCATTTTCCCCCCAAAATTGTTTGCAAGCATGATCTCGTAATCTGCATTTCCCATTAGAATTCCAAAACCTGCATTGTTTTTTCAAATTATTTTTATATGTATAAACCTTATACAGAGATTATGTAACCAGAGTAACTGTATGATGTCACTATTTAATAGATGTTTGTGTATGATGGATGATATTAGTAGCAGTAGATATACTTTATCTGACAATTGCCGAGTCCTCTTGTCAAACGGTATAATCATCAATAGACTGAGGATCTTGAATAAGTTTCCAATGAATTTATCAAAAACTTCAGATTGATGTGAACACCAATATAACAGTCTGTAATCATGTAACACTTTCATTTATTAAGAAGTCTAAATTGCTAATTCTGACTTCGACGGCATGTTTTATACCGCCAAAACCAATTGTGAAATATCAATCACTCTACTGTCATCTTTTTTCCAATATATGTAAAACCTACAAGAAAATAGAAGAAAAAGAGGAAGGAGGAAGGGGATTAGCTACTTTACGTGAGAAGTCTCTTCATACCGTCACGTGAATCGTCGTCATAGTTGATCTTCATTAATAACACGACTCAACATGAAGAGCTAATCTCATGCTTCAGTTAATGTCGAAGCTTGACTTTTCTGTGTATTATCATACTTCTTAGCTCTAAATTGTAAGATATAATTCTGGTTATACATGCGATATCATACCCGGATACTTCCATGTAATAATGATAAAAAAGATACTCGAGAAAGATGAATTGTTTAAGGGGTTGTATGCTGTGTCATGGTGACCAGCTGTTCAACAGTTTAGTTTGATAAAATTGTACAAGATGACATTTTGAAACGTGGAAACGTTTACGTTTTTGATTCAAGTAAGTATATACACGTGAAAATTTGACGTATAATTTTATATTCTGTTAAAGGGCAAAAGCATGTTACTTTCTGCACATAAAGATTTCCACTTTTCTCATAACACGACTGGTAATTAATTATCAGTTCATTAATCTTAGAAACAATTCTGGCCATTATTTATTCAAAAGAAAAAAGGGACCTGGCAATCAAGGTTCAGTCAACTCAAACGCACAATTCAAGATGTCCATGTCAACAATGCTTAAGGCTTATGTCTGTGTGTCTGATGACGGTCTACTGTTCACACTAAACAAACTAATTAAGACTATCAAGGTTTTAGTGAACACACAAAGTGGTCAGACTAACAGGATTCTATCACTGTGTACACACAAACCAAAGTGTCCACACTAACAAGGTTCTACTGTACACAAACCAAAGTATCCACACTAACAAGGTTCTACTGTACACACAAACCAAAGTGTCCACACTAACAAGGATCTACTGTACACACAAACCAAAGTATCCACACTAACAAGGTTCTACTGTACACAAACCAAAGTATCCACACTAACAAGGTTCTACTGTACACACAAACCAAAGTGTCCAGACTAACAAGGTTCTAATGTACACTCAAACCAAAGTGTCCAGACTAACAAGGCCCTACTGTACACAAACCAAAGTGTCCAGACTAACAAGGCCCTACTGTACACAAACCAAAGTGTCCAGACTAACAAGGCCCTACTGTACACAAACCAAAGTGTCCACACTAACAAGGATCTACTGTACACAAACCAAAGTGTCCACACTAACAAGGTTCTACTGTACACACAAACCAAAGTGACCAGACTAACAAGGTTCTACTGTACACACAAACCAAAGTGTCCAGACTAACAAGGTTCTAATGTACACTCAAACCAAAGTGTCCAGACTAACAAGGCCCTACTGTACACAAACCAAAGTGTCCAGACTAACAAGGCCCTACTGTACACAAACCAAAGTGTCCAGACTAACATGGTTCTACTGTACACACAAACCAAAGTGTCCAGACTAACAAGGTTCTACTGTACACACAAACCAAAGTGTCCAGACTAACAAGGTTCAACTGTACACACAAACCAAAGTATCCACACTAACAAGGTTCTACTGTACACACAAACCAAAGTGTCCAGACTAACAAGGTTCTACTGTACACACAAACCAAAGTGTCCAGACTAACAAGGTTCTAATGTACACTCAAACCAAAGTGTCCAGACTAACAAGGCCCTACTGTACACAAACCAAAGTGTCCAGACTAACATGGCCCTACTGTACACAAACCAAAGTGTCCAGACTAACAAGGTTCTACTGTACACACAAACCAAAGTGTCCAGACTAACAAGGTTCTACTGTACACACAAACCAAAGTGTCCAGACTAACAAGGTTCTAATGTACACTCAAACCAAAGTGTCCAGACTAACAAGGCCCTACTGTACACAAACCAAAGTGTCCAGACTAACAAGGCCCTACTGTACACAAACCAAAGTGTCCAGACTAACAAGGCCCTACTGTACACAAACCAAAGTGTCCAGACTAACAAGGTTCTACTGTACACAAACCAAAGTATCCACACTAACAAGGCCCTACTGTACACAAACCAAAGTGTCCAGACTAACAAGGCCCTACTGTACACAAACCAAAGTGTCCAGACTAACAATTAATGTTCACTGTAAACAGAAAGAAAAGTGTCCATGTGAACACGGTTCTACTGTATATACAAACAGTATCCACACTAACCTGTTTCCACTGTACACGCCATCCAAAGTGTCCCAGCTAACAATTTTCTGCTGTACACACCAACCAAGGTATCTAGACTTCTAAGGTCTCAATATACGCACGAACCGTTGTCCAAAGTTACAGGATTTGTCTGTAAAATACAAAGTTGTGTCCAGACTAAGAAATTTCATTGTATTGGAATGGAATTGATACAGAATGATAACACTCAAGCGTTTTTGTGATTTTTTTGCGCGTTGACATGTTTACGGCCTAGCTTAAACAACATCAGTGTTTGTGTTAATATGTTTTATTGTAAATATAACTGTAAAAGTGCATTTGACAAATATGTAAATAGTCGAATACAAAATCAGGTGGTTACAATTTAATGTTTGGTTTTGAATGAGTTTCAAGGTATGTTTCAAATTTGAAAAACAAAAACTGCTGGTTATAAGAACAACCCCATGTATGTCCGGACAAGGCCTTTATGGCTGTGATTAGTAAGGATAGTTGCTGTAGAGGTTGTTATTTTCAGCGGTTTAAATTTTCGTGGTCGCATTTTTTTTTTCAAAGAACACGGAGAAATAGTCACTGGTTTGAGCAAATTAGTTCTGTTTCCACGATTTTATTCTCAGTGTTTCAACCTCGTTTTATAGACTGTTTCCTTTAATTTGCAAAGTCGTTTTCCCAAAATGAAGGAAAATTAAGATGGTTTTCATAATTCTACTGTACTTTTCCGATTTTCACGATACTATCGGTTTGTAAATTCAGGTGGGAAATCTCTGATTCCTTCCTTGAAAATTGAACCCGTCAGTAAAGAAACAATCTTTTACTATGCCCTACCTTGGACTTGCTGTGTAATGGTCAACATATATACTGTAAAATCATATATTTTTGTGGGCCTCAATTTTCTTGGGCTTTCAAAAAATACTCTTCTCTGGACGCTTGGTTCCGCGGATAAATATAGCTCAATATACTATACTGCTGTACTGAAACGGTTCGTGGACATATGAATTCGTGGAATAAGAGTAACTACAAAATCAATGAAAATAAAACCTCGCTGAAAATGAATGATTTTACAGGATATACGTGGTATTTAACGCTTTTGATAGTTATTCTGTATATCATGAGTTGTACTACATGTTATCTGTTGTTTCGGTGTCGTTATTATTCAGTATGATGTTGGTGGCCGTAAACGTTCCAAAATCCAAACTTTTATTTAAACATTTGCTCTTATTATTTAACGTCACGAAATTCTGTTCAATTGAAAACAGCAAAAATGAAAAACTAGCGATATTCGTGGTGATTTTGATTGACGAGTCCATATTTTTTACTGAAAAAAGTATACATTGATTGTGATCTATAATTATTCAAATTCAGATCAATGTAACTCTTGTAGAAAACGATAATTATTTTAAAATTGCGAGAACGGTTAAGTTATAATTCGGATAAAGGACACTATTTAATATATTTAACAGATTCTGGTCACCGTTTGTCATTGTTTCATGCTTTCAGTATATTTTAATCTCAAGTGATGCTAAGATGCCTGTGGATCGTGAAATATTATACAAATGATTATATTCCAATCAACCGTAAACCTAGCATCCCAGAGTTTATGTAAATGATTTATATTGTACAAGCAATTGTTTTTATGTTCCTAGAAATATGGTTTGTCCATATGCAAGATATTTATGTATTTTATGCAAATTATATTTATTTTCAGCTATTTTGTCATGCCTGTGTTAAATTTTAAAATAAATCTTTTGACAAAGATGTAACGAAGGAGCGTTTGTTTGTCTTTTACTGTAGCATCAATTAATAATGGACATTTCGTGTTAATATTGATCTAGCAGATACTATGAATATTCTGCTACAAGTGTTTTGTAAAACCGCGAAAATTTGAACTGTCGAAAATATATTTCCATTAACCGTTTGTTACTAGTACATGCTTTCAAAAATAACAAGTCGATTTTCAATGCCTATTCTGAAGTCTTTTAAAATGACTAAATCATATTCATATTCAACGAGCAATGTTGTTTTTTAGTCCACCATCTATTCAAATAGATGGTGGGTTATTCAAATCGCCCTGCGTCCGTGGTCCGTCGTCCGTCCGTCCGTCCGTAAACAATTCTTGTTACCGCTATTTCTGGAAAAGTATTGGAAGGATCTTTCTCAAATTTCATATGCAGGTTCCCCTTGGTCCCTAGTTGTGCATTGTACCTTTTTTGAACTGATTCACATTCAAGATGGCCGACAGGTGGCCATCTTGGATTTTGGAAGTAAAAGTTTGTTACCGCTATTTCTGGAAAAGTACTGGATGGATCTTTCTCAAATTTCATATGCAGTTTGCCCTTGGTCCCTAGTTGTGCATTGTACCTTTTTTGGACTGATTCGAATTCAAGATGGCCGACAGGTGGCCATCTTTGATTTTGGATGTAAAAGTTTGTTACTGCTATTTCTTGGAAAGTACTGGATGGATCTTTCTCAAATTCCATATGCAGTTTCCCCTTGGTCCCTAGTTGTGCATTGTACCTTTTTTGGACTGATTCGAATTCAAGATGGCGGACAGGTGGCCATCTTGGATTTTGGATGTAAAAGTTTGTTATCGCTATTTCTTGGAAAGTACTGGATGGATCTTTCTCAAATTTCATATGCAAGTTCCCCTTGGTCCCTAGTTGTGCATTGTACCTTTTTTGGACTTATTCGAATTCAAGATGGCAGACAGGTGGCCATCTTGGATTTTGAATGTAAAAGTTTGTTACTGCTATTTCTTAGAAAGTACTGGATGGATCTTTCTCAAATTTCATATGCAGGTTCCCTTTGGTTCCAAGTTGTGCATTATAAATCCGAAATCAAGATGGCTGACAGGCAGCCATCTTGGATTTTGAGAGTAAAATCTTTTTATTGCTATATCTGAGGAAGTCCAGGATGGATCCTTCTGATATTTCATAGATATTGGTTTCCCTTGGTCCCTAGTTGTGCATTGTACCTTTTTTGGACTGATTCGAATTCAAGATGGCCGACAGGTGGCCATCTTTGATTTTGGATGTAAAAGTTTGTTACTGCTATTTCTTGGAAAGTACTGGATGGATCTTTCTCAAATTCCATATGCAGTTTCCCCTTGGTCCCTAGTTGTGCATTGTACCTTTTTTGAACTGATTCACATTCAAGATGGCCGACAGGTGGCCATCTTGTATTTTGGAAGTAAAAGTTTGTTACCGCTATTTCTGGAAAAGTACTGGATGGATCTTTCTCAAATTTCATATGCAGTTTGCCCTTGGTCCCTAGTTGTGCATTGTACCTTTTTTGGACTGGAATTCAAGATGGCCGACAGGTGGCCATCTTGGATTTTGGATGTAAAAGTTTGTTACTGCTATTTCTTGGAAAGTACCGGATGGATCTTTCTCAAATTCCATATGCAGTTTCCCCTTGGTCCCTAGTTGTGCATTGTACCTTTTTTGGACTGATTCGAATTCAAGATGGCGGACAGGTGGCCATCTTGGATTTTGGATGTAAAAGTTTGTTATCGCTATTTCTTGGAAAGTACTGGATGGATCTTTCTCAAATTTCATATGCAAGTTCCCCTTGGTCCCTAGTTGTGCATTGTACCTTTTTTGGACTTATTGGAATTCAAGATGGCAGACAGGTGGCCATCTTGGATTTTGAATGTAAAAGTTTGTTACTGCTATTTCTTAGAAAGTACTGGATGGATCTTTCTCAAATTTCATATGCAGGTTCCCTTTGGTTCCAAGTTGTGCATTATACCTTTTTGGACTGATCCGAAATCAAGATGGCTGACAGGCAGCCATCTTGGATTTTGAGAGTAAAATCTTTTTATTGCTATATCTGAGGAAGTCCAGGATGGATCCTTCTGATATTTCATAGATATTGGTTTCCCTTGGTCCCTAGTTGTGCATTGTACCTTTTTTGGACTGATTTGAAATCAAGGTGGCCCACAGGCAGCCATCTTGGATGTCGACAGTAATACAGCACAAGCATATTGTCCATTATCCACCTGTAACTGACTGCTATCTAATAATACTTTGGGATCTTTTTCAAATGATATTTGCTAATAGGTGCTTAATAAAAATATCTTGTGCCATCATTGAGTACATTCAATGAAGACCAGTTCATGAACATTTACAACACCTGTAACAAACAAACAAAAATCTTCAAGAACTGAAAACAGATCCTTAAATGGTGGGCGCCAAGATCCCTCTGGGATCTCTTGTTTAACTGACAAGATGCGTTTCCATTTCTCATATGAGATAGTTGACATGTCTTATACGAAGATTGGACACCTGCAATATCAAATATTTTCAGGAACATACAATGATAAGGTGAATGCTTTATTGATATCACTCAGTTTTCAGGGTCAAATACATAAACAAAAGGTAATGTTGCGCTTAAATATTTTTCGTTTTCCCCACTGGTCTAATTCTTCAGCTTCCTCAACCCTGAGCGTGATCGAAACCATCACGATTACAAGATTCGATAATATTCTTCAAACTCGTTCTTATTTCGGACACTTTTTTGGTTTTTATTGATACGAGAAAAAAGTCTTTAGCTTGTTTATGAAGTATACGGGAGTGTATTTTGCGAAAAGCTGGTAAGTCTAAAGCTCAGTTGATTGATGGTGGAATCGAGAGTTTCTTTGTTGAGTTTGACAATGATGTCGTCAGCTTTTAACTACAAATAGAACCTGTCACTTTGCAATCTTGTTTCTGTTTTCATACAAAACGGGTTTTTGATAAATTTTGAAATTATCTTGTAGATATAATTACTATGCTGATCTCTTGTCCCTTGAAACAAGAAAGACACCTACAAAGTTGAAAGTCATGGAAAAGACATGTCTTGATCTGTAATCTTTTCCCGATCCTTCACTTCCTGTAGACTATATGGTAAGTATGATGATTTCTTCATTCCCCCTCCTGTACAGAAGACACATAAATAGCAGATGGTAATTAAGATTTAGAATAAGATACAGATGAGCCAAATAATTAAACTGCATCAAACAGGTGCTTCACCCTTAAAAAATTCGACAGTGATGCAAATAACTTTAAAACCTTGGTGACGACGGAGTAAAACCACAATTGATCGAAAGAAAGCCGAAATCTAGATGGTGAGATGTCCTATCTCAACAATTCAACACATTGCGCAATGTATATACAAGTACATACGTATATTCTGAACTCGTGGATTTCCCATTTCTTAAAAGTAACAGTACTGTGTACAGCACGTGGTTTCGAAAGTTACAGAAGGATATAAAACAAGGAAAATTGTATCGTCGTTTTCATAATTTTAAGGAGGAACGTTCTCTCCTACCCTTTGAAGTTGTGTTCGATGTTCGTTAGTATACCTTGTGATTTCACTGTTATAAGCCCCTTTTTTTACTGGAGGAACCTTTTACACGGAAGGTATCGACGTTGCATTCGGACTATTTTGAGTTTGAATTCTCTCTCTGCTACGTAAAACAGATGTTTAGTGGTCTGAATTTTTAGAATTAAGGCAATTAAAAAGTCAATTAATTAGGATGTACTATGTGTATTTTCAAGGTAAATCGATCGTACAACATCGCTTGGTGTCAATTGCACTGTATGCAAGCTGTTGTAACACTTCTGTCTCTATAGGAACAATGAACAGGTTGCAAAGTCTTGCGAATTGTGTATGGCAGTAAGATAACCCGTACCATAACTATACGAGTGATGACTACTTAGATTTTAAAAAATGGTATACAGTGGTAGGAGAATGAAAGATTACATGTCTTGGTTAAACAAATCTGACATAAATCATGCTTATTTCAAATTTTCAATTATCTTTTTCAGAACAATAAAGTTAGAAAAAGACCCCGTTTCACTCTTCATGAAGGATTCAATCCATCTTTCACTAAACGTATATCTTTTGCGCAAAATCCTTTTAATGTATTAGAGAGGATAGAACTATTAATATCACTATAATGACGTATCAAGGATATATGTGTATACTTCTTTACCTGTATCTCAGCTTGGTGATTCATCAAGATATGTCAAAGATATGTCTCTTGTTTAATTCCTCACAGAGTGTTGACAGGTCAAGACCATCATCAATTCAGGAACACGTAATATATATGTAAACCCTGTTGAGTGATGGGTAGAATTGTAGTGCAATGTTCAAATGGTCCAGAGTTCAAACTTGATATTTTTGCAATTCCCTGCTTTCACCTATTACAGGAAGATTGTAAAACAAAAAAACAAACAAACAAACAAACGCACAGCATCTTTTAATACAAATTAAGAGTTAGATATGAAGAGCCAAACAATGAATTAAACTGCATCATACAACTATTCTGTTCTTCTATGACTCGTCAGTGCCATTAGGCGCCTAATAGTTCTCTCCTCTCTAATACATCAACCCGGGGAAGAAAACCCAGTTTTTCATGTTCGAAAGTTTTGTGGTGATGAAAACCATAGTGCTTGTATTATGTTTACAATTGAACTCAAACGATGGAGAAACTACTGATATGGCATGGAGAACATCACACCATCAGCAAACATTGCTATGAGATTCCTTCTGTAGTATTCCACAATAGTTGCACTGTGATGTATGTGTAAATCAATACTCTCCGAGTTTCATTTTGAAGATTTCGAAAGTATTTTTGATCCACTAATTCATACGTTCAGGAACTATTAAACGGTTAATTTTCAAATGTTAAGAGAGTATAGTTTATAAACGAAATTAAGTGTCCATGGTAGGTATTTAGTATTGCAGTTGCAATTTGAGTCCCCCAAATTGAGTTATAATTTTGAAACTGTAGTAAGAATGTCAATATTTTACTCTTCATTCATCTGATTATCTACTTATTTCTTCAAGCTACATAACTTTTGTTTCAGTTAGTTTATAGCAGTACTCTAGTAATTTTTTTCAATAAATATAACGCCTCAGTGCATATACAATAATGTTAAAGGTGTCAATCTAGTTTTAAAAAAACTTTCATGGAATCACATTTGATATCACAACGAGAGTTTGCAAGGACGACACCATAATATTGAAAGTAAAAAGTCTGTTGTTTGGAATACTGCAATAGTGCCATATTGTTTCCTTCGTGACATACATTTTTGCAAATTTCTTCTATTCTTGATAAACCAAGAGTTCCTTAAAAACAACAGTCCTGTGATGATAATCTCGATTACAAAACATTTGAAATATAGATAACCTTTGGAAGAACACGTGAACGTCCGTCTCCTTCGCAACAGTTTGAAGTGGTTAATGAGATCGATTGCAATAGTTCCACAGTTAAATGTCAGTTGCAGCTGCAACATACGAAAATGGCTCCTAGCTTTCGGATTCTTTCTTTTCTTGTATTACCATTTTTTTAATGCATCACTCAATTTTGCTCAAGAAATAAAAAACAAACTTACTTACATAACACAACATATTCTCGGATTTAAATTAAAAACAACGATTTGTTTCACGAACCGAAATATAATGTTGTCGTCTGCTTCATTTCAGCAAACAATTTACAAAATATCTTATAAATCCTACGAACCATCCTTTGTAGTTTGGTTTGCGTCATAATTTTCTATAAGACCATGTACAGCCATCGGCTAGACACGATCGGCGGCCATTTATCATACATAAATTACAGAATTACAAGCGTCTCTGTAACTGTGACAGGTTAGCGTGCCATTGTAACAAAGGAGTCATAACGAACATCACACACTAACGTAATACCACTTCCCACAGTCCCCGAAACGCTACATAAGGCATATGGACATTGGCCACACGATAAACTGGACGTGAAGCTGGGCGGCATCATGGTCACAACAAGGATTGGGATTATATGTATTTTATGTTCTCTTATATATGGTGAGTATTTTTGTCTTATGAAAAGATTAAATTTGCGTGTATATTTACCGTTAATTCAGTAAAGACATAGATATCTAATAAATCAATTGTTGTATAATTTTTTTTACACTTGAGATAGAGTAAAAGAGGAAACTTTTATTTCTGTTTTATCTCCTTTTTTTACGAAATTCACGAAAACGATATTCTTTCTTGCATTCCACTTTTTTTTTATTTCTTTGTATTTCTTTGCACCTCCAATTCTACGAATTCTTTCTAACTATCACGTTCATAGTTTTTCGTAAAAAGTAACTTGACGCTTAAACTCTGTTATCGTGTCATGTCTAAGCATTTATTTGGTTGATAAGAGAAGGACTATGAACAAACATTTGCTTGATGATTGATCAACTCGTTTTCACGTTTTGGATGAATGTATTTGCTATTTTCACACTTGCTCCGAGCTGATAAGCAACCTATCCATATATCTTTCCACTCCTGTCGATTTAAGAACACCAAAGTACATTAATATCATTGCGTCCACACACCAGACTTGAAACTACAACAGTGTCAACGCACAAAAACTACAACAGTTTCAACGCACAAAAACCATTAATATCATTGCGTCAACACACCAGACTTGAAACTACAACAGTGTCAACCTACAAAAACCATTAATATCATTGCGTCAACACACCAGACTTGAAACTACGACAGTTTCAACGCACAAAAACCATTGATATCATTGCATCAACATCAGACATGAAAATACATGGTGTCAACGCACAAAAACCATTAATATCATTGCGTCAACACACCAGACTTGAAACTACAACAGTGTCAAGGTACAAAAACAATTAATATCATTGCGTCAACACACCAGACTTGAAACTACAACAGTTTCAACGCACAAAAACCATTAATATCATTGCGTCAACATCAGACATGAAAATACACGGTGTCACTTAACAATAAAATAAAAAACATCACTTCAACACAATAGGAAAATACCATAATATCTAGGGAAAAGGAAACATACAATCACAATAGTTCCGCCATACAAAGACAATATTTTCGACTACGTCAAAAACGTATATATATATATTTATCCCACTGTCAAAACATATAAAAATATCTTACTATCCAAATCAACACCAATACAGTAGGCGAAAAAGATATTTTAACAAAGTAACACACCTAACGGCAACAATGAAACTTAATATCATTTCAGAGGTCAAAATATTCTTAAGATTGTTATTTTCGCGGGGTTCAAGTTTCGAGGAAGTAACACAATTGCAAAAATATATTGGACATAAAAAAGAAATAAATACATTCCGTTACAGAATACACCCTTCTGTTTTTAAGTTGCGAAAATATTTGAACTATCGAAAATCTGGACAAGAATTGATAATAATTCCTAAACTTGGTCCTGTTAGTAAGTACTTGATGATGTCTGTTGCTTGCTTTGTTGTACAACATTCTTACCTCTTTTGCTAGTCTCATCAATTGAAGGAAGGAGAAAGGGAAGACGTCGTTCCATGATCGGAATGCTGGACAAAATAGAACCGACCAGTCAGTTCAAGTTCCCGATATCTTCCTTACTAGGACAGTCATGTAAGTTCATATACCTGGATATACAGGAAAAAGTGTTTAAATCACAAGTATCTTTTTTTCGTGTTTAAGTAAAATTGCCGGAACGAAGAAAAAAGCCAATTATAACAAGGCTTATATTGTCTTCATCTTTAATCAATGTTGATTTTTGGTTGTTATTTCGGGCAAAGTTTCAGCAGTGCAGTATAAATATCTATCTTACAGATGGACATCTTTTCTACTTACGTAATTGGTCATTTGTCTTGCTAGTAATCACTGTATCAGCATTGTGTGTCGGTGATTAATAGATCAGTCTGACCTAGGTGCTAACGGCGAAGGACATCTATTGTCACCTAGTCATTTCATTGGACAGCTCATGTCAGTCGGTAATATACTGACATTGGTCACTGCTCAAGTACTTACTAAGGAGTGAGAAAAACAATTAATGTTATCTCAGTTGTTATAAATACTTCCTTTATAATTCAATAAAGAGTTGTTATATTGATAAAATACCATAAAATAACTTACTGTTAAATAAATGATTTTCGTGGTTTTTCTTTTTCTTGAACTTATGTTACTCATATTCCACGATTTTTTATGTCCACTGGTCATTGTTTGGATTTCGTGGGCAAGATTTGAATTAAGAGTAAAGAAAAATGTATATTTTTTAAAGTCACGAAATTTGAGCTCATCGAAAATATATGATTTTTCAGTGTATGCTTATTTGTTCGGATTTTGACTTTTTGTAAGCCATGATAAATCCTAGTATCATATTGAAGTATTATGATGATACTTGTATATGAAGTAAATTATATTTCAATTGGGTTTCAATTGTGCAAAGACAAAGGTACGGACTTTTGATTCCATCTTTTATATAAAAGTGATATTCTTTATTTTTGGCAATGAGAAATTACTAATTGTCACATCAGGTGAAAATAAAGTAGAACGACAACTGGCTGATCTATTATGTCCCTAAGTATAAAATCTTTTCCATTTCTATGTGACTGTCTACATTCACTGCCATCCATTCCAGTTTCTATACTTGCATGATTCTAAGTCTAAGTTATTGTTCTTAATATTCTTTTTCTGTCACTCCATCACAGTGTTTGTCCTGGAGGAACTTGATTTCTGTCTATATTACTGTCCAAGGAATCTATCACTGTTAATAATTATCAATTGTCGTTCGGATCCAATATATAATTGTGTTCTATAATATCAAAGCAATTCACATATTATTTTCAATATTGCTGAGAAAACTCTTTTCGAAACCGAAATCCTCTGAATGCTAAAAAATAAAGTAGAACTGTGACGTTGTAAAAATTCAAATGATGGTAGCTTAATAACAAATAGGATAATCAGTATCCTTTATATACTTATTTAATCAGTTAATATCTGTAGGACTTGAGTGATTTCATAAGGTGTTGATTTCAGTGCCAGCAGATAACGACAAGACAGCGGAAGCAGGCCATAAAGTGATAACAGGATCAGTTTCCAAGAACCGACACAAACTGCCGTCACCTGTCTCCCTGATGGGCAGTAGATTGGCTGCCACAGAGAATGGTTTCGGTAAGTATTATTTTGTTTTGTACTCTAATTAAACTTGATAACACGCATAACATATCCTACATTCTCGTATGTTTTATTTTACTTAATTTGATTATTTTCTTCTTTTTATGCCCCAGTATATTGTTTTAGTGCCGTCTATTTGTCTGGTGTCAACTTTAACCATACCTATAGCTATTGCACCGTAAGAGGCCGGGCTTTCGTATTTAGCAAACTTTTCTGGTCATGTGACCTTGGCCGTAACATTTGACATACATTTGAAAGAAGAAAACCATTACCACAATAAAGACATAAGTGTTCAACAAAGTGTGCATGCAATAAGCACATGCTTTGCATAGTACAGTTTTAATGTCAAACAGAGGGCATAATGTTTCATTAACACGTTTTGCTTTGTTTTTAATATTGTTTTAGTATTTCTTTAATATGCTATATTGCTTTCCCACTGTTTTTCCCTCACCAGAGTATGGGGACGCTTTTTACAGTGTACAATTACATACTTATGGTCTTACAATGTCAGGGAAATGACAATATCTTATTGTATCAAATACCTTCTACTGATATCACAACTTGAAGATTTGTTTTCGTGCTTAATGAAAATAGAGAGGATATCCAGCAAGGTTAATATGTTTTCTTTATTGAAACTGTCCGTTATGAACACTGTCACAGTTAAGAAGATGCATGGTGGATGTGGGCGAGGTACCTGTATAAGGACAATGGAAAGTTTAATTAAAGCCTATAGACGCCGTTCTAAAGTGCTATTGTGTAGGTAAGTTACTGTCGACGAGAATGACAACTGAAATGATAAAGTAGTTGTTGTAGTTTTAGTTATGTTTATTTATTAGTTAAAATCATATTTCACAGTATATAATTAATGCGTTTTTTTTAATAGTTTATTATATTATTCGTATGGTAGGTTACATTTTATCGATGAACATATATTTTCATCATTTTTTGAAAAAGTACAGCCAAACAATGAATTAAACTGCTTCATACAGTGGTTTCGTCCTTTTAGAATTTGTCTGTGAAGAGCTTAAATCTTAAACCTAGGAGGCGACTCCAAAGTGATTGAAAGAAGTGTCAAATTTTCAAATGGGATGTGCACCAGTCTCATAATTCAGTAAATTTCGTAATTTCTGTATATCTGATAATTTTTTTCAAGAACACTTTAAGTTCTTCGGATGTTAGCATCACTGACTAGTCCTGGAAGGACGAAACAGTTTAATCCTACTGCTAAGGTATTGAAAGGTGTTAAACACTTGTAAGTCATACAGAGTGCATTGTTGACAATTTCTGTTTACATCTTACTTGCAATTTGCAATATATAGGAGGCTGAACCGTCACATGGACTGTCTGAATTACAAACTGCAGAAATGTCCTATGACGTATTGGCGGGCCGTGCGCATGCTCAGACGTGCATTCGGGGAATATTTATGGCGTTGTAATATTGAAATCCCAATCCGCCTGGACATTGCTCTACAAAAACAGATCCCAAAGTTTGTTGATGACGTCGCAACCCATGACAGTGCTAAAATACTTCCTGAAAACTATCCAGAGGAATTAGGAAACTATTTTGAAAAGGACGATGATTTTTATGACGACGATGATGACGACGATTACGACGATGATATGCTAGATGATGACCATTATGAAGATGATAACGATATTAAGGAATTTAAAGAGAATATGAGAAAACTCGTTAAAGGTGGGTATGTTTTTTTCGTCAAATAAACGTTCATTTGCTGTCGTATTTACATAATAATGGAGACTGAAGAAATGTTTTTTTTGCTTTTATGAACCAGATGACACCTATATGTGCAATTGATTATTAAAACGTACCCTTACGTCCTGAATATTAGGAAGTGATGTTTTTGAACGTTTAACAATATGGTAGTTATGGAAATATTGTTGTAATAACATATCGCTATTTTTGAATAGTAAATATTTATAGTAAACTACTATGCATTTTTGTACAATGATATGCTATATTGTTAGGCACAACAACCTTAAGAGGTCATAATTTTGCAGAGGCATATAAAAACCGCCATAACTATGTTATTCAATTAATGCTTTTCTAGTTTCTGTTTTCGTTTTACAGCTGATGACAAGTATCTAGACAGACATGATGATGAGGAGGATGACTATATGGATTACGATGACCACGATGATGACGATTATGAGATTGATGACATATTAGAAGATAAGAAAGAAGCTTTAGAAGATATCATTGAGAAAACAGATGCCATAGATGATGTATATGACGACATATTAGAAGAGAAGAAAGATATTCTAGAAAATATCATCGATAAGAAAGATGACATTGATGATATATACGATGACGTCGATGACTATGATGAAGATGATATAGATGACGATGAAATAGATTTTACTAACGATATCGATGACATATACGATAATGTCGACGATGATAAAGATCGTGAAATTATGGAGAAAGATGCTGATGATGACGACGATGACGATTATGAAAATAGCGATGATAATGATATAACAGATCATATAGAAGATGTTATCGAAAATATGTATGAAAATGATAATGACGAAGACGACACTGACGATGCTAAAGGCGATGATGATAACTATGACGACAGAGGTGATGATGACAATATAAGAGAAAGATATATTGATGACGACGATAAATACGACGAATTAGACAATGACGATGATGATGCTGACGACCATTTTGACTATGACGACAGGGATAATGAGGAAATTGACGATGATGTTTATGAAAATAGACTTGACGACGACACCATTAAAGAGAAATTCTTTGATGATGATCGTTATGAAAACGATGATCAAGACGATGATTATGAAAATGAGATTGACGATGATGATCATGATACTAGTGACGGTAATCGTCATGACTTCGATGATCACTATGATGATGACCATGAAGATGATGTTGACGATGATGACCATTTTAACTTGGATGATCGTGACGATGATTATGAAAATGATGATACAGACGATATCAATGACTTTGAGGATATTGACGACATGCATGAAAATAATGATTACAGTTTGGAAAACGACAATGCTAATAATGAAGTTGACGATGACAAAATACCAGATACTGATGACGATGATATCGTCGTTTTGCCCATGCAACTATATAACCGATTGGCAAGAAGAGCTATCGTTTCTCGTCGATTTCAGCACTTGAACAAATTATTCAAAGGCATACCGAACAAAATCATTGGCCCTATCAAAGGTACTGAAATTACTTTACTGTCATTCTTTCAACTGTGTTAATGTTGCAATTTCATTTTATGGCAAACTGTAGATAATTTATTTAATATTTGTTTTGTCATTAGGTAAATAACTTTACTGTGTTAAAAGACTGTATTAACTTATATAAACTAACATATGGAGACTTGCAATTGATAAACTATAACATGGTATCATGATAAAATATAACACCACGGAAAAGAGTCCCTCGAGACATAGCATCAAGAAAAAATCAAAAGAGAACCAAATGTTATTATCATTATTATCCCTCAACATAATGATTAGTAGTCTAGAGCGAAGTCAGGGGCAAAGAAATTTATTTCACCGCTTTACTTACTTCACTCCGTCAAATCAATTTCCATAAGATGTCACGTGTTATATTGAGCTCGTTTCTTTGTTATATTTTTTAGGAAAACGGACATATTTTGATAATAGAATTCCAATCTATAGACGGATCAGACCAAAGAAGATAAACCGAAGCCCAAACGTCGAATTGGCGAAGTTGGACGGAAAATATATGTAGGTAATAGTCAGTATGGTATGAAATAAATTTGTTTGATATTAGACTATCGGATTATTTGGTTGTAGGATAACGTTTTTTGACATCATCAAATTGCCTATGATTAAAGTCTAAAAAGAATTTGTATTCTTTTTCTTTTGTTTTCAAAATAATTCTTTTACTGCGACATAAGTGTGTCTATAAATTGTTAACAATGGAATTCCTATTGCAATATAGATTCTGGTCAATCTTATTTGTCATTTCTATTGTTTTATTGTATTGTTATATCTACTTATGCGGTTTGACAATGTATTTATATATGTATGCCAGTATCAACTTTTCAATAATAATGCATAATTCTTACATATAATCCTATATTTCGTTTCAGGCAATGAAGGATAGTTAATGCTTAAGTGTTTGCTTTAATACGCTGAAGTGAATCTTGGATTTACTCATAGAAAAATCAATTACACGTGGTATTGTTTTACCATTGTCTGATAGTTTGTGATATACCATTTACCCTTTCATGCAGGAATTATGTTATTGTGTTTTGACAGTTATACCATGTATATAACGATTTTTCTTTTGTCATTGTGTCGTTGATGCTTTGTGTAAACGGTATTTTCCCAACATTTTTCGACTAATTAAACGCAGACATGATATCAAACTCTTTTTCAAGTACATGTATTAGATATGTTATGGTAATATTACGGATTCCAACTTTTTATGATCTCCAAAAACAGACATGTTGTATAACTCAAGTTCTGTTTGTGAACATGAAAAGAGGTATTTGAGAGCAGAAGAACGATTTTAGTAATTTAAGAAAAATTCTCACTTTGTAGGTTCAAACGAGTTATTGCCCCTTAATCGTCAGTACGAATTTAAGTACGAAACACTATTTGCTTTCATCATTGTCATATGATCATTTACCCATTAGTTCAACTTTGAACTGTTTGGAAACTTTCGAAATTAAACAAAGTTCTTGGACTTCGGTGTATTTGTTGTGCATATTTCCATATCCCGTTCCTTAGGTAATCCTCTAGATGAAATTTCAGAGATGTAATGACAATAAGATAAAAACTTCACAAATGAAGAAACCATAACTCCACTGTTTTAATCGAAGAAAATAATTTGTTTATACCCTACAGTTTACCATGAATAAGCCTTATTTCTTGTTTCCTTTGGTAATAACATACAGACATGTTTTTTTCAAAAGACAGTAACATTTCTTGATAAATTTGGTTTTGCATTTTCACACCATTTTGCTATCAATTTAATTTATACACGTTCCAGCTACTACAAGAAGACCCCGCCTCAAAATGACCCTGGCTGTTCATGGGGCCATAAACTCAACAAACAGTCAAGTATTCACACAAACTTTAGGGGGAAAAAAATCTTTAAATAAATTCGTAATTTTCAAATATGTCTTCATAAAAGTCAACTGTTCATATAACGGCATAAACGCCAATGATTTTGATTTATGTTGTTGCTATATATTTAATCACATGTACCTTATTTGCTCAAGGTAAAGTTCGTTTAATAGAAATGCTCTTTCATTTTATCTTTATTTTATCTTTTATTTATTTTGTAATATTAAATCTCAGAATGTCAAGTACAATGTGTTTTCTTGCTTTTTTGCTTGAGAAATATTGATATTACTTTAGAAATAAGTACATTCCGAACATAAACTTACATGCTGTTGAATTATGATAGAAAAGTATACAAAATATTTTAAATGTATATATAGGTACATGTATAAATATATTTTATTGAAAACACTAAAACAACAATTTGGTCAAAAATCCCTTAAAATTAGATAAACTTTTGAAATATATCGTTAATGCTCCTTCAAGCTATAAGAGGTTTACACAATGTTAGAACTGATGTGTGAACTATATGTGTATAGCTGTTGATGTTCTCTAATTAGTCTTGTAGTTGAATAGGTATGTTATTTATATGTTTACACATGTTTTGTAATCTTTAGACATGATCTTTTTCATTATAACACCTATCTAATAAAGATTGATCAATCTTTTAAATGTTGTTTTAATATTTACATTAGATTATGTGATAATTGATATATCAAAGTTTTTGAGTCACATATATCAATGTTCGTATACACAACAGTCAGGGCGTGTATAAATAGCCTTCCACGCGTACATAGTCGCCCTACATCTTTACGGCCCGTTTGGCACCTCACGTCTCGGCAAACTGCGTGAATTTGAGCCCAAAGTTTCTTGATTGGGAAATAATTGATACGTCATTAATTAACTAGATAACTGTGATCATTAGCTCTGACAGTCAAACAGGATCTGACAGATTAACAGACCAATCAAAACCGATCTTACTGATAAAAACTGCAAGACAGTGAATATATAAAATGTCGTAAAATCGGATAGATTGATTTTTGTGTAATTGTTTTTTTTTAATAAAGTACTTAAATACGAGATGTGGCTACCGTGTATTGTTTGGTAAGATGTAAGCTACATATAGCGGCATGGTCACCACCTATTTTGATAGAACGAAACAACAATTTAAGCAGTTTGTGGAATAGATTAATAGTATGAATGCAAACAACACGTCATCAACTTTGTAATGTTAATTGTGATTAGAGCGTATGAATGTAGATAGAAGTATAAATAATTTGTTGTTAAGCATATGTAGTTGAAAAAACTCTTCCTGGTTGGTGAGAAATATTGCCCTCTCCAGGAGATATGTGGCATAGTTATCGTTAGGGAAGCAAGCTCTTTGAAAACATAATGACAATTGCAATGCTTCGATGCCAAATTTACAACAGGTACATTTAGCATTGTTATTACGGAAATATGATTCCATGATTGCAACATCGGGATTCCAGGAACATCGTCTGAATTTTAAACTTCGCCACGAAGATTTCAAGGCCAATCACAAAAATGACAAAATATGAACCGCGTAAAACACTTCTTTGTTCTTGCTGGAACAGTTTTTAAGTATTTGTATAGCCCTTGGTATTTCGAATAAATATATCAGGACAATAGCTAGGACAGAAAAGGAAAAAAAAAGATATTTAAATGTAAATCAGATATTATGTATTTAAGTGATCAGTTTAGGTTGTTGTGGTCTTATTCGCACATTACTGCGTTTTGGGATTTTGTATGTATAGAAACTCGAGATATTCGTTCGTGTTTGAGATCGTGTACTAAAGACAAGACACCAGGATCTTCAGCACAGTTATACGTGACCTTGGACCATTGAGATACGAACACCACCTACAGCTAAACGTCACGGAAGTCAGCTCTATGCTCCATTACGCCGCAATCAAGCTGAAAATGTTGGCTCACATTGACCTACTCTAACCGATGCAAAGTCCCTGCCCTCTGCAAAACGTGCATCTCCTCTGGAAGAAAGATAAAGATCATTTCATCTGGATTTTAATCGTTAGGACTGGCTTTGAATCTCTTTGAAAATAGATTATTTTATAAGCATTGATACCGTTATGGATCTCTGACGACTTCCATTACTGAAAAATACTATCAAAGATATGGGAAAAGTACATGGCCTCTCATTTGTGAAATAAATGCACATAACTACGGAATTTGTTAAAGTTCATGTCAATTTCAGAACTTTGTCGATTCTTTTTGTTTCTAATCTTTTTTATGAGAAGTAAAAAAAACATTTTTTTCGATTTTTATTCCTAAATAACATTTTATATGTGGTGTTTTAAAACAACACAGAAAACACCAATTTGTCAACAGAATCACATACCAAACTCAAATTCAATAAAACTAGGGAAAAGAAGGAAGTGTAAATCTTCGTCAACCCAAGTAAGTAATATCATGTTCCTAAATGAAAATACAAACAATGGAACGAACAGGTATACTTATGAACATCAAACTCGCTCGATTTCATATCACAGAAGGAAATAGAATATTACCGAATGAGACCTCTATGTCGTTTTTGTAACTGTTCATTTACAATATCTTTACAGTTCTTAACAATATTTTACAACTGACATTACAAAACAGCCAGAAAATATAACAAGTTAACAAATATCGTAAAGGGTATGCGTCTTCGGCATCAGCATCGATGATACTGAACATGTACAGCTTTGTCAATCCAAATGTCTCCATCTTGAATATTTCCTTATGTGTTTTTTATTCTTAAACTTAAATCTGAAAAATGATTCTAAATGTTTTGGTGCTCAGTGGATTTTATTTTTTATACTGATAAGACATCTCTAGTCTCGTCGGCATGTGAACGGCAGCATATATGAAGTTAATCAATTATTTGCTTTAGTCGACAAGTGAGATATTTAGGCCCTTAGCATCACTGACGGGTCCTAGAAGCACGGAACAGCTGTATGATGCAGTTTAATTCATTGTTTGGCGCTACTGTATTTCACTCTAAATTATGAAAAGGTGCTTTTCAATTGTGTGTCTTTTGTACAATCTCTAGTTCACTATGGTTTTTCATGTATCTACCGTTTTATTGTTTGCCTATTTAGTTATCTATTTATTTTACAAATAATAGATTTTATATATACAACAGAGTATTAATATTTTGATATCACCTTAAATTCTTCAATCCCAGTTTCTCATTGAGATATGCTCTGATACATTAAAAACCGAAATGGAAAAAGAGCGACTATTTAGTCGGAGTCATATAATTGATATCAAAGAAAACGTGGATATCTCTTTGTTATTTATACTTTCGAAATAATGACATGAGTTGTCATCTTCTGTTCTTCTGTCTTTGTCTAATGTATTTGGTAGATCTGAAGAAGAAATGTTTTAGATTTTTAAAAATAAATTTCATTATTTCTGATGCTATATCGATAACTTAACAACGAATGACATCTTCACAGTAAGTTTATTCTGAAATTAATAACTAATGTGATTTTTAAGATTCAATCTTGAAGAAACCTCACACGAACAACACTTTAAGCACATAGGTTAGAGAGAAACTTTATGTGGCGGAGGAAATAAATTGATATTTACGATACTTAATTTCCACAAGTAGATAGCACTTTTTAATATGAATTTCGAATTGGATCCAATCAAGTCAAACAATGAATCAAACTCTATCATACAGGTGTTTCAGCCCTCTAGGACTAGTCATTAATGCTAAGGGCAAAATTTTGGGGCATGTAATGCGAATATGGAAAATCTAGAGTGATCGAAAGAAATGTCAAAATCTAGATGGGGAATGCAAAAGCCCCATATGGCATAATTTTTTTTATTTTGAAACATCTGATATATCTAGAAGGACGTCAAGCACCTGCAATCTCGAAGACTTTAAAAAGACACACAAGTCCATAAAACTAATAAGTTACCCTGCAGTTTGTTCTAAAACAGATTCAGCTTTAATATGAGTATAGTGATAACACGGACACATTTTATACTGCTGACATAAAAGTAGAACTTGTGTGATCTAAAGGAGTTAAAATATCGCCAACAGTTAAACCAAACATGACACATGTCAGATTCCCTTTATTGGATATTTTGGAGCATTTTGGTAATGTCAATAGAATAGAAGTTGCTATAACACAACCAGTAGAAGATTAGAGCATGATGTTTCTATGACTATAAGGTCACCTTCATAAGACAAATGACCAGTGTGAAGCGTATCAAACTTCCAATCTTCTACCGGTTGTGTTACAAGAACATCCTATTCTACTTTGAAATTGAATCCTATCCAAAAATGTATGAAATATACAAAATCACTGGGTAATTGCTTCAACCGTGCTATAATTCACAATATGTTGATATATATTTATATTTTCCTAGATCATCTCATATCTTTTTCAAGACACTAAAAGCCTCTAGCATCAATGGTGCACCCCTTAAGGAAGGCAAATGTGCATGGTACTAGTATGCAATTTCTTATTAATCTATGTTATGTGATTATTTGTACAACAGTTTTGCCGTTATTTTTACCAGGTAACATAATTCATAATTTGTATTTTTCAATAAAAATGTGGTTTTTACTCTTCTTTTCTTTTACTAACAAACATACATTGGGTGTTGAGTATTTCTTTACATCATCATGTGATGCCATAACTTCGTTGTTTGTTGGAAGTTCCGTGCATATTATCTTCTATCATAAATTACCGCAAGGAAAACATAGTCGAGTTCAATGAGTTGATACCTCGCGTGGAACTTTACTTATTTCGATGATGTTTTTTAATCAACAATATAGCCCTATCATGAGATTTTCCTAAAGAGTTCCTGAAGAGATCCCTGGGAGTTCTCAGCATTTTCCTCACTTAAATTTGAGATTGTTCAGGTACATCTCCATGTGAAAAATATGTTGGTTAATTTAGTCTAACATTAAGTTGTCTGCCATTCTTTGCCAAATCAAAGTTTCATCAGAATCGAGCTTAATGAGTCCACAGGAGCTCGATACATCTCGACTGACGTTTCGGCTGTTAATTACCATCATCTAAACACTAGTTAATGATCTTGCTCAGCAAAGCTAGCCAAACAAAGTGTATTGTCGTTTTGGCGCCAAAAGTACATCTATAAACGTCAATAGTCGTCATGACTACGTTCATTGACAAGTGATTCACTTTTAGATGATATGTTAGGTTTTTCGGGGATTTTTTTTTGTTGTTTTATTTTTGGTGGTGGGGGAGATGGGGGGGTCACTTAAGAGAAATAGGGAACTCTCATATAAAGTTACTGTTTTTAATTTGAATTAATTTTTCGTATTATTCAAGATTTCAATCTCAAAAACATTTGATGATATTTGTATCAACGCCATATATATGTGTGCATAATAGGTAATTGAATTTATTTCCTTCAAACCTTTCGTAGTTGATTCGCAAAAACAACATTTCCTTTTCAAGCCCTGTAGATAACACTTTTTGATCCGACTAGTAATAATCACATATGGCAGTTGTATGTCCTCTAATATCTCGCATAATGATTTAAGGGTATGTTTACCATTAAATAGCGTTTATCCTCCTTTGTAAAGATTGAGAGGTTAACCAACGGTAAGCATAGTGGACGAGTTACTAAATATGAAATATTTATGAACAATTTGACTATAGTATTGATCCATAAAATCCAACTTAAAGTTTCCCACGAAATCTTGAACTTAATGAGTCATCAGAACGACTTTGTTTAAAGATATCAATAGCACAAACATTTGATCTGCTTCCGTCTTCATGAATATTCAGATCCCCTCATCTAATTACAGGTTTGAGGGTCCGCCCCCCTCTCCCTATCCCTTTTGCATAACAAGGAGGTCGGTCTCATGTTTTTGAGTTCCAATCACTTAGAGATGTCTGTCAGATCACGATAGATTTTGTCATCGTTTCGCTAATTATCCGCCCCGAGTAATCACGGCTATGGAAAACCCGCAGGACCCCCAATTAAAGAAATGACTGACCCCAAACATCATTTGTACTTGTTAATGTTTTTACCAAAGTGCCTTTGTCTGAGCGTGATGGAGGATTGGTCAGGAATCTCCCTGTCTTGTGCATTGTTAACTTCTATTGTTTGGATACAAATTTTTATATATGATTTATCATAATCAGTTTGTAAATAAAATCGATCGCGCTTACATATTCCGATTGTACAATTGTCATGATTTAAAACTATTTAAGCATTCAAGAAACTTTTATATCGGTGGTTAAAATATAAAAGAAAAACGTTCAGTGGTAGACTGACTATAATTTAGAAATGACCCAGACGTTTCGTTACTTTTTCATGATTCCTAAATATACATCAACACAGGAAGTATGTTGTCTTCCTCCAGTCTGTTAACTATATTATTTTTACAGATTTGTTAAAGTTTCAATAAATGCAGATGCCATATTGCATTATAAACATTCAATTCGTCGTCTTTTAGAAAGGTTTGGGATAAAATGTAAACTTTATTTCCAATATTTTCGACGATATCTTAATATACTTTATATTACACTTACGGAATAACTTTGAGACATTTTCATGGTTTAAGCAGAGATTCAGTTGCCATGGCGAGTGGGTAGATACATCGATCATAATAAGATTGTACAAAAGACAAAAGTGAGTAGCCAATTTTAATACAAATTTAGAATAACATACAGTAGAGGTAGACAATGCATTAATCTACCTGATACGGCTATTTCGTCTTTCAACACTAGTCAACGACTATATAGTGTAACCCAACGGGCGGCTGAGGAAAATTCAAATTAAATCGAAAGATATATCAATATCGAAATGGGGTTGAGGAGGGAGTTTGCACTGACCCCGTTCTTTTGCATGACTGTCGTAATTTTCATATATATCATAATTTCTACAGAAAGTCATGCACACGTTCAAATTAATTCAAACGAGACATTGCGGTAACGACAAACTTGGGGATTAAAAGCCCAACAGTAGTGTATCCTACATCCTACTTCGAAATTTGTACAAAAGACACACCGAAATGCGCGTTGTAATATAAATGAAGTAATGGATTCAGTAAGAAGTTTAAAAACACATATATATCAAGATATCATATTTTCATCATGGAGACAATACAATGAAGGTATTACTCTAATATACCTCAAAATCCTGTATATTTGGTCATTTTCGCGGGAAATTCAATTTCGCTATAATCATGGTCAATAAAGATATCACGAACTTCAATACCACACGAACATTTCTTCATTGAATGAAATTTATCGAATGAGCTGTTATATCTGTGTACACGGACACAAGTTCATAGTCATATGCGCGATTTGTAATACAAGTTAACTAGCCGTGTGATATCAGCCCCGCAAAATTAAGCAAGTGTACAGTATATTCAACCTATAGAACAATGTATCTATAAATAGAATAAGATATTTTCGGAAAGGAACCAATCAGCAGGAATACCAAATGTAGTACAACACACCTTAGGTGTAGGGATGAACATAAATAAATGTCACCACGACGCGTGGCTTTGTTCTAACTGTGACGTGTAACAACACTGTTTTAATTAAGTACAGACTTGAATGAAAAGAGGTGAATGAACGAATGATATATTGGAACGAATTATTGTAGAAATTTGGTGTTAGGGCGCTACCTCTTAAGCAGAGGTTACACAAGACCATGCTCGATCCGCTGTAGAAGATTTATCTAACATCATGAAAATTGATTTATTGATTAGAGTTTCTGATATTGATTTCTGGATTTCTGCTATGTTTGGCATTCTCGTGTAACAGAGTATCAAATATAAAATGTTTCATATGATGAAACAAGGTATAAAAGTATAAGCCTTGCTAAAAATTCATAAATGGGAAAATAAGAAATTTGTGAATAGCACCTTTTGATACAAATTTAGAATTAAGAGCCAAATGATTAATCAATCTTGATCATACAGCTGTCTCGTCCTTCTACAACTCGGCAGTGATGGTAAGGACCTACTTTTTGAAACCTATGAAGCGAGTTAGGGAAAATCAAAGGCGATAAAAAGTCAAGATTTAGATGTTTCACTATATCCCATGATAATATATGTAGAAGGATTTCACGTCCTCCAAGTAAAAAATCGGATAGTGAAATAAATACTGTTCACTTATAAAAATCTTGATATTAAAACTAAACATGGTTGTATGAATGACATAATACTAGAAGCAATAATCGATTTCCGTCGACTAGCAGAATATAGTGACCATATGATATATTCTTCCATTTCAAATGCTGCATGCATGACAAATATTAGCAAAACGACATTCCATATCTCAAGTGTTACAAAACAATGTTAAAATATAGGAATTTTTTTCATTTTAACCAAAGGTTTTATTTTGCTTCAAATGCCAACATTACAATGTAGTTATAATGCTAAAATAATGATAGCACAATCGTAATCTTGTGTACCTTCTAATATTTACTTTTGAAGACACACAAAACAAAAAACAGCTTTTATTATGAAAACAGGTAAAATATTAACATGTAAGCAAAATCGTAATTCAAATTCAAAATTGACAAAACGAAGGCAAAATATGAACAAAACGAAGGCAAAATATGAACAAAACGAAGGCAAAATATGAACAAAAAAGGTTCACTTTGATATATTATGATATTTTGAGAGCTGTATCACGTACGCTTCGTCATTTTGTTAAGTTACGGGTTTTTTATATTTATTTTATTTGTTGGATTTTCGGTATTTTCATGAAAGCACTTTTGGATATCGTTTTCATTTAAGCATTGACGGAATCTGTTATTTCCATGGGAAATAAAACCGAGAAAATCCTGTTATATTATGTATATATGTACATTATCATTCACAGAATTCCATATCTCGTATATTTACACAATATTGCATATCAAAATAGCAATGAACTGCAAATATTTAATAACCGCTCGACTTCAATAACATATCACGTGATCTATAAAATTTGCAGCTGCATCATCAGTTTATCATGTTCGTTTTACATATCATATGTAATTAAGTGGTGTTTAGTAACATGTTTAGCGAATCAAGTAAACATTAAGTAAGAGTACTTCACCCAATCACACATGTCAACAGTCAATGTTTCACTTACATTGCGTTTACACAAAGGATTAGATATGTTCGAGATTACAATAAGTAAATTTAAAATTAGAAATCTGAAAGAGATCTTTAATTGATTATGATATGATATTTATGATTTTCAAGACATGATATTCTAGAAATTAAGATCTTTATGGAGATGTGCTGCACACTGCCGCAGTTACGAACCAATTTATCAATTACAAGCAAATATAACCAGATGTCCTGTAGAAAATACCACCCATCTGCGTGATATAATACTTCAAAAACATAAACAATGTCTGTTGTAATGTATGGCTTTCGTCAGGATTAATATAAACTGAACAAAACTGATAAACATTAGATTTTGATCCTTGATCGTTTCATCTAATAATGCAAATGAATGATAAACGTTGTGGATATACCTAATGAGGAGAGCAAAAATGCAAAGACGAGCTTACAAAAATGTTTTCCAAGGGGATTAACGAATTTATAAAATTTTATGTTTTGTCTTGTTCAAAGAGCTGATATCTCTAACCTGTTATATTTATATGAAGACACAGTGCATGCAGTATCCCCCACTAAATTACAACAGGCATCGTTCATTACCGATGAAGAATTTTCACAATATCTAATCTAAAGACCAACGTAAGGTAAATCCGTGCGGAGTAAGGATCTTGCCAAGATTCAATTGGTTCAAGAATTTGTTCTGTCAAGAAAATAAATTCTCTGGACATTTTTCTAAGTGTTTGTAGCTACCGTAGAAAACTTGTACTTCAGACAGATATGGAACGATAAGAGGAGATAACACAGATACCAGTCTGTGTGTTGTCATAATGGCTTCCATGGTCCAAACAAGAGATTATAATTCAAAGAAATAAAAAGTGTTTAAGTAGTCTATAAATATCTATATTTAATCTCCGGTTGGCATAATATAAATGGTAATGGTAAATTTTCAAATCAGAAGTAGACTTCATCTTTTTCGTTTTGGGAAATGAAAATATGAAATATATCCATTATTTTGTATACAGTCAGGTAAGGTTATTCGCTAGAACAGACCGTTGGATTCTTCGACTTTAACCTTCTTACTTCAATGATAAATCACTTTGTCAAGTCGTCAGATTTTTAACAACATCAAGGGGATCACGTCACGCCAATTTGTTACTGCAAATGTTGTTTTCATGAAGAAATAAAATGGATTTTTTTATGAAAGTCATGAAGGAGGTTGGGAGGTTGTTTGAATTCCTCTCAAATATATTTTGGATATATTTTGGGGGGAATTTATATCATCTTAATTACAAAACCTAGAACATCGAGAAAATATCCTTCACAGAAATCTAATTTCTATATATCGTGACGTCAACCATGTACAAGACGATATGCACAGAAATTCAACATTCATATAGTGACTGCATTGCAGTGTAATCATATGACCATCCACTGAAATGACAAGTTTCGATTGTACACTCATGTATTTGACTGAGCTTGTTCCTAGACAGAGAATCTCGCATTTCGAC
The DNA here is from genome assembly GCF_031769215.1 of Ylistrum balloti. Classification (NCBI taxonomy): domain Eukaryota; kingdom Metazoa; phylum Mollusca; class Bivalvia; order Pectinida; family Pectinidae; genus Ylistrum; species Ylistrum balloti. The sequence continues at coordinate 244,001 of NW_026782216.1, forward strand.
TGAAAAATTTATACGAGAAATTACAAGGTTTATTTCAACATGTTAACGTGGATGAAAATGGATAATCATAGGCGAATAAAAACTGCACGGAGATTCAGGAAAAAGTACATGGAGAATATGACCAGGTGGTCGGGAAATGTTAGCGTCTTCTGCTTCATAGACGACACCTGCCAGGTAAACCTCCGTCATTCAAAGAAAATAATATCATGTTTCCAAATGTAAACGTAACGTAATGTAGGAAAGGATGTCAGCTTGATCTAAAATATACAATATATCTATGTCTGGAAATAAATTTTGATTGTTTGGCTACATAAGATAAAGTGGTCGATACGAAAATCAAATGACGGGCTAAAACAGTGATTTGATATCTTAATGGGAATCTCCATGCTTCGCGTAGATATCAACAAATCGACCAGAATCACAACTTTTTGTGTACTTATGATAATATAGGAAAATCTGACATTTGAATGAAATACACATGACATTTGATAGCACACCAATGACTTACCTATCAATGTCAAAAGTGTTTTACTTAACATCGACGTCAATCTTTTATCAATTATAAATGCCATGATACATATATTCGAGGAATAAGTAATCTGGTCGGTATATGTATGATTACGGATTTATCTAACGAGTATAAACACTACATTTATCTATTTGAAGAAAAAAAAATTAATTTTCAAATTACTACATATCCTATGTTTTGAGTGGATAGATCATGTTTAGATGGAGGAAATTATAGAGGAGATCTTTAATATGGTGTAACAGAGTGCAGACAGCTTTTCAAAAAAGACACTACGTATTTAACTCATTAAATTGCTCGGGTTTCAGGATTTCTCATTTTCAAATACAAATTGGAAATTATCATATACTAACCATAATTTAAGCATAGAAACTCACTCAATCTTGCGATGTCATGGAGTACATTTATTGCAAAACTTCCTTCTCATCGTAAATAGATTAATTGCGTTGGTATGTGTCCTGATTGGGGCTAGATTGCAGTCTTTGGTAAGCTTTCTGCTGAATAAGCTACGATGTATACGGCTATCAGCTTCATTATTTACTGGTTTATTTAGAAGATTTATATAAAATAAAACAGAAAATTCACACCGATTCCATGTCTTCTTAACCAATACTTCAAACTTCAAATGATACTTGATGTTTCTGGAAGCTAACTATACAAACACTTGACTGAACTATGGAATCTTATACTGACACCGAAACGAATTAAAAGTCGAGGGTGGTTTAGAGGGAAGGGAATCCAAGATGGTGGACTCTCGTGTGACGTTATCTGCAGGCGTGATAAGAAAGTCGTCGTAACCATGGATCAGTGAAAGTACGAAACTAAAATGAAACGTTTTATCACATGTTGATTGCGATTCGTCATCTGATGATTTCCGTCAATACGTTTACGAATGCTGAATAAGAGTTTTTACACAGTGAGCCAACAGGCGTTGAACAGAGAGTGACCGAAGGAAGAAGGACAGTGTTCGAGTGTATCGGAATCGAATCACGCACAACTGTTATTTTAACATTAACGCTTATCAACATTGCAACTAAGACAACACACTTCTGAGATAAAGATAATAGTGAGCTGAAAAATATTGTTTCTTCTTTAACTTTTATTTTGTGAATACTTTTTTTCTTTTCTTTTTTCTGCAATCTTACGGTACATTTGTAGATCGTGATGGATACACGGCATGTGCCATCCTCTTTAATTAAAACATTTGTAGCGGAGGTTGTGTTTTTATTTAACAGTGTATGGGGGTCTTCCCGAGCGATAAAATGTGTTTGTTTGTCTCCTGTTATCAGTGTTTGGTAGGTGTATCTTCATAGTCATGTATTCCTTACGTCACGACAAGTGAGAAGTATTTGGAAGATTCCGAGTGGTCATTTAGGTACACAGAGAAGACGTCGGACATTCTGGTGGAATATTCCAACATCTTTTTAATTTGCTCTCATAAAAGCATCTGTTCAGTATTATATTTATTAACATAAATTAACTTCTACATTGGCAACAGAACTTTGTTCACAAGTAACATTTAGGAAATCATGGTGTCTCCTTTTCGGTGTCTTGTCCAATATCTAAATCATATCCGTATTCAACTCACATATGATATTAACTATCTCGTTGAAAAGTAATATGTTGCCACATTATGTTCAATTTTCTTTAGACTTATTTCGTTTTCATTCCTCGACTCACACACTGAAAAAAAATGACAAAACAAAGAGTTAAACTAGATTTATCTGGCGGTTGTTAACGATGACGCATACGATTCTTACATTTCCGGAACACAAGGTTTTATTTTCTCTTTTTCTTATTCAATGCTTTCCATGTTATTCTTTGTTCATAATTTGTCCTCGTTAAGTCGTTTTTAATTCATTTTCTATTCTATACAAGATGTTACGTATCTATTATGAAATGTGACATGGACAGTTTCGATTGAATTGTTTTGCTTTCTCACGAGATATATCATTTTGTCTGTAACTAACCGACCGTCAAATAAGTGTTTTATGCGCATACTTAACTAAATTATAACTCTTCAAGTTTGAAGCGACATGAGGAGGAGGCACACTTGAAACGTCTCCATCAAAATTGCGGTAATTGTCGTTACGTCATAGTTCTGGAATTTCGTACAAAATTATGGGATGATGTATTCAGACTCCTCAAAGTCTCCTCCCATGACAAATTGGAAAATAAATTGGTTGGATCTATGTTGTCTTGTAGTGGTCGCCGTAACATTTGTGGTAAATTAAAGAATGTAGTAAGTGGTCTATTGTGCTAATGTTTTTGGTCATGAGGTTTAGACAGCATACTTTGTGTTTTAGACTGAATTGGTCCTGCTTCTACATTGTGGCAGACATGCCACTACAAACCGGATGTCCGGGGCAAACCATCATCTGAGTAGGGAGCAGTCATTAATTAACAGTCAATATCATTACAGAGGAGTAATAATGTGGAAATAGCACTAAGATAACGTGATTAATATAGACTAGTTAACCTATTTTGGAATTGATAGTCCGAATTATTAACAGTAAAAACTTAAGGACCCATAAAGACTGAACACACAAAGACCTTTCCATAGGTACAAAGGACACAAAAGTGTACACTTCACCTTTTATTGTGTTTAATCAACACATCATACAATCGACCTAATGTTCCAGACGTCACGAATTTAGGGATTAAAACTAGTAAGCTATTTACGCATACAAATCTCTGGCGAAATAAATGCTGAATTTATCAAAGAGTGTATGAAAACAAATCACAAAGACATTGCCAAGTCCTTTTATTTCAAAGATTGACAGTTCATGTATTATGATATCATATAAATCCATCATAATTGGATACCAAAATAAACAACCGGTTCTTCTACATCAGACGTTTGCATCGAGCTTTTCCTTTCATGAAACCAACAAAGATTACTTTCCATCACGTTGTATGATAAACGTGATGATTTTATTTTCCCTAATATGAAATCTCCATTTTTATTTTTAACATCACGTTCTTCTCAAACCTACAAATAAGATATTGAATATCAAAGAGCTCCTCCCAATCTTACGATTTCTAAGCAAGATATCGACAGCTAACCGATAAAATCAAAGAAGTAGAAGACACTTACCCTTCCGGAACACCAAGATTCAATGCATTTATATTTTTTGAAGACTGCCTTTGCCACTAGCCTTCCACCTCTGGGACGCGGGTTCGAGGCCTAAGAATAGCAATCGCCAGGCACTGAAAACAAATCGGTGGGTTTTCTTCGGTAACTCCTGCGTTCCTCTACCATTCAAACCCGGCCCGTCCTTAAATGGCAATTACGAAAGCAGTGGCCAACAATGCTCTCAAGAGTTTACGCGTCAATTTTTGTCCTGTTCATATTTTGTCCTCGAAATTGAGTTTGAATTAGGAATCTATTGACATATTGATATTTACTCATGTTCTCATTCACAAAAAATGGGTAGAGGAGGGGGGTGCTCTTACTCTATTATCAGGTAGTTTAGTATTTCGTTTGAATGTTAGGGCACATGCAACCTTAAAAAGAACGTCATTTACGTGTGTATATTGTGAACTGTACCGCTATGCATAAGAAGTTAGATGTAGCATGATGGGTCAAAGTATTACTTAGTTAGGGATCGCTGCGAGTTCAAGAAAGGTTCGTGAAGTTTAAGTCAGTATGATAATGACATTTAGTGTTAATTGCAACTTAATTATATGTCTTGCACAACACTAATACCATAAATAAAACACAGGCGAAAATCTTAATCCATATCTACCTCCTAAAACAAGCCATTATCGTAGGATCGTAATCTAGACTACCTGTAAAGCGTTTTAGTGTTGTTCTGTCACGTTTTGGTTGATCTTTTGCCCCCCAACACAAGACTGGTAACTAGCACGCTTTTCTCCAGATCCATATCTTCTGTCATGTGTATGTTGAACCGAAGTCTGGTAACAGTATCTAAATCTGTGAGGATAATCACATGACACAACACAGGAGGTCTTTTTGTGATCTAGTTTCTACATCATAACTATTACAAGTCCTCATAATGAACACATCTAAATGCTTTTTATGAGTTTGGATCTGTTATTTTAAATCACAAAGGTGAGACCTTGTGTCAAAGATTAAAGTAGAAAAATCAAAGGTTTCAATGGATTTGTTAAAATGTACACAACGTGCTAACGAGGGCAATGCAGTTTAGCACCAATTCCCAAGGGTAAATTTTGTTTATGTTTTGATTAGGATGTCTGATTGCAAAAGATCACAGGCGTCCTGAGGTTAAGCATTCAGTGAACAAATCAAAGATAAAAATAAGTCTTCAATTTAGAAAAGACAGCAATCATTACGACAAGCATACACATTTAATTATTGTATTTTCAATACTAAGCGTAACTAATTCTCCGCTGATTCTTACATCGTTCGATTTTTTCCAGATCTAATTCCTGTTAACGTTTCTTTACATCAGCTGCAGTGAAACGTTTCTATGATGTAGAGGCAGACCCTGAAACAAACAGCCATACGAGTATTAGCGGTACAAAAACACAACATAAATACGTTTCCCTGGTTGTATTAGATATCGTAGAGATCGTTCAGTTCAAGTATTCGTAAAATACAAATCTGTTTAAACTATGAACAAACATTTCTGGACTTAAACATCACTGCCGAATCCTAGAAAGACGACAGAAAAGTATGCTGTAGTTTTCTTCATTATTTGGCTACGTTGTCAATACATATTTTTAAAACAGTATAGAAAAGTGTTATACTTATTACAACTTTTTGTAAAACAACACTTGGGAAGTGATCGATCCGGACGTAGATATTCATGGGCCTGTGTCCAGTATCGTGATTTTCGAGTAAGATGTCGACAACTGATAAATTCAAAAACAGGTTCATGGAGATGCAGCGCGATATGATTATGGGTATGTTTTACGGTCGTCATAGTGATCTCACTGAGAAATTCATATGTTTTGTGTGATATGAGGCTGGACGTGTTTAATATTCCTTAGTCTGCCTGTTGGTTCCATTGTTCTCATTTTGGAACGTGACATTACTTACTTGGATTGACCAATATTTACATTGGGTGTCGTCGATACAGCAGAAGCAGCTTACTTTTCCAGAATACCTGATCTTAATATTCGTGTACTTTTTTCAGAATTCCCAGTGTAAATCTTTTTTTCATTTTTGCCCTGGTTTTATCGTATATATGAGTTAGGATTACGATCCGGTTTACATCTTGGTATATTTTTGTTACTTTTGCTTGATTGCTGAATGAACTAATCTGGCGTGTAAAGATTTGAATGTTGAGGTAGATTTCAGTTAAATGTTTTTACGTACATATGTATATTCCTTTTAAAGATTTATCATCAAAGTTAAATGTTTTTACAAAAATATCTATTGTGAGATACACTTCTTAGGACAACATGCACAATCATAATGGAATATGATATATATAATATAATGAGTATCAATATCATACGTAGCTCGAAATAATGATAACAATTACAAATATCTATTGTGAGATAACTTCTTGACTTGAAACAATTTGTACATTTACAGAAACTGCACTTGTACAAAAAAATATTTCCGCGTGAAAGTTCCCGTAGTAAAACTTTTGCCTCTCTGTGACCAGTCACTGTCTTTAAATTCAAAACATTTTAACATGGATATCAAACTTTAAATTTCCAAATATGCAAATAAGATGTCAATTTTTATCATTCCAAAACCTTCCTTCGCTCCATTGACTCGTAAGAATGCCGCTGTTGCAAATGATGCAAAGTAATAACACTCGACATCGACGGCTCAGCCTTCTAACACTTTCTATATCACGTCCTTAGACTTTAAATCTTGCCCGGCTGACAAAGGGGCTGCTTTAAGTTGATGTATTTAGCTGGATACATCTCGCCTTTACAGGTGGTCTATATGTTTAATTGTTCTTAAAAAATAAGATTTCAAAAAAGTATAGTCAGCTTGTTGAAATTTACACACCTCCCTCTTAGACGATTTCTGATTAAAAAAATCATTGATATATTGATATTTGTGTCACCCGTCACATAATATATTTCATTTAATAACCACAACTTGGATATATCATATACTAGCACCGTTGTGTTAAAATTTCGAAGCTTACAAGCATTTTCCTGATTTTGCTCCATCCCCTGCCTGTTGTGTTGGCTTACAGGCCTATCGTTGTCCCTTCAGTGTGCTAATGGTTATATATAATAGGGAGGACACGACGTAAGGATATTCTATTCTCTTCCTCAACTTGTGTTGAGTGTTTGATCACCCGTTTGGCATTGACCCCCGTGGGTTTCTTTCCCCTCTCCCGTGCTCCTGATACATCTCAATTTGCAGTAGAAATACCTGTTTCACAACACTAATCTGTTTCACTTAGGTGCTTGAAAGGCGTATTCGATTTCGTTTAACTGTTATTTCAATGCGTTTATTCTGATTTGCATTGCCTTGGTGAGTGCACACAGCTGCACTATTACCCATCACTATTGTAACTAGGAAGTCAATAGTGTTTCACAGTTCTCCTCTGTCTTTAAGTCTTCACATGACATCCACAATTAAACAGCAGCCATTATTACTTCTGTTAAAGGGCCCTTCCTATTCTATCATCATTTCTTCTTGTGAAAACTGACTAAATGTTACCAAGAAGATATACCTATTCTTCTAATGTCCCTTTACTTTGCCAATTACATTTGTATTAAATAAAAACGTGTCAAAGGTTTTAATGAGATTAATACACTAATTTCAATTTTGTCATCTATCTAATAAAATAAGAAAAGAACACACGTGATGAAATCCTCTCCACGAAATCCAAAGTGAAAAATGCAAATCGCACTAGAAAAGCGCATGTTTATATCAGTTGCACGTGAAAATGCTCGTTACGATGTACATATCGCGTGAAAATCTGGTTGCCATGGAAATTACGTTTTAAAAGTTCTTCACTATATCAGATGTACGTGAAACACTCTTTATCATGTTAATCGCACGTGAAAAGGTTTTAACCGTGTAAATTGCACGTGGAAAATTCTTTATCGTGTTAACCACCTGTTAAAACCTCTGTATCAAGTAAATCGCACGTGGAAAGCTCTACACTATGTAAATATGACATAAAAAGATCTGTATCATGTTAATGACACAAGCTGCTTATGAAATCACACGCGATCAGCGATTTCTAGTGTTCAATCTATGTCAAGGATACGATGATAAGTACACGCTAGCCTCACCGCGGTCTCAGAAACAAAATAATGACACATTTGAAAAGACAAACGATTTGTTTGGTTATTTTACTGTCTCGTGAGTTATATTTTACTGGTGTATGCTTTGTTATTTATTGATACTTATTCATGATTTCCACTCTCAGATTCGACGTTTCCAAAGGAAGAAGATTGTAATTACAGAAGGTTAACAACTTGTGGCGTTACGACCGCTGACTACCGGTTTCTCCAGATAGAGGACACCCTGTTTTAGAAAAGGTTATCGACTTAGCCTGCCACAGTTGCCCCCGACGCATAGTTACCTCCAATTTGGACATGTTGTCTATCGGAATATTGAGTCCGAGAAGAAGCCGTGGAATAATGGCTATTTGAGGGAAGAATAGAACAACGTACTAAAACATGGCATAAAGAAAAATATGGATTGCCTTACAAAAACTGGAATTTGTTTTTCAAGCAGTCTTATAATGATTTTTTTTCCTTTGGAAGTGTAGCATTCAAATTTTTTCATCTGGTGAAATTGATTTGTATAGAGAAGGAAATGACAAATTTTCACAATATAACAAAGTGATATTTCAGGTTGAAAATCAATGAAATGAGGGTAAACACGAACATCAGGATGAAATATGCAAAGCGAGAAAGACCAGGAGTTCCAGGAGGATGAGCATCTTCTGCTTCTAAAAATCTAGGTCAGTCCAAGTAACCAAACGCTCCTGAATGACAATATTGTTAATAGGAACGAAATCACTACAAGTACCACGTACTAACGAGTACCTTTTCATCTATCATACCTTAAAGAATCGAGTTTAATGACTTCATCGCCGGTATGAACGGTATGGACTCCTTTGATTTAAGGCACAGTCATCATGCTTTTCTGTCATCCATGTTTAGAGTAAGCATTCGTTGTTCTATCTAATCTTTCTGAATGATCTAGTTGCCTTTTTGTTTTGAATTTCTATGTTATCTCCTTGTTTATTTTTGTTGTTAGAGACGTTAGTTTTTGTTTTTACACTTACTCACTTCTATAGGAGTTAATCAGTATCGAACATATTCCTCAGATTCGTTATTAGATTGTGTACTATGGCCCAGTCCTTACTTTCTAGATGTCCGTCGGTGTGTCGGAAGGAGGCGAGATGACGGGATTCAGTGATAATGGCTACGTATTCACAAGTGTCATAGATAGTGAGACGCGGAAAGTCATCGGATCGGCTCGGATCTTTACTCTATCACAACACTGACAATTCACAGCTGTTTTATACACAGAGTCAAGGAATTTTCTTTTTCGCCAGTTATCTGCTGTTGTTGTCGTTGTTGTGACTGCTGTCTTCATCGTTGTTGTTACACTGTTGTTGTTGTTGTTGTTGATGATGATGATGATGTTGGTGTTTCGCTAATACTAAAATGACAGAGACATGTTATTTTTAGATAAATGACGTAAAACATATATTTGTGTATATTGATTCCTAATATATCTTATGATATACTATTTAGTAGTACATTTCTTCACGTATCGATCAGAAACTCCGACACAAACCTAAAGAATATATACATACATCCTTTAATAAATGACCATGATGGTGGTCAGTAGTAGCGTCCAGTGATCGAGCGGCGTCATATTGACCAGTTGTCATCTTGGAGTTAATTAGGAACCCATATTGCACGTGTACATTGATTACTGCTAACGAGAAATGCGGTTCCAAGTGCAGGTCCCGTACCACCACTGACCAATTACAACAAATCAGAAACAGACGGGAACTTCGGGCTGCCTGTGATCAATATGATCATCACTGCTGATTTCAGTATACTGTTAATGGTGTACATTTCGTGGGTTTTAGAAAGCTCTTCGGTGGTCAGTGTTATTTCTTTGATTTAATTTGATTTCGTGAAGGAATGGTGACCGTTATTTGATCATGATTTAAGATTTTCAAGAAATCCTCCCGAGAAAAATTGATGTCGGGACTACACTCAAGGATTTATATCTTTCTGAACTTACAGTAATTTGAATTCAATTTAAATGGATAAGATGTTTTATATATTTTTGATCCTGTTTTGTATGGTTCATGTGTTCACTAAGTAGCTTGTCAACCCACTAAAAGCTATGGCTAAGCACGTGCGTATACCTACCCACAGGTAGGTATATATATATAAATAGGGTGTTGTGCCTCCTATTTTTCACATAATAACAAGTATGTTAATATCGCCTTTATACGCCTCGTAAATATTATTCCAAAAAATCAACACCCAAACGTAGAATTTCATCAGTTCATTCCGTAGGTCATCACCAGATAAATATCACCATTCAACCAGTCTAACGTTGATGTTTATTTAAAAGCAAGTTTGAAACGTGAGGATCCAGGGTAATATCTAATCAAAGCATTTAATTTGTATTCAGGGAGGTACATCCTGCATTTCAAAAATATTTGTGGTTTTCAGTAAGTCGATACGAAATATATCACTATGTTATCATGTAAGTTTTTAAACCTGTTGCTATATGTGATCATTCTATCTGGAATATGTGTGGTAAAACTACATCTGTACCATTCACACTTTTTACAGCCGATATCGTCACATGTTACGTCACACATCACGTGATAACCTTTCTCCATCACGCACGTGCAGTTTGATTAGATTTTAGGTATTCCATTTCCTTTCATGTTAATAGGTATTAGTTGTATATGATATATAGCCAATGAAATAGATAGCAATCGGAATTTTGATACTTAGAATATGGAGGAAAGTCTCCCTTCATACCACTGAAACGTATATCATCTTTGTTATATAAATGGCGATGAAATATTACCTTACAAATACTTCACTCATTCCGTTTTATTGAAGGGTTGCTTTTTGTACACTATATGTTATAGTCGTGATGAACATACCGCTTTTCGCTAGTCGGTGATTTATGATAATGCAACTGCTCTTTTGAAAGAAATTAAAGATTTCAATTTTTATCCTTATCTGAAACTTTTCAGATGTGATTTTTGATGATCGACATAAATAGCTTAAATGACCCGTTACGTCTCCGTAACAGAATATTGTAAAACAATTTCGCGGATGCTCATTTTTGCGATTTCATTCTCCTAAAATTTTGTGGGGCGATACCTTTAGCAAATCTTACGATTTTTCCCTCGAAGGAGTCTGCTTTCTATATTTGTTGTTCTTTGTTTTTTTGTGTTTTTTTTTAGTAAGTATACTTGTCTTTTTTTGTGTAGAAGTTTCTGTGTGTGGGGTGTGTGTGTTACTTTTCTATCGATTAGATATATACCTTAGATTGGGATGATAAGCAAAAAGAACAAATTAAAATAACAATAATTGAAGGAGTTTTCCTTAAGTGAACGGCAAATATAGAATAAATGACAACATTACTGGGGGAATCATTGATGTTTAGGCGTACGTTTTAATGTGGTAAAAATGTAACCGATGATGATAGCATGTGAAATTAAAAACCTCTGTCCTACCAGCCCCCCATTACTGAGATCGTTATCGTATCCTAGGTCGCTGTAACCTCGGCTGGTACAGGTTTTATTAGTCTTACTATAAGTGGTTATACAGGGTTTGATGGGCTCCTGATTAATGTTATAAACCTGTTTGAAGGAACGGAGTCAATACATGACACACGTGAGTTGGGCTACGTAATAACTACAAAATACATTGTAACCCACTGATTACATCGGATATTATAATATTCCGTATATTATGATATTTTCCATATACTGAATGTTCCCTGCATAAATTACATGTACGTAATAAGAAAGTAACCAAACGTGTATTTCGAGTGAATATTTTTCATATATAATCATATTTCGAGGCAACTTTTCAAGCATATTATACATGAAAAACATTGACTCTAAATATAGATAAAAATATACCATCGCGAATATGATCTGACTACAGAGTTTGCAGTATTACTTAAAATTACATACATGGGATATTATTCATCGCTTCTTCTATTAGTCATTATTTTATATATATAGCTAGATAAACCACGACTGGTGTTGTTTTTGCTTCGTATTTCTATTTTATTTTTGTAATTTCCTTTTTCTGTCTTATACCATATTTTCATGGTTTTAAGAGATAAACGAAATCTGACGGAAAGCCTGACGGTCGTCCTCGTGATTGTAGTTAGATGTGGTCGTTGATCGATAGTGTACCTGGTGGTTCCGTTGTTGTTTACCTTGTTTTTTGTTTTGTTTTTGAAGACAAAACATTAATTGGATTAAGCAAGTTTATACATAGTGGCTGTAGCCAATGCCGAAAGACGCTTATCCTTCCGAAACGTCTGGTTTTATTCCCTTGCAATTTTTCAGGGTTTTCCAAATGATATTATTCTTTCAAATTCGATTTGAATTAACATTTCATTCATGTGCCGTATTTCGTAAGGGTTTTGTTTTCATTGTATTACGTGAGTTCTCTTAATCCACGAATGTAAATGTCCACGAACTGTTTAAATTAGTCTTACCACAATTAGACAGCTATGTTTACTTACGAAATTAAAAAAAAATAGGTCCACGAAAAATCTGATTTTAGAATAATCTTTTGCAAAGTTTATAATACTAATTTAAGTATACCAATGTAGATAGATATTATAAAAATTACTTATTTCCGAAAATATATTGTTCTCTTAACAACAGAAGGGATTGTTTATAAAGCTGATAAGGTAATTAACCCGTCTTGTTAAACTCGACGTATCTAATCACTTAAATGCATGAAGAACTCAATAGCGTACGTTGGCACAGTATAAAACAATGTACTATTGTATGTTTTATGACCTCTGGCTTTTCATCTTTTCTGTATTGCCTTTGAACAAGCCTTGTTAAGGAGGAAAAAAGCATTCTCCATCCGCCGTAATGCATATGAAATCGTGCAAATGACGTACACGAGCGAATGTCATCTTCAAAGCAACTGCAAGACACACAGTATATGAAAAAAAAAACAAAAAAATACCGACATGTTAATAAAACCTACTTTCAAACTTAAATTAAACAAGGCTATGAACAAACGAAAGGAAAGATTTACAAGGACATCCCAAAACATGTATAGATATAACATGGATACTAAGACCGGATGTTCCAGAAGGGTAACCGTCTTTTTCTTCAGCGACGACACCACCATGTAAATATTTACCCCGTTAAACCCCTCTTTTGTAGTTTCCATCGAGCGGGGTCTGGGGTGTCGATTGTGACTTTTTTTACACGTTGCATATACATCTGCAAAGCGCTTCAAGATCTCCGGAATAATGTGTTTGGTGTTTAACAGCGATATAGCTGTTTGATATTACAGTAAGCACTAATGTTGAAAAACAGTATAAATGACAAAATGGATAAAGATATATTATCATATAACACATTCAGTAATTAAACGTTCTTACATATTTGGTTTTCAAGCCAGAGATCGCCTTTTGAACTCGTATACTCGATACATCGCCACAAAGCATGATGGGTAAATATGGCACTGCCCTGGAAATAGAAAAATGAAAAAGCTAATTTGCCAACGATAAAATACAAAATTAGACGTTATGATGTTAAAGAAAACAGTATCGATAAAAAATTTGTGACTAGAGATTTACATGGCGGATGTATTCGGTGAAGCAGAAGCGCTTACCCTTCCGGAACACTTGGTGTTAATCTCCATGTACTTTTTTCTGGGGTCTCCGTGTAAATTTAATCATCTGTTTAAATGTTGTCCTAGCTCCATCGAATAGCAGTTTTAACTAAGATTCTGTTAACATTTCAGTAATTTCTTTGTTGTGTTTGTATGATAAAAACTATCACGAGACTTCTCCTTCTAATCAATTAATTCCTCGGCTGCTGAACAGCTATTGTTATCTACTGATACAAACCAGACAGGGTGCTAATTGATTAATCCTTCTGGTGTTGTCTAATCTTCATTTGCGAGGTTGCTTTGTACAGTACAGTACTTGTGTACACCCTAGGTACACATCATCGTCATTTTTAACGTTTTCCGTGCCAATCTTTTCTCACTTTCCCATAACACAAGCCTTGGCTATCAAAACAGCCGCCTCTACTGTCCGCTTCTTATCTTCCATGACCGGAAGTGAGTAAGAAAGTGTAAGGTCTGGGGTTAGGTTCCGGATCTCCAGAAGGTAGTAGGAGGTTATTCATGAAATATCTTACTCCTTTATCGTCATGGCTTCTGCAATTCATTCTTGTGCCAAATATCTGTGTAATTCTTGTTTCTTTAGTAATGTTAACTTGTTTTCCCATAGTAATTTATAAAAATCGTACATTTTCAATTATCATTACTTTTTCCGATGTATAACACTTTCACATGTGGATGGGAGTTTCCATAGGACTTCAAACAATAAAAGTCATTATCGTGAGTTGTTGTCTATTTTCTACTTGATCTAGACATGTAAACAACTTCTATCGATCATTTCCTGGTGTAGCGGTTTAGGATTTATCTTTGGTTTCGTTGTCAAATCCAGCTAATGTCAAGTTCCTATAGGGAGAATCAAGGCAATGTATATGGTGAATATATCCTCAAACTACCTTAAATATCGAGTACAGTATTAAATTTCAAGCTTAATGAATTGAAATATTCACCTGATAATGGTTTTAAGATTGATCTATTTATAGATTCCTCTTTTTCATGTTAACTTTTATAATGTCTCCTTTATATATGATACAAATATTGATGGTTAAATTGATTATCATAATATGAGCATCATCTCACTCAACTATTACTTACAGTGTTCTTTAGTGTTTTTCATGGTCAAACGTCGGCATTTACAACTCTGTGTTGTCGTGGTGGCGAAAACTACATAGTCGTTGCGCCTGTAACTGGAAAGTTCAACTTTCGAGCCGTATACTATTATCAGTTCTTTACATTAAACATGTACAGATTGATAGGTATAACACACATGTCTCTATTATTATTATCTACCTACATTACAAAGTTTATGTATCAAATCTTTATGACTGTACTTTTGGTCTTTTATGTTGGTAACTATTTTATATGAAAATAGTTTTAATACAGTGCTAAATATATCTTATCAGACTTAACTGCCTAAAAAAAGACATGCTTTTTATAAATTTTAAACCCGAATAAATGTCAACTGAAATGGCATTTCGCATATTACCAAAATAATATAACTGTTTGATAATATCCCACCGTCTCGCATATAAAAAGTATAAAACTCGCACTTAAGTTTCTTCAGCGGCGTGCCTCAATTGATGAAGAGACTCTTGGTAGCACCGTTTTGGTTTAACTGAACAATTGGGACAAGCTATAAGGTTCTTCTCAAGCTAATTATAGGCTCATTGATTGATAGAAAGTATCCCTAATACATGATATTTACCTATATAACCATGGCTATACGGATCTCCGAGTACAGTATTGTATCATGCCTTACAGCTAATTAGTATAACACTAAGACAGACAAGAATCCAATGTACATGTACACTCTAAGATTATAGTAACACATACAAAATATTCAGATATTATATAAAAAAATTAACGAGCGGACGGTTCCAATAATATCTTTCAATAAACTTTTCACGTAAATCCATATAAAGAAGACAAATTTGTCTTCTACTTAATTCTGGTTTCAATGAAGGCAAACCCTATGTTTCCTTGGGCTATTTTGAAATCTATCTTATTCTAAAGGCAGCTGTTAAGAAAATAATCGAAACTGAGATATACATGCTAGTCGAAGTTAGATATCTGGAATAGATTTTATTGAATAGAGCTGTTTAGTTAACAAGTTTAACAAGAATTTATACAACTAACACTTTGACTAGTCATTGCTAGTCCTACTGACCATTTTAGTACAACTCCGTCAAGCCTGATAGAATAGGTTTTTCCAGATAAATGATGGCGACTCGCGTTAATCTGGAGCAACTTGGCGGTTGACTTTCATGGAGTTCCTACCATTTTGTCATTAATGCAAAAGCATTAATATGAATCGGAGGGGGTGCGTCCATAAAAACAAATAGCATTTTTATGATGAAATCAAACATGGTTTATGACCAAGTTATGACAGGAAGCCCCTAAAATGCTTAGATTTATTTCTGATCTCAACAGTCCTAATATGTGTGGTACCAAATTGAAAAGAAAAAAGAGCAATAAATTTGTATATTTAAATGGGTGTATGGTGTATGTAGTATTTCAGTAGTTTAACTCTTTGTGTGAAATAAAAACAACTGTGATACGAAATTTGGTCTTTTCATGTTTGACGCCAATAAAAATAGCTGATGCATCCGACAAGGTTAATTCTTTTAAGTTTTTTTTTTATACTTTCAATATTCAAAGTTACACTAGTTCACGCCATTTGCTCGGTATTTTCCGAGGCATCTATAGGGAGTTTAGTCGTAATCAAATTACTTAAAACATAAAAAAGAAAAGAAAGAAAGGAGAGAAAGAGAGAGAACTTATACTACAGCACTATACATCTGATTTCAGACTAATAAACCAAATTCCAGTTAAATACATCGGGATTGAATTAATAGAATTCAATTACCTTTTATAATGAAAAACGTAATTTTTAAACTTTCTACACTTAAGATAAAGACAATTATATTCAATTATAGGAAGTTCTTTCGGTGCTTTTTTAGTAAATTGAATTATAGGACTTCAATATTAATTAAATTGGAATCAAAATGAGCTTATTTTAGAGTAGCTTCAATGCGTCTCTCAGACGCGGAAAAGTCTTCAGTTCTGATATGGCTGAAATGCACAGAGAAGTTTTGAAGAGCATATTGTTATTTAAGAAAAATTCTAAAGTTAAGGATGAAGATATGACAGAATGTAACTAGCTATGTGGTGAACAACTAGCTTGGAGAGTATACTATTGATAACAAAAAGTAATTATAAGCGTCGTTCTATGATCTATATTTCTGTAACCAACCTTCAGACTTCATTGCCTAAAAGTACAATATACATCCACAAGTCTGTTGATGTTTTGGAGGAATGCCGAGCCTGTTTAAGGAAATACTAAGCTGTGTCAAGAATAATAAGACAGTGTTAACATGTCAATAAACTATTAATTCGAATTCAAGACCGATAAAACGAGAGAGAGAGAGAGAGAGAGAGAGAGAGAGAGAGAGAGAGAGAGAGAGAGAGAGAGGGCGGGGGGTGGCGAGAGACAGAGAGAGGAGGAGGAATATTTACATCGACGACCCTGAAGATATTACAGTTAGAATGACCATATGTTCTTGAAGATCTAGCGTATCTGCTTCATTAACGACACCCACAATGTAAATATAGGTCAAAATGATATGACGTTCTCCAATGAGAAACAAAGTATTTACAACGGAAAAAATCATATCGAACATACATCTACCTTCATATCTCTTCAGAAAACAGAAAAAAATCCTTCTAGATAATGGTGATAACTATGAAATGTGCCCATCACCTTCATCTACCTGGTTCTCCTAAAACCTATGGTTGTAATTTTATCTTTCAGTTACCAACTTCCTGCGATGAAATGGTATTGAGGACAAACCTTAGACTCTCGAACCAACCACTACATCGGTTAGGGAATGAACATGGTTAATGAATTTCTTGTTATTTAAAGACAAAACGTCATATTATATCTAAACGTAATATTCACGGACTCGGCGAGAGCTTTGTCACTTGTTTTGATAAGCTCTTAGATAAATTCGGAACCAAATCAACCAAGCATGGTGTTCCCATGGGATGTTAATAGTCTGTTGGAAGATTGAACAAAGACTATCAATTCAACCCTTTGTTAAGTAATGCCCCAGTTGCGGCTTAGTTTAGGTTAACCAGTGGTTAGTGAAATGTTCAATTATGATAGAGTAAAATTGGGAATATCCTTTATCATTGTAGATTTGTTGGGATAGCTCAGATTGATAGTTTGCAGTTTTAATTTGATTAGAAAAGTCATTATTTTTTATGGGTAACATTTCTATTCTTTCGCTAAAAACTGCTTAACTTGGGCCACTTGGGCCAGATTTTTAATGATAGTTGTGATATCATCCTCTGTATATATCACATTCGCTTTAAACGTATATTTCAGCAATTACGTCCCAGTTTGGTTCGCGGTCATATATGTTTACCGTCCTTCATCTCTTTTTTAATCTCATCAAAATAATAACGATATCTTGCATTGAGTAAAGTTATGTGGGTATATTGATAAAGAAGAACGGTGATTTATGACAAAATATATTCTTTTTGTTTCGCTAACCCATAGGCTGAATGTAGAATATAAAACATATGTCAGAGAATGATATCAAAATCTTAAAAATAGATAAAAAATATTCATTTCAATCATCGATCTGTTTAAGTATTACTGAAGTTAACGATATTTTGAACATTGTATCGGTAGTGTGTAATCTGTGCTTATTTGACTTTTCAGAATACCTTGATGTGTCCCTGGCGGAAAGAGACCACAATAGTGAAATTAATAGAGCTTTGAATTTACAAACTCAGTTTGAAATCCAAATGTGGTTCATACGGAGCCCGTTAACTGACATGCTCCATCCTTATTTTAAACGAAATATTATTTCGAAAAAACGAATTATTATTTCGAAAAAACGAAATAAAATATTATTTCGATAAAACGAATTATTATTTTGAAAAAACGAAATAATATTTCGAAAAAACGAATTAACATTTCGAAAAAACGAAATAATGTTTCGTTTAAACGAATTATTATTTCGAAAAAACGAAGTAATATTTCTAATAAACGAATTAATATTTCGTTTAAACGAAATAATATTTCGAAAAAACGAAATAAAATAAGTATGGAGCATGTCAGCTAACGGGCTCCGTAGGTTCAAACCCTCTCTGAGGTGGTTTGTGTTCCTCGTGAAGCTGAAATCGCGAAGCCGTCGTGGTTGTGTCCTTGGGCAAGACACTTTACCTCGATTGCTGTGTATAGCATGCGATGGGCCTCTCACATGGTGTTCAGTGAGAATGTCACCTGATATTACGAAGAGATTGCGTCTTAAATAGATCCCGAATACAAATGGGCGATCAACTGTAGGCGAACAAACATACCATTATCGACTTTTTTGCCATCACTTACCTAATACTTGTCGTACGCCTGTACGTCTAAACTGTGTTTTATATTTGATAGAGCAATACAAGTTACCCTGAAAGTATGTGCAGGTATATATGTACAGCAGCTGTAAAAAATCCATACTTTAAACAATTATCTTCCGCGGTTTACTCAAACCAGCCATGATAATGATAATGTATAAGATACACATCTGTTCTCTTCCCCCTCCTCTCTCCCGTGTATATCTCCCCGTCCCCATCCCCATCATTCTGCGAAAACAAGAGGTTCAAGACTTTACCGTCGTATTTCACAAATTTCCACTGAAGTAGATTTGGCTGACCGCTTTTAATTACACTGTTTATTGTTATTTTCTAAGTTCAATTGTCACAACGCTATAAAAGTGCATCTTCTCATTGTATACTAGATATCGAATTACTGTTCACTATCCCAATCTGTTAAAGAGTAAACTGCAAATGAATGAATGAATGAATAAACAAATAAATAAATAATATGTACTAAATCGAGCTGCAGTTTACACGATATACCTGTAATATGTGTACATGTATGACGTCTTAAAATGTCTTATCCGCGTGCCTTGACATATATAGATACTAAACAATACTCAGATAGAATTTGTTTTTGTATAATATATCTTTATCAGTTTTATAAATACATATTTATTAAATATTTTAATCCGTTTAAACTGATTTCTTATCTTCAGGATCTGACAAAGACAGACTTTATTTTGTTGGTGGACAATTTCGTCCAAATCTACGATGTGTAAGAAATTTGATATTGGACTAAATTGAATGACCTTCACCTCTATGGTAATCTAATAGGTCATATGTCACTAGTTCTGCTCTGGGGATACAAAAAGTCCTGAGGTCAACATTACCCTCCCTCGGGTGGTTATACGGAATATAGGTATGCATTGTTTGGATAACACACATTCTTCTTTGTCTCGGTTAGTTTTGTAAACCGGGTACACTTAAAGGAACACATTCGATGAATTATCAAAATTTAAAACATTGTACTCAGTCATCGTGAGACGAGATATTTGAATGTATTATAGCATAATGATTATAAGTTTGATTTATTTGTTTATTTTCTTATTTCACTTGAAGTAGCAAAACTATAGAGAAAGGAAGACAAAAAAAAAAACAAAACAAAACAAAACAAAACAGAAAAAACACGCCTACATGATAGCAATGTTTTTTTCGTCACGTTCTCTAATATATCTATTCTAAGTCTTTGTCATGACGAAATGTAAATCGTCATCGCAACCATGTTTACCATAGATATGGTTCTTCTACAAATACGAGAGTAGTCTCCCCTTGCTGTAGTCCTTTTTTTCACTTCATCTCCACTCCATCTCTCTTTCGCACGAGATATTTTTCGTTTTACACTTTACCCTTTATACTCGTGTCTTTTTTCTCCGTAAAATGGCTGGAATGACATAATAAATTAATGATTGTAAAATTGTGAGTTTGTATATTAGAATTCAGAATGTGCTTCTTTAAAAGTCGATCATGTTAACTTAGCATATTTATATAAGATGTGATTTTAATCTCATCATATTTCCAATAATGCCTTTATTTTATCTGATAAACTAAAAGATTTCTAATAGAGATACATCCTAAATTACTTCCGAGCCATTGTTATGTAATACACATAGATCGAAGGGGTTGGAAAGTAGGTGGGATCGAAATACACCAAGAGGGTGGACATTATAGTAAAATAAGGACTTGTATATTTTCTCATGTGTGTTCGTCTAAAATTGTTCCAAAGATATAAATATACATATTGGAAATATGATATATTAAGCGTAAAACTTAATGGTCACTGTTTCGCTCTGTTACATTTTATGAAGTGTCCTCGTCAAGTCCTCGCCATAACCTGCCCCACCCCCTCCCTGTCTTCTAGCTTTATGAACTCTGCCATTGATCTGTTACGTGTGGGGTATATTTTGCTCACGTCACTTATCAATTACGTTGCTAATTGATAAGCACGTGATTTAATTACAATATTTAAAACAACCGAGTGCAGTAAGCTGTTTACATAATTCATGATTTATTGGTATCCTTGTATAATAGATATCTACGTATTTCTATTGAATATCAAAGACATTCCAAGGAGGTCTCTCCTACTGCAAAGATTGGATGTCTCTGGCCACATGGAGTTGAGAATTCATATATCAAAATATGTGTGTAGGTTTTTTTTTTTTAATTCATAAGCTATATTCAGACATGCAAGGTAGTACCCTTGTTGATGGGAGATTTGTACACTCCGTTAACACTTACCAAAGACTCCAAATACAAAATGTGAAATATGTCTCTGAGTCTCTGTCTGAAGACAGGCTATATCTTCTTTTTTTCTCAAGATTGACTGCACAATTTATCAAATAGAGGAAATTGTTTGAGAAAACATATAAGTATTGAAGTGCATTTATCGTTGTATGAATGCCAACTGTATAATATGCTTCGTTGAAATTGCTTTACCTTGAATTCATTTTGTCTATGAATACCAAGTGAAAGGAGAACACCGTTCCGTTTTTTAAGATATGAACTCTATTAATTTTTTAACAGTTTATAAACAAGCGAAGTTCCAGCTCATATTAAATAACTTGTGTTGGCCCGATCAGAAGCGCACGAGAGGCCTTACTTTGTGGGGAAATACCGTAATACTAATGTAAAATATATGTGGTCGGGCAGTTGACCGGTCCCATATCTTTTTTCACACCGCTCGAAGGAATCAAACCCTGAAAGTCTTGCGTTGCCAATGTACTACCTAATCATCATCTATGTTTTCCGGGACGTTTCTTTCGGAGGATGGTTAAAGGACACTTGATGTCGAAACTATATTTGACTAAGACATATCACTAAAATAAACTTCATTTATATGAAATTGCCTCTGATCAGGGACCATGGACTTGGATATACGTCCGTTTAGACGTATACTTATAATAAAAGATATAGCTATCCCATGCTATGGTAGACAAAACTAGTCATGCTAGTCGGGGAGATGAGATGTGTTCAATGACTTGAGCGGACGTGTGTTGGATTTATTTGTTTTTATATAAATTAAGATCTAACTCCATAAAAGAACTACAAATCATACCACAACAGATGTATTTGTGATGCTTGGCGATAAATGGTGTTTTTGTAAGCAGGGGCCGTAACTCTGATATACAAAGGGTTTATACTTTGTGTAGAATACAGGTGTGAAGTGTTCTGTATGATTTTGTTGATCACACCGTCTACCTGTCACTCGTTTACGTAATTGACTGTATAGTAACCATCGCGACAGGTATTTGTCCTGCAATTAGTGGCGCGTATGTGATGACGTAATTGATTGCTGTGTTTACGTAACACAACAGGTAAATTACACCTGGAATCTTCGACATTGTGCGATTGATATGTCTGCATATTCAAATATCAGCTTGGTAATACAGCCAGTCACTCATAAATGATCAAGTTTGAAAAGCAATTGTTCTATTAATGATCAGCACATGTACACGGGTAAGCCACCATTTTGTAATAGCCCTCTTAATTAATATAGTTAATATCTATATGGCAGAAAGGAGACACAGCTCCGTGCTGGCGGGTTTTGTTTCCTTTTCTATTTACAGCACCACCGAATACAAACTATTTACTGAAAAATACCAAATCAATAAAAGCACACGACTGGCCTCTCGACTTTGTCCATCTTCCTGGGCTTCGATTTCAAATATTGGGTCATAATTATTCTCTGTCCACATTGACTTGTGGTATAGTATTCTCAGCAGTCAATGTATAAAGTCACATAAAAATTGTAATAATGGTAATCTGTGTCAAGTCCCTGTGCGCCTAGCAAATACTTAAATATCATCTCGAGCATATTTCTGTCAACGATACAAAATGCTCACATTAAAACCTCTCTCGTAAGTCATGATAAGTTACTCGCTACCTGTGGGTCGTTATTACACGTTTGGGTCTAGAGGTGAAACTGACGTGTCTATGTCAAGTAAAAAAAGTATTTCTTTTGATGTCGGTGATTAAAGGTGTAAAATTCAGCTCCGTGAAACTGTCCGTTATTAAAGGTTGAGTGGAGTACGGCTTTTCTTCTGTCAATCACTACCTTGACTTTTATTGCATTTTCAAACCTGGTTTGTATAATGAGAGAGAAAAGTGTTAGTGTATCATAAAAAGACATAAACTATCGAAAACTCGGATACAAAACTGATTCGCAGGTAACATACCGCCGGGTGATGAATCTTTAGCTTTGTTTGTGATTGTTGTTTTGTTTATTTATTTCTGGTATGACTAGTGCTGCCACATAGCGAACAATTGTTACATGTAAGTAGATTTGATTCACAGCAAAGACAGTATATATTAACATTGGAACTGATTGTTTGGTGTTTACCTTTATATCAGAGGACCTGGGTTCGATTGCCCGATCGGACGTGAAAAGGTTGGGTTAACTTTCTTGACCGCTTTAGTTTTGGGCGAAAAATCCAATTTCCCACCGTACTAGTGTCATGTGGACCAACAAAGATCTTTGTGAACAGTTTGGGACATTTTGATGCAGGGTCTCCTTGTATATGTTGGTGGCTACGTCACTGAACAGCATACGGGATCCTCGCCGCATGCTATTCAATGTCATGGGTAGTGTCTAGCCCAAGCGCACCACCAAGGAGTTGGATACGTGACGGAAAGGAAAGAATGTGTCACCGGCCGTGTTAGTTTTCATATGTAACGAGGACGCCTAATACTACAGTGGCTGAAATCTTAATTCAATTCTGTTAATTACGTGGAGTAAAACAATTCTGACGTATTTCAGAGGGCCTCTCACTGTACAGATGCCTTACACACCGACATGGTTTACTCAGTACGAGCGACTCCTGTCATTCCGAGGTCCTTACCTGGCAGACGACAGGAGTGTATATGTCTGTCCCTACCTATATACTGTTGGTGTAAACTTATCAATCCAACTAACTGATAACCTCACATACCTGTACACAATTATACAAAATATGACGAGATGAGGCACACAACACTTTTTAATTAAGATACCAACTCAGACATAACACAAGATAAGATATCCGGATCAGATAGCGGGTCTGGTTCCCACGACAAATATTAGAATCGCCTCCGAAATATATGCTTACTGTTTGATAATTATTAGTATTATGGTAGAGAGGCGTAGCAGTGAAAACAAAGATTGTATTGTTTACATTTGTCAGACAGACCTGTAAATTTCGAGCTTATGTAACAAGAATTTAAGACTCTTTTCTCTCTTAATGATACCAGATGAAAAAGCTAGGCAAGATTTTATCGAAATGGTTTGTCATTACAAATGGAATGTTTGTAATTAAAACGTGCAGCTGAATTTTGACATTTTGAGACGAAATTGACACATCCTTCAATTATGTATGAATTCTTCTAATTGCCACTTGTGTAACTAATTAAGACATACAGCAGACATTATCATTTTCTATGGTAAAATAGTTTTAAATTTGTCGTTGATAGTGTGGAGAAATAATTCATATAATTATTTTAATGTGAGTTCATTTCATCACTTAAAACGGCCGTAAGAACCCGTTTTGTTATTTTGAAAGTATTTGTACCTAAACTGGAACAGAGACTTATTTCTAGGCCTCTGAGTGGAGACATGAAAGAATATGGATCTGTTAAAAGTCGCGGACAAGAAAAAAAGTCCACGATGAAAATATATAAATAAAAATATATTACATAAATTTATATATACATATTTCTTTTAACAAACATTCATCACTGTGACAATGAAAACAATTCTAATCAAAGTAATTGAAATATTATTGAGACATAAGCCTGTTAACGACGAATATTGTATAGCTGTCTAAATTTGCAGCGTCGTTTTTATTTGCTTGAACAGTTTGACGATAGTCCCCCATTCCGACAGAGCACACGGGCGAGCCAGTCCGGATTGGCTCAGAGTTTAGTGTGTACAAACTAAGTTATCTCCCCCACATGGCAATGGACCGTACCACGATTGGCGTGTGTAGTATATGGACAGACTAACGGTATGGGCTATACGGAACAACGACAAATGGATTTACCTAGGTTGTGACGAGAAAAATCGACAAAAAGTTGGAAATACGTCGGCCATAGCATCGTTGTGCATCACAAGAGTTTTCGATTATTTATGTGAAATATATATATACCTGCACAACAAGTGTAGCGGACTGAGGCTTTTCGCTGATCGGATAAGATGTCTCGCCGCTTTTTAGTGTTAAAGGGGTAGTGGTGTGATTGTGAGCGCCGAGTGTTATTGGCAAACCCCTATTTATAGTGTATCAACATATCGGTAACTTACTCATACACGAAGCAGTGGATTAGTACACTCCAATTTAAGTGAATGATTACGATGTAGTGCAATTACAATATCAATATGGATTAATATTTTAGAAAAATACTACATATTTTTGTGATATTTATATTTTTTCGATTTCACAAAAAAGTCACGATGAAACCTAAAGGATATTTAAATTTCAACATGGATATTTCGTTTTGGATGTATTGTGTTTTTATACTTATAAGTTCTATAGAATGTGTGTATGGAGCTTGTCCCGAGAAATGTATTTGTGAAGGGAAAACGGTCAATTGTGCATTTAGAGGATTTAATAATGTTCCACAGGATATGCCAAAACAGACACATAAAATGTAAGTATTTCTCAAAACCGATATAAATATTTCTATATTTTTTAAAGCCTTAATATTCCTTTAATATATCTATGAAAACATATCATCAAATATTGAGCATCTGTATGTATTTAAACAGCCTGATATTTATCCTTCAACCCGTGAAGTTAAATTTGAAATAACAAACGCATTTCAGATCTCATTTATGTGTTTTTATACAGGCGTTATATTAGCACGTATAATATAAACCCATCGATACATTCCTGGCGTGAATCTATGTTCAGGTGAAGTGAAATAAATTCTATTTCTTTGGCAAATTCTATTTGAAAGTGTAGATAAAAAATCCTAATGTTCCAATTAAATTTTACAGGTAAACACCGAGAAAAGATTCTCGGCAAGACTCAATACACCAAGACTAATGACTGAATGTTTTTTGCATCGTCTATCTGGTAGTAATGACTCAAAATATATCACTGTTTTCCCTATTTGTGTATTTCCTGACAATACTGTCTCCGGAGTCAGACGTGTTATGTGTCGTTTTTACAGATTTGATGGCTTTAACTAGTATCCTTCCCGTTATACGTACATTCCACTGTTTTTATCTGGTGTCGTCTTGACACGAAAATGTATTCCGTGAAGTATTGTCAAACTTGTCACAGAAACGAGTAGATTGGTCCTCGTCAGAAACTCGCTCTATCACAAAGGCAATCAATTTCGCAATGTACAAATCAAATTAATATTGTTTACAAGATATCTGCCATAAAAAAAAGATCAATTTAACAACGAGCAGATGAAATAAACATCATAAAGAGTGTACGTGGTTTCTCTCACATAAACAAATCAATTTAACAACAGACATGAAATAAACAATGCGGTTGTTCCCCTCTCAGAATCATAAAAAAATGCAGAAACTGACAAATAAAACAAACATCGTTATAGTGTTGAAATGACACCATGTAGTTTCTTTCACAGAAGTGGCAAAACGGTTGAAAATGAGACTTGGTTATGTTTAAAAGGTTATAAATCATTTGTCAACTTTCTTTCTTTATTTCTTTCCTTTACTTTACATGTATGCAAATGTAATTGTGTGAGAATTTGCATTCGTTTTTTAAAAACAATAATTCTTGTTTGTATAAATTTGAAGAGTATTGTCACAAAACCGAACAAGTTGTCCCGAAATTTTAAATCTCAAATTTCTCCAAGGCAGGTTTATGACATTACTGTTACATAACTGATACTACCATTAAATGTGACTAAAACAGAATGTTGATAGAGACTCTCTATTTGATTTACAATACGTCCCCCGGACGCTGAAAATGACATCACAATATTTTAAACGACTTTTTTTATATACCCCCTCCAGATATAACAAAATGTCGATCAGTTATTGAAATATCTAACAACAGTTCGATCTTATCTACCGATCATCATTATCTGTATCCTACAGGAAAATAAAACCAGAACTATCCTATTCAAACTTTCATTACAAATATATCTTATTTGTAAAGGAGAGGTCCGGTACTTGCTGACATATTGAACAGTACAAAAGAATATTCAAAGGAATTTGAAATGTATTCCACATATATCATTGTCTGAAATTAGATCTATGGAAATTCATCAATGATTTCATTTCAGTTATCATTTATTTTCAAAACAGCTAAAGTGAATCTTTCATTCACAATTATCAATATTATTTCAGCATACCGTTTTCATGAAACGGACACTGTCATTCATTTCATAAAAGTTTGATAAATATATCCGTATATGCGTTTAATAGACCCCAATTAAGTGCCGCTAGTGAATAACACCTATATTTATCACACCTATGATACAGGTAACACAAAGGTAACACTACACCTAGAACTTTTTTATCAGTATATAATTGTATATAATAGATGTTCAGGTAATGAGACCACCTTCACTTTTAAACTACAAATGTATAACTTTTAACCAGGTCAAACGAGCCCACGACATTCTTAAGGTAAGTATTTGAGATATGATTAATTTTATGACAAATTATTTCACAATAACTGCCGAAAGCAGTACGAGTTCACTAAGGACGTACCTAAATCACTGATGCCTTCCGATTATAACCGTACACATAATAAAGTATATAAATTAACTTACCACTTTATCTGATAACTTAGCAATTCCTACGTTACGAATTAAGATATCAAACCAGTTATACTTTGTCAAATACATAAGAGTACAGACGATGCACGTGCAAATCCCAAAATAATGCTTTAAAAGTCAAAAGCCTTCGCGATCATAAAGTGCCTTGTGTTAGAATAGCGTCACACATACATGTACGTATGTCTATATTTCGCTGAAAGTATGTAAATACCCGCAAGATATATGTCACTAAAGTTCTACGTCACCGATAATTAACCCAGCTTTTAAGAAGAGCACAGCACGTGCGACGTTTCAGGGCAGATAAGATGTGAGCCAAGGCGAGACACAAAGTGTTCGTTATCATCCGTCTCCGCAGCCTTTCTCTCACCCGTAGCAAGTTTGTCAAACCTCATGTTTTTATCCTAAAAACCAGCAACAAAATACATTTATTTGTACGGTACAGAAAGTGATGGTAATTTTAAATGCTGGTTGTACTACATATAACACTCAATGAAAGAAAAACTGAATCAGAAGTGAACAATAAGTGTCACTTTCAGTTGAAAATGAAGAAAAATTTAGAGTATGAATATATGTAAAACTTTGAAACAGCTGCCGAAGACTCCTGAATTATAAACCCGTACATCTAGATGTCTATATTGTATACTTGTAGATGTGTTTTTATTATAATAATGTAGATAATGCGGTATACATTAACGTGCTCAGAATCAAATGTGGTATTACAAATGTCTCGACATGCGATATCTACTTGACCATCAATCAAAGCACTTTCAAAACATGGAGTGAAACATTTGGACGTTGAGGGTTCTTAACATAAGGATTGTGTTTTTCTCGCCCCTCCCCTCCCCCTTCCCGAGTACGGTTCGCTACCGGTACAGTCCAATATCACCCCGACCCCAGAAAACTCTCCCTACTACAGATAAGCCCCGCATGGACATCTCATCTCCTGTACACTGTAAACAAAATAGTTTTACAGACAAACTCAGTAGTATAAAACGTATGTGCACGTGCTTGTGCGTATGAATGTGCGCAAAGACGACGAGCTGCCTATCATTTAGCTTCACCCATAGTTAAAAAAAAATATATAGGTAAAAGTATGTCGCACCGTTGATAAAAAAACTCGAGTGGTTTTATTACAAGTTTTGGGGAAATGCACATGCTAAAGAAAATCACGTGACCTCTAAATAATTTGTTTGGGAAGGTATCAAAATGAATACAGATATATACCCGTCCGCGGCTGAAATGATTGGTGATAGTGCCGATAACCAAGAAGCTCTATATTTTTCGTTTCACGTGACGTGCATAAGATACCATAGGTTCTCTCACATATTGTAGGGATTTATTTAGAGTTTGTAGTAATTTATAAAACCACTGGCAGATTCATTATTAAATCACATAGATATCTATACAAAAATGAGGCCGCGTCTTATATTTTGAATTATATGTCTAAAGACGAATGCACGTGAATGCACGTGAGAAACATAAAACAGGAGTTATGATTCAGGGTAGGTCTGTATGTATGTACACTAGGACTGACAGACGGCAGACCTACTCCGACTAATTGTTGATCTGCTTGCAGACATATTAACTACATCTTATTTGTCTGAGCTTACTTTCCTCAGACAAAATTGGCTTTTGTAGCCAGAATAAACGTCATTTGGACTCTTTTGTAGATATGTACAATGACCTATACAAGATTAGATGTAAAAAAGAATAGCTAGGTATTGAGCAAAAACTAGAATAATGAAAGACGATGAGGCTTTGTAGGATATTGCGAGCTGGCGAGGACAACAAGCCCGTCCTTCTTAGAGGCATACAATTAGTTTTTATTATCAAACATTCATTTTCGTGTGTTTGGGTAAAAAGTAGAAATGTAAACATGAAGAAAAGAGAAATTGAAAAAAAAAGAGTCCTTTCCCGAATGCCACTTTCAACTACCTACCACTATGTTGATGTGAAAGTTCGAACACTCACTGTGGGATTGTTTATTGTATTCATGCTTTACATTTTTCGTTTCAGAGATTTACAGGGCAACAATATTACAATCATCAGAAGAAGGGACTTTGAGGGTTATCGGCAACTTCGTAATTTGTAAGTATATCAAGATTCAATATGTTAGAAATATCAAAATATATAAGTTGACTGGGTACCCAAATGTGTAAAAACACACTCATCCGTACTTATGTAATCACTGAAAGACATACATTTCTGTGGTGGAGTAATCACAATGTTTTGACATGAAGTTTTGCCAACCACAGATTAAGCTGTAAATAGGAATTATAAAAAAATAAAAGAAAATAACAACATATATTTTTATCAATATATATATATAAGTGTACTCTTGGTTCTTTGATGTGCTAATTGATCCGTAGTCTTTCTCGAAAGGGACGACATGGGAGGGGGAGACGGATTATTAGAATCCCCGTCTACAACTATAGACGTGAAGCGAGCGACACGCTAAGTAGATTTCACGGTGTTTAAACCTAGTAGTTAACCAACGTAAAAACAGATGTCCTGCATCAGCCTGAAGTAAGTGCTCTGCATACCGAGGGAGCAGAGAGTTCTGTTTTCCACATTCTCTTAGATCGAGGTTCTCATGTGAAAGAGATGCCGTAGCAGACCTCTGTCTGTTAGTGTGTATACAGACAATGTCGTCCTATGTTGTAAAAGTCATCGTAATTGTCGTTAGGACGATGATAACGGCTGCCGGGAATGCACGTGTGTTATAGGTTGAACACGTTTTCTTCTTTTTATTAGTGTTTCAGTGTCTGTGAAGAGCAGAATTAGGTTCTGTGTGGACAAAAAGGTGAAACACAAAAAGACAATCCAATGTGTGATCATTGTTTGTGTTTTTTTGTTGGATTCCACATACAGTGTTTACTATTGGGAAACATATTTTGACACTGAAGAGTGGGTCGATAATCACACAACACATGCTTTGTGGGGAATAGCATGACGCGCCACCTGGTGGTGTATGATCTAGCTAGGTTAAAGTTGAATCGCGCTCAACCAGAAGCTTCGGAAGTTTAAACTACCATTTATGGATATTCCTAACTGATTGACATTAACAATAAGAAAAATAACTATGAATAAATTACCAGACCGTTAACAAAATTTTAATCAAAAATCAAAATCGATAACGCTAAGCCAAAATATGATCAAAGGAAAGATGAGACTTTTGAAAAAGTTACTATAATAAGACTCGGTTGTTCCGCTAGGCAGCAACTGTCTGGCCAATACGTAAAGAGTCCAAGTAGTAGCACATTCTCAAAATGAAAAAAAAACCTGGTAAATCATGTCCACTGATAAACACTGGACATTTGCTAAAGTAAACACGTCTATCTTGACATCGTGCAAGAAAATACATTTTTGTCCATTGAGATCATGATGGCAACCATTGAACCACCCCCTCCCCCCCCCCTACTCAAAAAAAAGACTACATGAAGAACTGCGGCGATATCCAGACCCATGGAGACGTATCTAGTACAGTTTAAACAAACAGATCCCTCGATACAGTACTTATGTTCGATTTAATACAAATCAACATGAGAGTTAGTCTTTCCAATAGCCATTTCGGTGTTCAAACAAAAAACCCTCAACGAAATCCCCTCTATTCAGTATCCGTGGGTTATCTCAGGCAATATCCGTGCTTATTTGACGGTTATAAGTATTTAGCAAACTTTGCATACAATTTAAATCTGTAATATACCCGAGAAATATTGCAATTTCGTTGGCGTTCTTCTCACGTGAACAAAGAGTGTGGCTATCATAAACACCGGAATGGGTAGTCGAAGGCTTAAGTACCCGATAAATGTAATCCTGTCTGCAAATATGAAACAATTCTGCACCCGCTTGTAATACGTTTGGTCATTGTTTCCGCCCGAGTGTAACTTTCAAACGCGAGAAACAATCAGTGGAGTTTAGCCATTATCAGAAATGGTGTCTGACTTTCTTGATTCAAAGTGGTTGGTTAGCTCATTTACCCAGAAGTAATCCAAAACACGACAGTGTTAAACTTTCTTAAAGTGGCACATTCTTAAAACTCACGCGGAAGTTGTATTAAGAAATATATTGATATAATGAATATCTAACAATAAATAGTGTGAGAAGTGATATTTCACCCGAATTTCGCATTTTCTAAAATTCTTTTTTTTTCTTGAACTAACCATACGTCGTATACCTAAAAGTTCCCACCCATATGAAATGTTGACATTTTGTCTTAGACATGGCGATCGATATTCGGCCCAATATTGGTGACGTAATAAATAATTAAAGGCACATGAGTGTTTACTCATAGAGATTTTTGTGTGAATATACCCAAACAAAGACATTCGTGTAGACCCGTGTAAAAACCCCTTCATCGTAAATAAACATCACATTAATCTGCTAGGACATTGCTGTCCTTGAAATTATCGGAATTCATGGCTTACAACACTCACTTCAATCTCAATGGAGAAAGATATTTTTAGATTTTGTTTACATGATAACAGCTTATTTCATGAAATTCACTTTTGTGTATTTTTATATAATTTTCCTCTGCTTTCCAAATAAGAATTGCTCTTATGATCAAGAATCCAATTCCCCTAAATGCCCGTTTTTCATCATGAGGTATGGTTTTCTGTATAACCAAGTTTCCCCTATAGGTTATGATTCAGCATTTTTTTTAAATGCAAGCGCCTTCGTTCGATCTATAA
Source organism: Ylistrum balloti (assembly GCF_031769215.1). NCBI lineage: Eukaryota > Metazoa > Mollusca > Bivalvia > Pectinida > Pectinidae > Ylistrum > Ylistrum balloti. The sequence goes on from NW_026782216.1 coordinate 276,185, forward strand.
CTGTTTCTTTATTGTCAGATTTGATCAAAGCAAATCACAAATATCCTTTATATATTTTAGTATTAAACTGATAAGCAACCGCGCCCAGACCATTTTAAACTTTTTTAAAATCTCATATATCAAGTTCCCGCCCTTACTCTATTCAGATAAATAGAAGTTCGGCTAATTGTTTATAAATTTGATAACTTTAACCCCAATCTTGAGCTGATATCGTTATCAAAGATTTCGATTAAATTAATACCATTAAAACTCGAAATTGAAACTAATTTTTTAAGAATTTCTTTTATGTCGATATTCTCAATTTAGAATTCGAAATTTGGCCGAAAACTTGAATTTCTAACCTTGAACCTTTGTTTGTAATCGTGCAACTAATATATAGTTTGTGATTAATACCTGGCATCAATCAAGGGTACGTGCTTCAGAGTTACCTTTTTAACCTCGCCTAGAGACTCGGCTAATCTCGGTCTGGATTTATAATTCTGGTGCCATTAGTATGAAATTCAAGCTAGATCGACACTAAACAAGCGGAAAATTTCGTAAATCTAATACATGAATTGTATAAAAACGCGATGTAACAACTTGGAGTTCACGCCGTGTAATCTGATCTGCGTAAAAATGGACAATTGTATGGTCTCGTATACATTTCACAATATGAAACTGATACGAAGAGAAGTTGTCAAATGTTTTGTACTTGTGTTCTTCTACATCATATTAACGTCAAATTATATCATGAATTACAATTTTGTGATTGAAGTTTCTTAACAGACGATATGGGTAGTTGAATGACATTTTCCACATGTCTCTCAATCCCTTCTCCTCACCCTTTCCAACTCGGTGTATACCACAATTGTCGGGTTACTCTCATTTTTGTCATGATATAGGGGCAGTATTGATGGTGTATGTGAACCTGGAGTACTCAGAAAAACTAGTTTATAATAAGTTTCTAAGCGATGTAATGCCCTCTCAGATCATATCTACGCATGCCCGCAGGTACGCGACTTTACCTTACTTTTGGCGTCCGCCAACGAAAACCGATATGTCTAGAACAGTTAATTCATGAAATGTTTACTCATGTGTATGAGAAAACAAAAAAAATCCTGATCAAGATTTGCGGAGCCGTTAAAAACAAGGAAAAATGAAATGAAAAACGATAATGTATAAACGTTACGTTCGTTGTTCGGTCGCTTAATTTCAAAATAAGATAATAAAAAATGAGTAACACTCCATTTTCAAGAAACAAAGCGACGAGTGTCACCAAATCTTAATTCAAGATTAATTTTCATTTAATATTTTTGTGTTATGTCCATCAGCGTGCTACAAATCGGAGATATTTTGAATTTCAACTTGTCCTTTCACTTCACTCTTGATTTTCTTCCCATTATTTTAAACGTGTATCATGTTGACAAATATACAATCTATGTAAATTGAGATTATTCATGAATAAGAAGTTCTAGTAAGTATTATAACAATAAACAACATTTCAGTAAGTAAATGAAGATTCCACTGATCACAAAGACAATAGTTACTTACGAGAACTGTAAGACATGAACTTATCTACGAACATCTACACTTAGTTGTAATAATTGTATTGTTCCAATTACAACTACCGCCCTGTAAAACAATCGACGATTGTTTAACTGATAATTCCGATGACGTAATTTTCGGAATGAAGAGGATACCAGGACATGTAACTTATAATTTAAAAACCGGACTGGGACTTAAACAAAACAAAACGAACTTCCGGAAAAGTGATAACGATCGTGTCCGTGAATGCATGTTTTCTGTATCAATGATTTCTTTTCAACTTTGCGTGAAGTTCGTATCGCTAAACCAAGAATCAGGATAAGCGCTTAAATAGCCTTCCAGGTGCAAAACCACTAAGTTATATCCAAACTCAAAGGGTTCACAAATTTGTTTTACAACCAACTTTTTGATTTCGTGAAATTCGAAACGACATGCGTAACAGTATTTGTGTTTTATCTGTTCCTCCACTCTGTTTGTGGGGAAAATCTTTCCAAAATCTAATCAAGCTTTTTAAAAGTATTGTGCAGTAAAATTGTTGCTACCGAATGCTTGGCAAAATTATCAATTCAAAAAGGCATGTAAGAAAAAAGTTGAGTCCCCAGTTTAATTGAGAAAGAAAAATATGTATTATCATTTATTCAATTATTGTTTTGCGTGGAACATTAGTGTACAACATATTAATACATTTATCTTATTTCGGAAATCGTCGCTACGTGAAGCTAACAGGTCTTCTGAATACTCAAACGTGATAAACAGAGTTCATTAGAAATTAGACACGTGTTAAAAAACGTCTTTAGGCGTTGTGAATGGTTTCGTTGAAAAGGGTTGACCCGCCACCCAAGGCGAATATTACCTTGTAATCAGTGACATTCCGAGTGGATCCAATTACCTTCGGATTGTCTCTGTTTATTACCTTAATACTTCATCTATCGTTTTGTCCTCTTTTGTAAGATTGATATCTTTTCAATGTTTAAAGTGTTTGTTTAAACGACAGCAGTTCCTTATATGGTTACGTCCCACTGCAAGCATTAGTTTCTAATTATTGTCCCATAAAGGTTAATATTACCATCCACGGACTTTTAAAGTCTTCGATATTACGCCCAAACGGAATACATGTATACTCTTCACGTAAGAAATAATAATAAAAATCTGTCTTTTATTTTTATCCTTTTCAGCGTGATATATGTATCTATATATTTTGTGTTTACAGATTATTGCTGGAAAATCAAATTCACACAATAGAAAGGGGATCGTTCGAGGATCTTACAGAAATGGAACGATTGTAAGTATAAAATAGTCAGGAAATTGGTTTAAGACCAGCTGTCCTGAATAGGAAGGGCAGAAACTGTACCCTAGTAGCAATCAGGTTTCAACTGCACCTGAAGTATTGCACTTTTATAGTACGCCGGTCTAATTCTACATATCATAACAGCTCTAAGTGTGTAAACGCCCGTCTAACACTACACCTATAAGACGGGCAAAGTGATATATGGTTTTATTCAAGATTATCGCCGATTCGGGATATTTGAAATATGAGTAAAGAAAAATTGCTCCTTGTGTAAAATGTTATATTTTTGGCAAATGCATTCGTCACTTCCTTTCGCTAATGATATGCTTTGCTTTTCGTTGTAAAGTTATAAGTTGAATATATTTAGCGTGTTGTTTGTACCGCGGTATGGTATCAACATAAGAAAGATTCGGTCAAATAGTTTGAACACATCAATGATTATTATTGTTTTGCTGGTCTGGCATTCGAGCACAATATCATGTGACACCATCATGCATCCCAAACCCCACGTCGTCTGAAAAGTATTGTTCAATGACCACAAAACATTAATAGTAATATCAGTAAGTTCTATTTATACAAAAAAGGCAAATCTTTGCGATGAAGCATACTGTGACATTGTGATAGTTTCTCGTGCCATTCCGATAAATAAGCGCGTGACGCAGTAGTGACGAAAGGCTATGACGTAACAACATATCAACCTGTCGGCGTTATCGATAACCAAGATCTTGTTCAAATATAAATCACGTCTGTTCGTAAGGGCTATAATCGACCCCTATTGTTGTTCCGACAAAATAGTTTGTGCTTCATTATCACCAGCCGGGAGAGGTCATAAATTGCCGATAATTGAATCGAACTCGTATCCGGTGCCAAAGAGTCCGATGATAACTTAAATGTTTGTATTGTCGGAGACCAATATCTTGGATTGATTCTTTAAACTTTCATATTATGAGACTAAACACATTGCTTCATGTGTGACAATAGCTTAGGTAACTCTTTTTACATTGTAGTCCGAAATTTATCCGCAGGGCATCGGCTGCACGACCTTGTCAACATATTTGTTAAAACCTGTTCTTGTCCTCCCGAAGTTGACCAGCTGGTCTTTATCTACCATGTTGATCTTTCTGGTGATAATTGATTTGAAAGTTGCGAGATGATTTCATCAAAGATTACAATTACTCTTCTGCCTTTATATTCTTAAATTTGTGATTTTTTAAACACGTACTAGAATAAACAGCTTTTAGATAACAGGTACTTTACCTATAATTGTTTGTATGTGTTATAATAAAACAATTATCATTACGGATGAGGCATCGTTACTTTATGACCGATTCGTCCGGTTCCGTAACTTAGAATGATCTGATACGTAATAGCTTACTTGGACGGGGTGTATTGTTTAAACCTGTTTTGACAGCCCAGAATGACACAGTCCTTTCCCTTTTCTACATGTTGTGCAAAAACATGGCTACAATGATCACTTACTCATCTCAGTAATCAATTGTGCGCAGTAAATCTTGACCATTTGTTGACCCCAGGGGTCAATCTTTTCTTTGTCATATGACTGTTTGATTTCAATGATAATGATTTAGGATAGATACATATCACTGATTTATCTGTAGATCAACAGGCTTAGAGGTAGGCCCCACAGCACAGTTGGTCAGTTTCCGCGGTTACGACACGGACTTTTTAGCGTAGACACTCGGACTCCGGGTGACCGACATGGGAAATCGTGCTTGTGTCGGCATTTATTAATTCAAAAGACCAATGGAAAAACCATGTTTCCCCATTTTGTTCATAGTATTAATTATAGTTTAAAACTGTCATAGAAGGACGTAGAAACCAGACTTTTTAAAGAAGATTGTTGGAGATATTTTACCAAACAATTAAAGTTTGTCAGTCAGTTTTGTCAAATTTATGCTTTAGATTACTTTAATTATTTTGGGGAACTGTATTAATAATTAGCTAAGGAACTGACACGTAACAATTTAATAGTAATATATTTCATACGAGAAGTGCTAAGTCTGTGTCAAATGTGTACACTGTGGCGGCAGCATCATTTAAACGGATTTCTCAGTACGATTCCTGGTTTGGATCAGCATATAGTCCAATGGACTTGGTTTATCTGTCTGTGACCGATGGTCAAGCAATATTCCCTAATGGTCAATTCTTGTTCAGCAGTCAGCACGCTTATTTAAACTAAAACCCGTAATTTTTGCACGATAGCTAACACGCCATACTGGACACGCTCCTGTTATTGACGATGGTTTTTGTTAACATTGGCTTAACGTTGTTGAGCGATGGGCTGAAAAAGCGAATTTCTAAAATGCACAAAACCCGACATTCTGATATCTGGTACGTATTGGAGTGATTACGGAAGGAACTGACCACTAAGGAGCGTGCTGGCAAACGGTTGGGAAACGATGCAGGCTGTATTTCTTTACTTCTAACTGCCGTTGTTTCACCCAGCACTTTTGTCATATTTGATAGGAAATGCGAGAGAATGACAATGTATTCTCATGATTTGTATTATTGACATATTTTGTTGACCTTACACCCTATGTTGGCCAGAAACGGTTGTTTAGCTCTCTGACACTTTCGCGTGGCAGACGGAAGACAGAAGCGACGCGACATCAAACGATAACCTACGGACGTCGGACCACTTGAGATCAATTGGCCAACCTTTCTCGAGAATACTTGTTTTTTGAGTGATCTGTCATTCACCCATATCAGTTCACACGCTTCTCTCAGTGGATTGCAATATGGGAGTTACAACTTAGATGGCACTGTTTATTTTATCAGTTAAGTGTACACCCTTTCACCCCATCTCGAGACCCGCAGAGAAAACACAAAACAGTTCAAGTATCGGGGACTTAATTAAGTAAAATCGATATGACGTGTACATAATATACTCAATTCACTGGCAGGCGACATTTTGTGTCGGTTAGATTAGATGGAGACCGAGCACCGAGAATCTATTACGGACCAGATAAGGCGAGAGAGAATTACCGCGAATATCTCTTGTGCTGTCGCATCGGGCGGTTGTCGCGATGCTGGTCATATGAAATGGGTAAAAGGTGGGAAATAAAATAGGAAACGATTTCTGGATACAAAGCGGCAAATCTATTAACCTGAGTATATCTATCGTAATCATACAACGGGTGTGTTATGTAATGAGAAAGAGCAGGCGAATGTGTTACCATAACTGGCTCGGTGTTTTTGTTATCTCTTAAAATCCGATGACGAATAAGGTTTTTGTTGGATTTGATTGTGATATCTCGGAGTGGCACGAATACCATTTTTTCTAAGTGTGGTGTACAGATTAAATGGCCATGTTATCCTTGATATCTCACTCGCTTCATCACTAATAAAAGGGAATGGGTCCGATTAGAGAAAAAATAATGCATTTTGGTAGAACTCTACCTTGTTATCAATTTGTGTTAGTCCATTGCGGGTATTGGTTACGGTGATTCAATTAGAAAAGCCGAACCCTAACGTAGCCAACAGAGGGACATAGAATAGAAAACCAGACGACAGTGCAAGATTTAGCCGTCAACTTGCTGGTCAAAGTAGTATGGTTTGAAGATTGATTCAGTGTTTAAACTGATCAAAGTATAACAATACCGAATGAAATAATTAATTGATAAAACTTTCGTGTTAAGATAACATCATTGCGGTGGTCAGTTGTCACTCCGGCCACGGATTTAGATCCACTGCTTCCGCCTCATCCTCTAAAACTGACCACCACGACGAAGTCGTTTCTTGGTCAAAGATCGCAGACTGCTATTCTAAATGAGACTATATTTTAATAAATTACTCACACATGCACACACATATATATATATATATCAACTTGTCGATCGTGACGAAGGAACCATTGTACGATAATTCAGTTCACAGCCTTCCACACAAGGAAACCTGTTGAAATGTCTTGATATACTGAAAAAAATATGAAAATGATATAAGTATTGAGTTGCTCATGATAATTAGCAATAGAATTTTATAACAATTTTACAGTGGAAAATAACAATAAATAAAATTTCAATCTAAAATGTCTTGTCAATTTGTCGAAACACGTTGATAGGTTGGTCCAGTGATGTTTGAAGTACGTTCATGTCATTTCATTATTTTACAGGAGACTGGATAGAAATCGACTTTCTGCAATTCCAGGACATTTGTTCAGTACGATGCCCAACCTGCAGAGATTGTAAGTACTAGATATTTCAACACACTACTCAGTTTATCTGGCAATAAGCCCATGTCTGGTAATAAGCCCCCAACAGCTATTGCTGTTAAGTAGAATTAACAATAGATTCTATTTACTTTGTCTTGTAATAAAACCCACCCAGAGAGATAATATTCTGGCCTTCAGGCTTACTGAGGATAAATATAGTTTTAATATCTTTTTTCTTTAATTCAAAGACAATGCAAATGTCCATAGAAAACTTGGAAATGATTTTTGTTTGAATACTTTACAGGCAGATTTTCTATTTTGGCCTTAAACACCTGGCACACCACTTTAGTGTGCCAAAAAAAGAGCACATTTTAACAGTAGTCTAAAGATAAAATATACTTGTGTAAAGTATAGCCCTGTTACATGGCTCTAAGAGTTTCTCACAAGTGGTAGTGTGAGCAGTCGGCTCACAAATAACTTGTGAAGTTTTCATTCACCTTTAATTCTACACACTATCAATTACTGATATATACAGGTGTTAGCCCAAATGTTATATTCACAACCCTATCACCTGCTAATGAATGTTTTCATTCATTAATTTAAATATTTATATACTGCACTGTTTCCATTCACCTGCTGAGCTGATAAAATACTGTGGTATAGTGTACAAGACTGTATGAACAGAGATATCAGCAGGCTGGGACTATAATAAGTTTACACATATTTAGTCAATTATCTACATAAAATTGTATTGCTGATAGTATAAAACGGTTTTAAACAAACTGTACTGTACATTGTAAAATTTGTATGTAAATTCTCATATAAAACGGAACAAGTGTTGATACGTCTTGCATGAATCTGTCACCTGTTGTATATGAAACTGTTATGAACATTGGTGCTTTCAGTGTACAGAAGAGAAAAAATATACCAAAATTTTAGGAAGCTGTGCAGTATCTGTATATAAAGATATATATATGTAGATATTATATCACTGTTTCTACATATTTCAAATAAGAAATTATTTTGACAAATTGAAATATTCCACTGTTTATATGATAGGCCCTATGGTGACTAACAACATTAATGTGTCATAGTTTAGCATAAGCATGAGTGATTCTTTTATTGTTATTGAAACTGCGTTTCTCTGTATCAAAGTTAGGTCTTTAGATGTGGTTAATGTTTCCTCATAGGAAGAATGCATTGGACATACTTTGTATTTACGATATATCATTGTATGTTTTGGTAATATCTACTTAAATCTCCATTGTCATTAAAATCTCATCATCTGATTTCAAATGTACCCAGAAAGTCAAATACTAAATATTGAATCTACACAACACTTGTTGATCGGAATGGACTTTACCTGATGGGAGTGTGATTGTCTTCACTTCAAATACTTGTCAGCTTAAAAACACAATTTTTTATTTATTTTTTTTCAGTATATTTCTGAGTTTGTCACAAGATCTAGATTCATATTGAAACATCTATATATCTAAATTTTTTTTTAGTATTCTTATCCATATTTTCAAGTTAGAAATATATGAAAATTTTATTTTTTCTTCTTCGATGAATGATGAAGCTAACCAGTATATATAGATAGTGATGTCCAGGTGCTCAGATCCGTTTTCAATATTCCCGGTTGACATGAATTGGTTCGCCACAAGCTTGTGTACCAAATCCTACATTTGAGATTGAAGTCATGCCTTTTTTGTGTTATCAATGCGAGGACTCTTTTTAACTGGCGAGCAAACCCGTAAAAGAGTAATTTGAAAATCGTATAGGGCTGATTGTTGTACGTATCTACACAAAAGGGTTAGAAATCTCATCCCGTATTATTTGTAACAGACTAGCACAATTTGAATACTGTACAAGTCACAATTTCCTCGCTGTTGAATTGACAGTCATATTTTTACGGCTGTGATGGGTCGATCTGCTTTGAGAAGCCGCTGTAATGCACGAAAGAGATCTCAGATATAATATAAAAAACGGTTCTGGTATCGATCAATTATATCCGTGACTGAGCATTTGACCCAGGTACTTAATTTTGATGACTTGGTTGAATATTGTGTAACTTCAATTGTTAACATTTCATTTAAGATTCAAATTAAAGGCTAAATTTTGTTTACTGTAACTCAGAAAGCTGAAATTACATGTGTATATACTGTGAAATGGTAGCAAGTCAATGTTTTCGAAAAATGTCTTAAACTTTGATTATTTTACATTACAATGTACAACACACCAGATTTAGCTGTATGTCAAGTACGAATGTTTGAAAATATTTATAGAATATTTTCCATGTGAGGTAATCAAATTACCTATTTCTAACGAGATTGTGTAAGATTACAAAATAAAATTGATAAAACTGGTTTAGATTTCTTGGGAACATTCTATAATGAAATCTGTTTTGAAGTAAAATTTCCACACAAACATCAAACTTCTGATAGGAAGCATTAATAAGTTCCATGTGACTGCGGGAAATATTGCAGCTATATACCAATCAGAGTACATCGCTACAAACACAGGCCAAAAAAACAATTAAGTTTGGTTCTACATTCGTGTCTCTGAAAATGTAACCAGCCAATTATGAAAAGTTTGACAGAACGATTTCACACATATAAAGTAAGGACAGTCTTTCAGTCTTTTACATTTCACATTTTAATAACAATAGCGAAACATTTCGGGTTGTATGGTAGTGAAAATCAAAAAACAAATAATTGTATTTTTTTGGCCTCATATCTTCATCAGTATGAAATCCTTTTCTGTTTGCCCTGTTATGAAGTCAGGATCTGTAACACAATATTGGTTTGTGTAACGGAGTGCCATTGCTAATGACCTTTGAAGATAGCTGAGATGCTGATTGCTTAGGGGTCTGTTTGAATACCCAGTATTATCCTTTTTCTGACTTGACTTCTTATGCAACTGTATACTAGATAAAGGGCATATACAACAATATCAACTGTAGATTTGCCATCAAGCAGATATTGAAGCATAGTGTGCTTAAGCGTAAAATATAAATTATAACTTCCAAGTGAAACACTTTGCGTAAGTCATTTGATTTTTTAAAAGAAGAAATTAAAAAAAAATTTTGTTTAGGTGTTGGTCTAAATTTATTGATGTTGCATCAATAAAATCAACTAAACAATTGATCAACTAAATTTAAAAAGTAAATATCAGTTTATTGTTTCAGGTTGACTAATCTTACCTATATCTGATGCCTTGAATTGGAATTAAATTGTGAAACAGGAGTTTTTCAGGATCAGATTGTGATCATGATCCAAACTTTATTCAGAAAACACATTTCCTATCGTATCTAAATGGTCTGAAATGTTGTTTTAATTGACTTAAGATCTACAAGGGGTTTATATATGTGCACTCAAGCAATCTAGTAATTGAATATAAATTTGGTATGAAATTTCTGAAAATCTATATTTCACAAAATTTTTAATACTATCTACAATCTTACTACTGCTACTGGTTGCTGGCTTTTATAAGCCTTTTTATGTATTTTGCATTTTTAAAAGAAAATATTACAAACAGATACTAGGTAACAGGATTTTGGGTTGAGAATAGAAAAAAAGATTGAAGAAGATATGCATAAAAAATTGTATAATTTAAAGTTAACCCATTGTATGGTTCTTTTGCTGACAAAATTATCTGCTACAGTGATGCATGCAACTTGTGAAAATTGTTATGGTATGAACGTTTCAGAATTTGTGGAATTATTGAAATCACACACCACCTACAGCATGAAATGTAAAACTGAAAAATAGAACTAAAAGATGAAAGATCCTATATTGATTAGAACAATATGTTCTCATATATTTATTTCTCTAAATCGGAATCACATACATTGGAGCTATCAGCATATCACCCAACAGGATATTACACAAACGTCTTTATTTAAAGGCCTAAATGTTTAATATTTATTGAGTTTTAAAAGTTTAACATAGAAAGAATCTTACTGATGCCATGTTGTTGTCCAATAGATTCATTTTCATCATAAATTTTTAGCCTTAAGTAGAATAACTTGTATTCTAGAAAGCAATTATCTTAATTCAACAAAAAAGTAAAAGACTAGTGCAAAGTCATAGATATGAAAACAGTATATTTTTTAAATAAAATTTTAGCGTCAATATGTTATTTACAGTATTTACTCTGCAATAAACCCATTTCTGTTGATGGATCCAAACATCCCTATTGTTGTTCAGTAGGTGTTATTTCATTGTTCTGCATTAAGTCCATCTTCAATCTGAGTGAGGTTTCCATTTTCCCTGGGTTTTTTATTGGAAAACTACGGTAAATGAGCAATACAAGGATAGGATAGTCTCTAGACTCATTGTCCTTTCCTGGTGTTGACTGTTAAACACTATGTACTGATCAGGTGTTGTTGAGTAGGCATAGTTAAGATACCAATACTGTCATAGCCTGTGATGTATGTACCTAATACAAGACACCTCCAACCTATCCCCTGATAGCCATGTAATAATAAAATGGCATTTGGTTTTAGTCAGAGGCTATACCCACTTCAAAGAAAATGAAAGATGATTTATGAAATTAATTCGCATGATTCATTATTAATCAAGTCCAAATCATATAAAGAGTTGACGAACATGTTCCGTGTTGTACTGCGATTATACGTATATTGACATAATCTTTCTGATCCGTACCAACCGGATCGACTATTCATCAATAGCAATTCATGTAAATTTTCAAACCTCTGAGGAGTTACAAACACATCAATGATAATTAAAAATCGTCTACCTGGGAATGTGGTAACGATCGTATGTAAATGACGGAGCGTTGTAACGTCTGTAGCTTGTGTGTGTTTTTTGCAGGTGTGGTTAATGATGCAATTCATTGTATATTTATAATTTTTTATTGATATACATATTCATTTGTGTATGGAACTTTCGTAAAGACTGCACAGAAAATAATCTATTAGTGAATGTTTCTTATAAATTTTGTTGTATTAGCTTCTGTTGATAAAAAAAACTCTCTACATCTGAAATAATGGCATAGTCAGTAGTTCTATTGACAGTATTTGTTATAAGCCCATCTATTTGTTCTATCACTGTTCAGTAGAAATGCATGAAATGCTATATTGTTCATTGTCCTGCAATAAGCCCACCCATGTCTATTGCTGTTAAGTAGAATTACCCATGATTCTTTTCATTATCCTGTAATAGACCCACCCATGTCTATTGATGATCAGTGGGTTTACCTACAATGTTGTCCTTTGTCCTGACCCCTAGCTATCTGCTTATTGGCCCTAAAGTATGAAGCCAACAGAAGGCTTATTACTTCAGGCCTATAGTCCTACACCTAGGGTCAAGGACTTGATCAATTTTGTAAGTCCAAGGTGGTACAGTGCCTCATCCTTAACCAGTATGGTCGTATGATACAAGGTCTTGCTACATCCTATAGGTAGCTGAAGCCAACCTGTATACTGCGGGCTTAGTCAATATGTGGTTGCTAGACCTAGTTTTAACTCAAAGTTGCTTGCTGGATCAGAACTAAGACTCTCCCGCTTCAGTAATGGGAAGGCTAATTAATCTCCTTCCAATTGTTCCTTATCTCGTCAGGGTTGTTATAGGGCAGATATCTTGTTATTATGGCAGAAATCATGATGTTGTTGGCCATTGTAACATTGGTAGAGGAGATTAAGCTTGTAATAAACTCGATGGCTATTAAGTAGGTGTCCGATAGGCCACAGGAAATCACCAGGTGGGCAGACTTACAGAATGTCGTTAGGACAGGTGAAAACGACTGTAATCTACCTGTGTGTTAATATATCTAGAAACTTTCCCTTATTGATTAGAGTAGAGTTTCTTCTTTCAAATTCAATCTCGATCAACAAATTGTTTTTGAGTTTAGCAGAGCCCAGATTATCTGTGTTATTGAAAAGACATTAAAAGATATACCATTCTAAAGCCAGCTATTGAAAGAACAAGACTTATTTCACTATCACTATTAGAATGTAGATCCCTATGTAAGATGAGGGAATACTCTTGGTCTTCTTTTAAAATCATTAAATGCTCAACTTTTCTTACAGGAAGCCGCCCTTATCAGGAAGCTCAGGTTCAGAATAAAAAAGGCTAACCTTATCTTTTAATTAGGTTTTAGGTCTTTCTACTGAATAATTGTCTCAAAATTTGAAATTGATTTCTAGGCGTTTGCTATTTGCTTTATCAGAAAAATTTGCTGGGAAAATGAATTTTACTTTTTTTTTATCATTGGAAAACATCTGAGTCATGCTGTGAAATGATTTAAATTCACATTTTGTTCTTTTGGTTTCTTCAAAAGATCATTTCATGAAAAGAATTTTTCATTTATAGTTTGTTTTTATAATGGTCTAATGATTTTGGTTCAAATATTTCACTTTAACCTTAGGTACAGTAATATTGTGTATGGGAAGTCTAATATAGGTTCATTGTCAATTCAATTTTATGGATGAAAAAAAAATTGGGATTTTCTAGTCTGTATTACAAACATGTCAAAGAGTCATCCATTCTATTTGAAAGCACCTTGACCTTGAAATGACAACATTCATGATTTCCTGTCTGGTTTTCCATGATCATTCGAGTTAAATGACCAACCAAAATGTGGGGATTGCATTTCCTTGTCAGGATTTTAGGGATGAAATTATGCATAATTGGCCAAATGTGCTAGACCCTCATTGGCAGCAAAGTTAAGCTGGAACTTTCAATTTCTGATTCAAGATAGCTAAAAGCAGGCTGTTTTTTTATTATACAAATAGTCTTGATTTTTTTTTTAATTGTCTTGATTTTAAGTCAAAAACTGATGTAATGAACCTTTCGGAGACAATTCAAAGTTGTAAAAATATTTCACCACTTGACATATAAATACATATACCAGTACCTGTGTACAGGTAAATTTATCTTCACAGTTAAGCCTCTCCTACTACCATGCTTGTATAAGTGTAAGATGTATATGGATACATATATCATGGCTTTGGCTCCCTTGGTGGCTGACCCAGTAGACTGACCTCATACCTGGGGATAACTATACATAAATTAACACTTTCACACCTGTGGCTGGCCCGGTGCCCCTACCAAAACCATAAATAACTCTAACCATCCCCATAATATTTAGGTTCTCATTGACTCATTGCCAGGGTCATATCTTGTATTCAGCTAGCTCACAGCAAAGTCTAAACCAAGGCTCTGTTGTCCCTCAAAGTCAGCCAGAAATCTTGTTCCTCACAAAGTCAGCCAGAAATCTTGTTCCTCACAAAGTCAGCCAGAAATCTTGTTCCTCACAAAGTCAGCCAGAAATCTTGTTCCTCACAAAGTCAGCCATGATAGATCTCTTTTTCCCCACAAAGCAAGAAATCTGTTCTTCTCACACTCAGCAAGAGCTCTCTTTTTTCTTACAAAGTCCACTACTTCTTGATCTCTTTTTCTTGCACAAAGTCATCCTGCTTCTCTCTATTTTCCACAAAGTTTACCAGACCTCCCTGTTTCCCCACTAAGTCTGTCTGACCTCTAAGTTTCCTAACAAAGTCTTTGATAGCCCTATATTCTCACAAAGTCCAGCTAGAGCTCTCTATTCTGACATGTGTTGGCTTTATTTTTGCTCAAACATATCGCATGATGATGGATTCTCTTTATAATCTGTTCCGTTTGCTTACATTTCAAGTAGAGTTGCTTATAAAAGTTTTGTTTGAACATTTCAGTCTCTGGTCCAATTGTTTTTCCTTAAATATCCTCGACCCTACCCTTTTCTCAGCAAGGACTAGAACTTCTCCTGTCCTCAAGGATGCTTACAGCCCCTTATCAAACCACTTGTGACTGTTTAAATTTCGCTGTACACATAGTCAATCGGTAGGACCTTGTACAGGTATCACTGAAAAGTGTTTTTGTAATAACTATAGAGGTTTATGGTTTAAATGCATGCCTGTGATTGCATATATGTATCATATTATTGTGATATACTAGAATAGCTTAGTATATATCTGCAGGTGATGGTATATCTTTAATTAATCTTAACAATTTTCTTGGTGTCTGATGTTATATTTGTTTGGAGTATTTCTTTGCTAAAATTTGTCGTATGTCAAGGCTAGGTGTCCTACCTGAGCATCTAGGTGTATATTTGAACTGACCAATCATTTTGCATCATGAAACATAAACCTTATTATGGATTAGGGGTCGTCTTCAGAATAAATTGGTTATGATATCAAGATTAGCTGGTGAAGGCGTTGTGGTTGATTCATGACAAGTCAGAATATTATGATACACTTTACAGAAAAGTTTTACATGCATCATATTTATCTTTGTTCATTGCATGAATTACTAAACATTAAAATTGAAATGAAGTGTCTACTTATTTCTTGTAAGAAAATGAGGAACAAAATTTCAACTCTAGCAAAAAACATGGACAAAATAATTCTCTTTGATTCTAAATTTACAGTGTCGATGATGATATAAATTTTTTGTCAGTCCCACCTCCCCAGCATAGTTCAGTTCTAGTTGAGATCTAGATTAATCTGACTGTATGGAGAGGGATAAAAAGATCAAACACATCTAAACAGGAAGATATGAAGTGATATGAAAAGTACTTAAACAATCAATATCAGAATCAAGTGTCTCAAAGAAATCACTAAATAAATTCAACCTTCAAATCTGAAAGAAAGGGGGAGTGTTTTTTGACGGAAAGAAGTAGATAAGATACTTTTAAATATGATAAGTGCATTGAATTTTTCGTTTATATCTCTCAGTGCTGTACATGCTGGTTCCCCGCCCCCTTTTTCCTTTATCACTGAAACAGGTAGACTTTGTCACAAAATAAAAGGTGACTGACCCTATAAATACCATACCAGACAAAAATTTCCAAGGCGTACCTATGCACAAATCTAAAAGGCGTTGGTATGATATCGTAATTCTCCACCCCAAAACATGAAGTTATCTCAAATAAGGGTAGGCCAGGCTATTCAGGACAAAATAGACATTGTAATTATCTCAACATTGACAAAACAGCCTACAACGTCTGAAACTCTGGAGACGTAGGTATAGAAATGGTTGTTATATAGTAATGGAGAGCTCCTTAACCCAATAGATACCTACACAGGGGCGACAGCGTACCCGACGTGGGGCGACCCAGTAGTTGTTTGACCTAGTGAAGGAGGGTAAACAGGAATCGCTACTAGACATGCTGTAATGTATGTATAAAATCTGTGTGTCAATATTTAACAGGTTAACAGGGTCCAAATCTAACTGAAACAAACACAGGTCGGACAGAGTTGGAAATGGGGGGGGGGACATATTGTGTTAGGTCAAAAGACAAAAATGACGCAAGGGTTTTAAGTATAAGGAAATCATTTAATAAGCCCAGGTGGCCTCACATTAGCTTTGATTTAAAGTCAGAGGGTGAGCATCAAGAAAGTGATAACTTTCGCTGGATTTATTACTTAACAGACTACTAAAATGGATGGGCTTATTACCAAGCATGAACTTTTGAGTTTTATGAAAAAAAAATGGTTATACAAGTGTAACAAACTTTCTCCCCATCTTAAATTTGCCCTCCATTTTTTACCGTGAAGAGGATAAAAAATTAAATAGGTTTGAAAATTTCTTGGTATACAGTAATATATTGGCCTCTGGGCTGTTTATGGAATAAATATGGTAACTATTTCGGGTCCTGTGGAAAAAAAAAACCACTGGTCCTAAATGAGTTTTATTTGTGTGTGGTTGTGTGACAACTATACTTTTAAGTCTCCAGCCTCCACTTTCCATACTACATTCGGCAATTGTTGTGTGGTTTCCAGAAGAACCAATATCCCTAAGGGCTTGCACTCCTAGTATAATGTTACACCATCATACCATTGAAACATTTCCAGCTTTTCCTCTGGAGGAAAACACCAAATTAGGATTGAGAGTAAAGGTAGAAGAATGAAAAGTAGGTCATAACTATTTAATTAATGTTTACATTTGATTGGGCTTTTACCGTAGTATTCCAGTAATAAGCCATGCCTGATGATAAGCCCACCAATTATCTATTGCTGTTTAAGTTTTAATCAGAGGTAATGTTTTCATCCCCTGGGCTTATTTCAGGATAAATATGGTATTCTATCTTCAAACAGCTCAGTAAGGGGGATTAGGGATTCATTGAAAATTCCTCACATGTTGTAAATTTAAGGAAAAGAAAACACAAACTTTCATATGTTTTTGCCTTATCACAGCCATAATATGTAAATACTGGAGTTTATACAAATGATTTAAAAACCTGCTGATTGTAAAATTTCTAGTTTTGTTTCTAATTTGACAGTTAAGGTAATTCTGCATGCTTTTTAGGAAGTTGTTTACATACATGTGTATATGCATAAAATGTGGAAGATTTTACAATTTAAACCTCAGCTATGTGTATGGAGGTTTCTGATAAGATGTACTAGCCTATTTGAAGCTTATGAGCATGACAGTTATACATTCTCATAGATAACCTTACACCAATATCAGAATTGAGCAATATATATCTCAGAGCATACTTGCACATTTGAAAATGGGGTATATTCATTCTATTAAGATTTGCTATGTTGATAAATGCTGTCGGAGAATAAGAAATACATGTGTAAAATCTCAAGTGTGTAAATTTCGACATGTTCTACAACCCTACATTACAAACCAAAACACAGAACAACACTATGTAATCTGCCAAGTTTGAAGGACTGATATTGGAATCCAAGTTTTACCGAGTGTTATTTACCTAAAATGATTGATTGAATCTTGTAAGTTTGAAATTACAGTTTCTTAAATCCATTGATGATTTTCATATGTGGATCATGTAGTGTAACCCGTTTTTCCTTCCCATCCTGTTGCTTTGCTTTCTGTTCTGAACTGGTGTTATATCCTGTGAACCTCTCAACAGATTTAATTCATATGTACTCCATAATATCATAACATCAAGTTCTACACCTCATCATATTTAGGTGGTCACCAGTAAAGGTTAATAGGTCAAAGGCCACATTTGACAACTTCTTAAATTCATCAAACATTATGCTTATAATCAGAGACATATATATGTCTCTGTTATAATGCACATAGAATGGAAGTGATCATGTCTTCCTGACAGTTTCAGATAAATGGGTATTGAAGTGATTTTTTAATATGTTTCATGATACTATTTTTGGAACAAATATGATATTGTATAAGCTGTTTATTTTTGTGGGGATGATCTTTTCGCTATTTTGCGGTACATTGACATGATAGCTAAAATTTCTTCATGAGATGATGAGGCACGTGTGTATTAGATGTCTTTTTACACACAGATCATAAAATTCCAATTTGTTCACATTAAATTTGATCTTTTTAAAAGAAAATTATAAAAGTTTTGACTTGTGAAAATTACCAGCTATAAGATATAGGGTCTAATAGAATTCCTGCCTGCAGGAAGTTGGGATTGGCATCAAAAGGCTTTTGGTAACCTGCAGTTTCTGATATGTGGGTTTCCTCTGTAGAGTTTCTGATTTCAAGGATAATGTAAGACTATTTAGGCAAATATCATCTAGTGAATTATGTCATTTTGAAAAGATATTTTGTAACTGCTAAAACTAAACAACATATTTTACCAAAAAATAAGACAATGATAGAATCTACTGTGGCATTCAATGATCACTGCATATTGTTCATCTACAGTCAAAGGTATAGAAATGTCAGTGACCCATTATTGAGGATATATATATTGGTGCCGAGGACAAAATATCAATCATTTGCTTCATTAGTTTCTGCAGGGCTGTTATGAAAAGCTCTGATATAATATTACTTTTCTGGAATGTGTTTTCATATTAATGACTCTAAATCTGGATATGCTTTGGTCAATGTTGGTGTTTGTAACACACATATGGTCACACACAATGGAATCGGTAAATGTAATTGAACCATTTTCCCGACTAATCATATTACAACAAGCTCATTAGTTTGTGGTGACCTGAATTAATGTAGTTAGTAAGTTAAATATTCCTACAGGTAAAAATGGTACAGGTGGCTGTACCTTTAATATTAGACTTAGTTTAATTGTAAAGAAAAAAAATTGACTTAACCAAAATATCTTTCACAGATGAGCTACAAAAGGCATACTGTATGATCAAATGTAAATATTATAAAATTAAGGATTAATCTACCAGAGGTAATGTAAATTCTAAGATACTGAGTTAAGGAAATATTTGCGAGGAAAGTGATGTAGAGTCTTTCATACCAATTTTGTTTCTCAATGCAGTTTCTACTTCTTTTGATAACTTGTTCTATATGAAATCCTGCATGCTTTAATTCCATATTATTTCAGACATAACAATAAGTTTAACATAAACAGGTTTGGATTTTTACTTTTTTGTAGCTTTGCAGTGAAATAGCCTGAACATTAAGATTACAAAATTGTGGTAAATATTCCAAATACTTGAAATAATTAATTTTTGATGATCACATTTTTAGGCAGAGAAGAAACAAGTAGTTAATGTTGTGTGTAAAATATTGCTGAGGGTGCCCTGAGAACTGTCATGAAATATGTGCTGGTAGCCTTATGATACTGCACAGTCATTCATAACATTCTATGAATTACAAGTATTGTCAATATATCTTTCTGTGGGATCTGTTTTATCATTAGTGACACTCTGTGGACTGAGAACAGTGGAAGATCAATTCTCTGATTGAAATCGAGGAATACATTGAAACTAGAGATTTTCACTTTCTCCCCCCAGTTTAAGTTACATATTTAACAGACATTTAAACTGTACTTATTGACAAACTTCATAAACTTGCAGGGCAATATTGAGGTTTATGGATGAATGTGCTGTGATCATAATGAACTGATGAAAATAAACTCTTGTTCAAAAACTTTGAGCTTTGGAATGCTTTTTAAAAAACGAACCACTTGTGAAATTATATTTTGTTGTTTTGATTTAAAAATTTTTTGTTAGGAATTTTATTTCTTTTGGTTTTTATTCTTGTCCTTTTATTAAATTTGTGAAATATTTTGCTCTTCAGAAATTTTTAATTGTAAAATTAAATGAAAGTCGACAAGACTTTTCTGCCTGCTTTAGTTAATAATACATGGTGCTTGGTGCTTGGTCATCAGTGCTCCTATCTACCCCAATAGGTTGATGACTTATGAAAGGGTTTTAACTGTGACACCTACTTGCGCTTCAAATTGGTCACTTTAGGGGTATCTTGAGTGTCCATAAATTGTTCGCATTTCCCGTAGTATTTACTCGACCATTGTGAACTGAGAGGTAAAGTGTTGTCACTTTCAACAGACGTTGAATACACTAGAAGAAAGGGTGTAGTGTTAATAGTCTTCGATAAACATCTTGATGTTCGATGGAAACGCCAGGGTTCGGTCGCCTGGAAGACGTACCTGTTCACATTTTACCTGTTGATTATAGATACCTGTGTTGTACTACCTGTAAATTTGTTGATAATTAACCCCTTAACCTCAGAAAGACCACAGATTGACCAGATTAATGAACCATTAAGGAACATTTTGGGGACTTTATTTTTATTTTTCCAATAAATAAATTCTTAATATACTTCTACGCATTGTGTCTATTATGTAGAACCTTTAAGAGTTTGCAGTGAACAGAACCAAGACCTCAAAGTAATTAACACCAAGAAAATTTGACATAACACCAGTTGGGCAGGGCCATCACTAATTAGCATGATTCCATTTACATTTAAGGCAGGTTATTTCAGCTGTTACACATATCTTCATAAAAAGTTTTAATTGTATTCAAATTATATACATGTTTAAACATGAGTTCAGTTTTTAGTGTCATAAATTTGTTTTAAGCCAGGTACTGTCATCGTATGAATAATAAAAAAGATATTTTTGATAAGAATCCTGCAGTGTTGTTTCAGCTGTAGTTAATGAAAAGTATAAAGGTGAAAATGTTAATGAAAAATAATCAAATTTCAATTATGCTATGTGGGGAATAATTTGTGACCTTCTTAAGTAATTTAACTTGGAAGTAGTTTGGATCCTATCAAATCTCTATCATATCTCTGAGGAATAGTTTGGGCTCATTTTAGGAGTTAGACAGGGAAATAGCTCTTTCTCTCTCTCTGAGAAATAGTTTAGGTTCTTTACAGGAGTTTAATAGGGAAGTAATTTTGATTCCATCATATATTTATTATTTCATCTGCAAAAAAATGTTTTTTTTGTCCCGTTTTAGGGGTTAGAGATGAAAATAGTTTGGGCCCTTTTCGGGAGTAGTCAGGGTCATCATCTAAGTCCTATGAAATTTTGATGATTCTGTCTTGAGAAATGGTTTTTGTCCCATTTTTTGAGTTAGGGTAATAATGTTGGTCCTCTCGAATCTTGATGATTTTAGGGAGAAATAGACAGGATAATGCAGAGGTTCTGTGTATCTAAGTATAGGTGAATGAAGTGAACCCTGTCGAGCTCTCCAGTTAGTGTCAACATTCTTGGTGAAGATTTCCTGGTAGGGATGACCCCTTATCTCATTCCATCTCCAGGGTCACTGCCAACTAATTGGTCAATTGGAAAATCTAGGTCTATGTATCTTATAGATATAAAGCTGCTTACAGTACATGACTGGAAAAAACCAAACTCCCTCAAGCTGTTTGCATAAAAATGTGAGATTTTCACACAAAGGTAGTGACCCCATAATGTTCATATAAAGATATGTGTGGTGAGGGGCTGCTGCGGTAAATGAGCACAACGTTTGAAAGCATTTCATGCCAGAAATATGGTTTGAAATGAAATTTGATGGGGATCTGTCATTAATTCAAAGTTTTAAAATTGATTTGAAGCTTTAAAAAAAGTCTTTTATATATGCAGTTATAGGGTTCTTAGTATAATTATTAAAGGGCTTCAAAATTCTTTTAAGAGCAAGCTGATGAATTTAATATCCTAGAATACTTCAGGAATATTGATTTTAGATTTTAAAATGAATAAAAACAGAGTACTTAAGTGAAATTTGTATGTGTTATAATCTATGGATATATACCGTAGGTGGTACATTCTTTGATGGGGTCAGACACAGGTTTCAAGTACATACCTGAGTAATGAACCAAAAAAAAGCTAAGATTCAATTCCTTAAATTCTGAAATATCACAAAAGTAAAGGTTGTGTATTCTTACAAGTAAAAGAAATTATAGAATTTTAACATAGCATGATTTCATCAGTTGAACCAAGATATTTGATTCCATTTGCACATAAATTTCCGAAAACCCATTAAAGGGAGATAATTTTTCTAAAGGTGTTTTGAATATCTTCGCATTACATAATTGCCTGTTGATACATTAGCAGAAGCTATAAGAAAGTTGACTTGTATTCCAATCGAAACATTAATCTAGGGAATGTAAAACCCTATGACATTAATAGCTTTCAGTGAAAAAAAAAAAAGTAATGTAATATATTTACAATTCAACCCAATCTAGGCTTTTCAATTAAAATTAAGAGCCTACATTTTTAATTTTTACAAATTCTTGTCGTTAAGTAAATTGAAATAATTTGTACATTTAATTCTTTAAAATAAATGGCATTACAGTTCCTGAGTCTGATCAAGATAATAGAGACATGCAGTTAACCTATTTGAAATATGTTATATATCATAAGTGTTATGAGTTAATTAATGTTTAGTACAAATATAAAGATATCTGTTATCATTAGGAAAATAAAATGGTTTTTGGAAATGTCTATGTGTGTAAATGTATATATGGTTGAACTTTCAATATTCCTGTTGACTACTTCATAGACATTATATAAAAATAAAGGTGCAGTAAAAAGGAAGATGGAGAATCAACATCTCTGGGATTGGTTAGTGTGTTAATGGTTTACAAATTGTGGATATCTAGGCTTGCTGTAATCAAAACAATGATATACAAGCAGAAAATTAATTTCGTTTCTCTTTTTTTTATTTTCCTTCATTTTTTTTAGACAAATAGATGTATAAGAACTGACCCTGACAATCTACTAAGCCCATGTTTGCTAATAAACCTGACAATATCTATAACTATTTAGTTAACTTATCAGTTAATGCTATTTCATTGTCCTGTAATAAGCCTATCCTCATGACTTTGAGTGAGCAGTAATATGTTGGCTCCATTCCTGGGCTTATTGTGTGAGAAATATGGCACCATATGTTGTTAATCATTAATGGTTTCACTGCATCTCATTGTCCTGCAAAAGGTCCATCCCTTGACTTTTAAGTATTAAAAGTAATCTTTATTCCTGGGCTATAAACACGAAAAAAAATGTATTCAGGATTTGAGTGGAGTCTTAGTAAAAAGAATTTTGACCTCTTGCTGACCAGATGTTATACAGTATTGGTACAGGTGAGCAGCTGGACGTTACTAACGTTGGGCACTTGGGATTTTTCATTCTCTGTTGGATACTGACATGTTTGATGAATGTAAAAGTAGATACAAATTTGTTTATGTTCTTCTCCCCACAAGTACAACACATTAGTAGAGCCGCTAATGTCGTAAACTCACGAATGCCCGAGGTGAGAAAAGAGGAAAGTCTTAGTCCTGGGCACTTTTAGCGGATTGTCATTGTTGTAGAGACATTTATTCATTAATCTTTCAAAAATATGGTAAACAATTTTTGTTATTATCTTTGAATTGTTTGATAATGATGAGAGAAATATTTGCAACACAACCATATTTTGGTTTATTTACGAAGGTTATGTAGAAATATGGCAGTTTCTGACAGTCAAGTTTAGTCAGAACTATATGTTGGTATAAGGTTACAAGTCGGCTGAACTGATCACACGAGCGGGTTGTAAATCAAATCTACACCTGTGTGTGGAGGGACAACCATGTATATCTTCATCATAATTCTCTATCTATACTCTGACCACTACTGTACAGGTGAGCTTTGGCTTGACCAGTCCCTATCAACTAAACTGACCATTGCACAGGTGAGTTCGCTTGTTCGCATGAACAAGGAGAAAAATCATCACCATAAGTCAACTGCCCAATAACACTTAACATGATGAACACTTAAAGTGAGATGGCTTGACCGCCACTACAGGTGGGAATTTGACCAGTACGACACTGACCATGGGAAGGTGTCCAAGCATTAACAATAAATGGCAAACATCATTAGCATCAATCATGCTTGTTTGCGTCCAGAAAATGTAAACGGACAATGCACAGTGTTGAATTACTAGGTTTTAGGTGGATTACTAAAATGACAAGATAAAGGATGGGCTACGCTAATACTAGGTGTTTGACGGGTTACTATAATACTAAGTGTTGGACGGGTTACTATAATACTAGGTGTTGGACGGGTTACTATAATACTAGGTGTTGGACGGGTTACTATTATACTAGGTGTTGGACGGGTTACTATTATACTAGGTGTTGGACGGGTTACTATGAAAAAGGTGTTGGACGGGTAACTATAATACTAGGTGTTGGACGGGTTACTATAATACTAGGTGTTGTACGGGTTACTACAATACTAGGTGTTGGACGGGTTACTATAATACTAGGTGTTGGACGGGTTACTGTAATTACTAGTGTTGGATGGATTACTTAAATTAATAGGCATGGGTCTCTAAAGTTACTTGCAAGGTTGTAGTAAATCTATTAACAGTGTAGTCTCTCCCAACACAATCCTATACTAGTCCTGTTTTAAAAGTTATTTTATCATATAAAATTCGAAACCATTTATTTCCATTGGGCTCAATTTTCAAGTTTTTTTTTAAAAAAATGTGCATTTTCCTGGGAACTTGATTTTGAGCATAAATCATGCCCACAAAATCCACTAGTACTTATAAACCATGTCAGTTTTTATCTGTCTTTCATAGACATACAGCTTCTTGGGATAAGATAAACCACAAATTCAACAAAGATAAACCTTGCACAAAAATTAATTATTGTAGAGTATATAACATATGATAATTAAACCTATATATACAACATTAATGAACATTCCTACAGGTACCAGTGTTGTAATCCCAGCCTTAAATCATTCACAACTGATTATTTTATGACCTAATATCTAGTGCCTGTACTTTCTGTGGTCATACATAGTGTTTTGGTATGGAAGACAGGGGATAGTCATGTCCCCTAAATCATCATGCTGTTCCTGGTCACAGTTAGATGTCTAGTGGAGACAGGAAAGACCCTGTCCACTAAATCATATTGCACATTATCAACTTTAGGTTGATGTCTTATGTGGAAGATACAAAAGATTGGTTGAAATCCTCAATTATGACAAATTTGTTCTTTAAGTTGTTTATCTACCTTAATATCGTTGTATACTGCAGCAAGTTGTTAAGGCTTATATGAATAATTTCATAAAATATGTTTGGTGAAATGCAGTTTTTATACAGAATCAAAATAAATATTGTTAGCACAAACCCCAAAACCACAAGTCTCTGAGTCTGTTGCCTACCTGAGTGTATTTCCTCCTTAACTCCCCCACCCCATCCCTACCTCACCAAAAATTGTCTTCTTAATGTACATCTAACAGATGAGACAGGTAATTTTGTCCACTGATGTGTGTACCTATTTAACCTTCCCAGAGATCTTGTATTTCATATAGGAAACAATTCACAGAATTAGTTCTAGATTGCAGCCTCAAGTCGAGATTGGTCGAGATCTGTTGTGATATAAATATTCTTCATTCATAACAACCTTGACTTTACATTACACAAGAAAAACTACTAATGTTTGTACCTCACTCACGAATGTCTTCTTAACCATGACATGTCCCCATATCATATTCTGAACACAACAGGAAAAGGGGACATTACTCTATTGTTCAAGTTGTCATTATAGATCATGCTGTCAGCTATCATATCACCTCACAAAAAGAGATTAAATTCTGTCTATTAAACTTTAGCAGATAGATGGCAAAATTTGAGAAATTAATTAAAGAATGAATTCAATTCTTCCCATTGCAGACATTTCAACTGTCGGAATGAGAATACGGTTTTGAATGTGTTTAATTACGTAAACAGGAATTTGATATATCCTGTGTATTCACAGAAGATGAGTTGTAATATGTTATGTCTTGAGAAAGGTCAATTTTTAGCATGCATGGTCACACAAACTTTGTGAATTTTCATTCATCAGCGTTTTGAATAATCATGTTAAATTTCATGCAAGTATAGGACTTTGTGCATAACTTTATCATGTCCATTGCATATTCTGGCTATAAAAAATGTTACACTTGTGTCCATGTTTCATTAATCATCCTTATGTCATAGCCAAGTAGAAAACATGGTGGAATGATGGTACAACTTTCTGCAGGACAAAACAAATCTCAGTCCGATAATTAGATAGAACAGAACACTGAATGCAGAGGTAATGAGTACTTTGGTACATTTTAGGTTTAGAGACTTGTGTTCTAGAAGAAAGGATGTCAGAATGTCAAGGGTTTTAGGATACTCTAAAAAGTTGCTGTAAGGTAAACTATCTAGTGTAGTTTTATACCTTGAATAAAAAAATGTCAAATAACTTTTGCGGGGAGAAAACCTGCTTGGTGAGACGATTTACTCAGAAAAAAAAATTTGGAACTCTAGATAAAGAAAGACTTAACTTTTACTATAGATATTCCTTATCTACATAAGAAAAAATGCTGCAATGGGCTTTGTGGTACAGGTAATGTTCGACTTTTAGCTGATTTGATAAACGATAAGATGAATGTTTGTAAGAGAAATACAGACAGTAATGAATGTATTCATAGTTGATGTAATAATATATTCTTTGGCTATCATACTTATCAGTTAATAGACTTGTGTCTTTTAATAAGCCCCGACTCTTATAGATCTACTTTAGTTCTGTAAAAAATTTGAATGAATTCTACTTCATTGTTTCAAGAATAATCCCATTCCCCAACTTTGAATACGAGATTATTATATTCATCCCGTGGGCCTATTACAGGATAACCATGATAATACAGTGCTTTAGATCCGAGAGTGAGGATTGTGATCCTAATTCGGACAATTCCTTTCATTATATTGGCACACTTGTTTAACAATATGGCAGTTTTCACAGAGAACTGCAAAGAATCAATATGGCAAATTCTCTTTCATCTTCAACAAACGGTGCTATTTATTAGATCTTTGATAAAAAAATTTCAATTATAGTAACGATGTTAATGATTTAGTAAAGCATTTTGTGCTCAACTTTGTTTATTCCCAAGTTCATTTTGTGAGTTCTGCCAATTTGCCAATATATCAGATAAAAAAAAGTGGAACAGTATTCTCACAGTAACTGTAATTGAAGTGTATACTTTCATTATTCTATTATGAGTTCTTGGTGCACAACTTGTATGTACTTTACGAACCATTGTCTTGATTCCATTAATAAAAAGACATTGCAATGTTTCTGTTGTAGTACAAATCTGACATGAATCTTGCAATAAGTTTTGTAAGATATAGCAATAACTTGTCATTTTGGTTGAGTTTTAATGCTAGCTAATTAACCTGTATTTACAATTATCTAATACCTGTCTGTTATTGGCGGAGAAGTGACACTTGGAAATTAGATGTTTTTTCATTTTCCAGTGAATGGCTTCTCTGGTTCCATTTCTTTGACAAGACATTATTGCCATAAATGATTGGCAATTTCATAGAAAAGAAAAGAATTGCTAAATGATTAAATTTATAGAAAATATATATATATACAATCAAATTAACTGTAATCACTTGATCAGGAACAACAGATTATAACAGTAATAAACAATGATTAGAAAGGTTAGTTTTAATTTCCGGCTGTTGAAAAATGTGATTTAATTTTGTCATAATTAAATATTTAAACATTGGAGAAGGTGGGGGACGGAAATGAAGTAAAAAATTCAGAAGTAAGAGGGTGATGAATGGTTTGGGGTAGATACTAGTTACTTGTGGGTAAACTTCGTAAAACGGTTAAGATATCTAAAAATTGTATAGTAATGAAAGAAAACTGTGAGCGTCTGAATAACAAGAGTCAATAATGTAGCCAGAATCAAAAATCACCTTTAACAAGATAACATCTCCAATATATACACAACTCAACAGGCTGCAATAGACGTCATTTGGCATGCTTCTTTGTGCAGAACGAATTCCTATGCAAATGTGTTAAAATGTGGACACAAGTGAGCGATTTTACTTGTAGTTACTTGGCATTCATTCTTTAAAGTGACATTTTCTTTTCTAAATATCTTGAGTGAGACATCTTTCTGTGAATATGTTAACGAAAATTTTCTTAATGGAGCTGTTATTAGAGACTTAATAATGTCTTTAGATTTGATGACGGATTTTTATAAGCAGAAAATTTAAAAGATGTTTTACATGAATTATGATTTTTTATGAAATAGATGTCGATGTTTTAAAACGGCTTGCGGTTTTCATGTGGATTTTATATTCTTGCGAGTATTTTATAAGATTTATGGCTATATTTTTCATCATAATGCTCTTTTGTTGGAGAGGTGGCTATCTTGAACATCATAACACACGAAGCAATAAAATGCGGCGTTTTATAGCTATAACTGGATACAACATTGGAAATAAAACGTCTACAACATTCATATAAAAATGATATTTTAGTGTATGGCTTTGAGTTCAGGAGAGTTTACGACAAAACTATGGACTTAACCTACTTAGAGAAAAGTCTATTACTTTACATGACTATTTATATATCTATAAATCAGAACAGTTTTACTTACTTTGACTGCTCCCAAATTTTCTTTCTGAAGACAAATTTGTCGTTTCAGCACTAATAAAAAATGATTCATATGCTTACTGTGACTTTAGTTAAAACAGTTTTATGTCAGGTTTTCAGAACTGTATTATAAAATAAGTTAAATTCAGTTTTTTAAGCAGAATTCTTTTTAATTTTTTGAATACCAAATAAATTTGATTCACGATTAACATGAAAATACTGATAATTTAGTTTTTTTCTCAATTGTCCATGTTAGTATTCGTCTGAATTGAATTTTAAACAATTGCAAACTTCAGATGAAGTATTGTATAACACACTAGTAAGGGGATCTGACAAGTGACTTTCTGATCCAAAATCTGAATCAATATCAAGTGTGAACATGAGCAAAATGAGAAAATTTTTTGTTGATCTTTCTTCTTAAGCTGGATGCCAAAATCTTAATGATGTTCTTAAGGGCAGATGATAACAATACCTTTATACACTTCAACTGTTGCTTCAGGTAGAATATTTGAAACAAAAAAGTATTGAAACAAATAAGTATAAAGATTTCTTTATGGTCTAATGATGAAGAATATTGTTTCAGGATTTTGATTAGTAAGAGGTATTTATTTCTTTAAGGAAATGCTAATCTTGATTTCATTAACGATATCTTGAAAGACGACCAGAATCCATTGGACTATGCTTATCTCTGACATTTTCAATCTCCGCTTGAGATACCCATCATATGCTAAATGGACTGGCTTCCGTGATTAGCTGTAAGAAATCAACAAATTCTTAATCCGAAATTCAAAGTTTTGCCACCTATGAAATAGATCTAAGAACTTATCTGATCAAGCTACGAAGAAAATTACTTTACCATAAATCTGATTTAATGATTCTTTTGGGCTTAAAACACCTGTCTGAAATTCTTCCAATACTCCCACCAAGTTTTCCTTTGTAATAAATTCTATTCTTGGTCGTTAAATTTCCGAATTTCCTCAATCATGAAGCGTTTGAAATTAATTAATGTAAAGATTAATTGATTTAAATATTTTAGTTAGATCTGGTTTTGTTTTTAATTTAGTTACATAATTTTCCAAAGACAAAGTTGTGAGTTGTAGATATATATAAAATATTATCTGCTGAGTAAAACTGAATTAGGTTCATGTTCCCATTCTTCTTGAGCTCTGCATGGCCTCTTCAATAATACATGTGGCAATGATTGCTGGTGTCTTTTGAATGCCACAACAGAAAAGGTCATGTCATGAAATCTTTGGAAAAAGTTTGTTGATCATTTTCCTGGAGAAAAAAGATAAATTGTTGAATTGCTGTACAAAACCTGTAATGTTGTATTATGTATCTGGGAAAACTAAATTTAATGATAAATATATTAAGAGATTGCACTATATTCAGATATCTAGTAGAAAGTTACGGTAAGTTCTCTAAATTCTACAGTATTGTCCTTGACCCATTGACCTTTAAAGATTAAACATTCATACCTACTGGAATTCTTGTTTTAATTATATTTCACAGTAGGGGTATCAAGGGTTAGATTAAAAATTTGTGGTTCGAGAAGATTGGTTCTATATAAAGTCTATGAGAGAGAGAGAGACTACAGAGAAGATCGGGGATTTTTGTGGTAAGATATTTGCTAGTAATGATATAGACACATTTTTTATCTTGACCCTCCTCACCTTAGGTGCAGCACACCATCAATGGTCAGATATTTTTTGTATGCTGTGATATATTCTAGGGAGGTCGTTCACATCAGCATTTTTTTTACCTTGTCAGACCAAGTCAGGTAGATATTGTGTCACCTCAAATTGACTGGCCGGGAGGTCATCAGTGTTGATAATATTAATTAAATCTAAATAACATAGAAATTTTGTTATTTCCTTTGAACACAGACTCAGTTTACCATGCTTAGCTGTTAGAAATAAACCTCCTGCTCTAGATCTCCTTACCTGAATCTGTGTCATTACTACGTTTACATCACACCTACTTACACACCTGTACAATTATTACCCACTTAAAGCTGTGTAATTTGAACTCACATGTTTTCTGTCTATAAAGCAAAAGGACTCTCGAAGCAACAAATCATCATCACCATTAATCAAGCTAAATCTAAACAAACATTGTAGGAATCGACTATACCAAGTAGTCAGACTCCCAGGGATATTTCTAGATCAGAGAGAATGACAATTTTCTAGTATCGTGTGTGGCTAGATCAACACAGATCAGGTGGATCATTAATGACGATATTTGCCCTGTCACGCCAGTTTTACGGAACAGTCAGACAATCGCTACAGATATGCTAATTTAGAAGGGAACTTGTGACAGTGCTATGTAATGTTAGAGTGGGTATTTATTCTGATATGTAAAGATTCACAGTGTCGTCTGCCACATACCTAACTTCTTAATTATATTCACTTCATCACAACTTTAAAAAATCAAAAATAGATACAATACAAGGTTATGTAAAAAGAGGTACAGTGGGCCTGTTTTGTGTGTTAGTTGCTTAAAATACACATGAGGGCTCGAGATAGTTACATGAGGGAGCAGGAATCTAATACTGAGATCAGAATTAATCTTTAACGTTTTAACACTAGATTTCATATAATCTTCAAAATGAACTCTGTTTTGTATTTTATTTAAAGTTGTGTGATGTTCAGTTGTTTTGATAATAGTGTCATCCTTGTGTGTTTAAGTCGGAAGAAAGCCTTTGTAAACATCAAATTATTTATTGTGTCCTGAGACATCGACCCTGCCCTGAACCGACCTACTTGGACGGCTGAGAGCAGCTTCCTCTGGTACTTGTGTGGGAGATTCCTATCTGAAGAGGAAACACTTAGATGATATGGTGATAGCATTGCCCGAGTCCATGCTAGACACAGCGCCAATTTACATGTATTTAGTTTAAAAAAAAACTGGTAAAACAATGTAGACCCTTAACTGATACCATCCCTACCAAATTTGTGCATGGAAATCAATCAGTGTCTACGTTCATGCTCCACTATCCCATCCCCATTCTCATCTACGACCTTGGCCTTGTGATGAAAGGTTCTAAAGAATCTTAAGGAGTTCCCCTTCCTGCTTGAACCTTGGTACTAAATCAGCCTTTTAAAATAATTAGTGACTCCGGCATTAGTTTTTTTAAAGTTTGATTCAGTACATGCCAAATTGATTGGAAAGGTTTCCTAGTAATTGACCTTTGTATTTCGTTGCCATGGTGACCTTTCATTTTGGGGACTGCATTTGTTCGGTTCGTATCCATGGTGACCTCAGGTGATTCCCAAATCTTTGTAAGCACTGTACCTATTCACCTTCAAGTTTTTAATGACTTTACCATTTCGAGGTCTATCTTTTGAACCCTTGAAGTTGAAAGATAACATGAGATTAGTGACTTTGTTCTGTTAATCCAGAGAACCTCAGTTCCTTCATCTTAATTAGATAAACCCTTAATCCATGAAATAGTTTAATGTAATTAAGATTCACTATTTAAGTTAATTTAATTTCTAGTTACAATTGGAATAATGCCAATTTAAAATCTCCTCAGCTGGAAAATATTAAATATTTAAGATATGCATTTCCTTCTGATGTAGATTAAAAATTGATTTTATGAACTAGTTTTTTATTCTGAAGTACATTTTTGTTTTGTTTTTGCCTGTCTTTGTTGTGGTGTGTGTCTATGTGTATGAATTTTTTTTCCTTTTCATAAAACAGTTATAATTACAACACTTGTTTATCTGCTGTCATCATAAATTTACATACAACATGGGTGTTCTCATGTCTTTTTTTTCTTCTGTAATTTGGTGGTAAAAATATATAGATTGTACCACTGTGGTGTTTTTTATGATGTTGGTAAAGTTTTTGACTCTGTCAGTTATTGCAAAATTATTCCATTTGTTGACTGCTAAAACAAGAATATAAGAGTTTTGGTAATTAAAAATGTCTGTTGAATTAAGTCTGTCAATTTTTCTGACTGTATGGAACTGGCTGATTTACAGTATGGCATTAAAAGGGTTGTCCTTTAACATTCCAAGCTTTGCAAGCTTTAAACTGTAAAAATTGTATCTTCACAAAGTGACAATACAAAATGACTGGTCTTCAGATGTAAAATAAAAAAAAAATAATTAAAAAATACCAGTATTTGATTTCAAAATTAAATTAAAAGTTTTTATTTTTATTCAATGATATGTTAATAATTTTTGGATGTAATAAGCTAA
The DNA here is from genome assembly GCF_031769215.1 of Ylistrum balloti. Taxonomy (NCBI): domain Eukaryota; kingdom Metazoa; phylum Mollusca; class Bivalvia; order Pectinida; family Pectinidae; genus Ylistrum; species Ylistrum balloti. The sequence goes on from NW_026782216.1 coordinate 308,999, forward strand.
CAAATCAGTGTTAGCTTGAATCTTTGTGAACAATATCACAGCAATGATATAACAATAGTATATATTAGATTTAAAAAAATTACCAGACTTTTAACTGGATAAGTTGATAAAGTTTTATGGCATTAAAGGTGCTTACAGGTTTGTAACTGCCCACTTAGTCTCTGGAATGATTATAGATGTAATTTGACAGCACTGGTCAAGATCTGGTATGGGACTGACCACAGAGTTGACCCCAGGGTAAACTGGCTCATATATGGACATCAGAATGCACACAGCACTCACTGGTACACTTGATGGACCTTTAGTCAAACAAACTATCAGGATATAGGCCCTTGTATCTACTTTATCAAATGAACTATACAACTTAATGACATTAGATGCTCTTCTGATCTTTCTATTGGCCAATTATGACCCTCACTTCATCTCTAAATCATGACTTAACATACTTTTTTCTCTCATGTATAAAAGATTCCCTCAGGGGACATAACTCTTTTTATTGTGTTTGCTGGGACTGTCTGATACACTGTGCACTTCTCATTCATTTTAGTGTTTATTTTTTATGTGAAAGTTATCAGAGAATGGTTCTGTAAATAAAGGCCAATAACTGGAATAGCTGAAATAATGATAGATCAAGCGTGATTCATTGAATAATTGATTCTCTTTGATTAAATAAATAAATGATAAAACTACTACTTCCCTTTATGACAGGATGACTGAATTTTGACTTGTCACAGAATCCATCCATTCCCATGTGTCAGCATTTACATAGTACATATATTTGGTAGCTTATGATAATCCTCTTTATAAAAATAGATGGCTAATAAATTACATATCTAATTTGGAATTTTAAAACAGGGGGTATAATTTACCATTAATGATCCATTTATATTGAGAAGTGCTCAAAAACGAGGGATACAAGTTCAGAATTTTCTTAAATTTTGTGGGGTTTTGTTTCCTCCTTTGGAGGTAATGGGGAACGCTGATTATATTTGGATAAAATTATGAGTACTTACAGTAGTGAACAATCGTGACGAAAAATGGAGGCCATTCTAAATCATTTTGGTGATTATTGACATGACTATAGAAGGAAAGTTGTGTTTATTTGATGTAAGTTTTCACATGCATATTGATTTGTGTTGTTTTCAAGTGGACTTAGCATGGCGTGAATGTCATGATAAAGTGCATTAGCATAATGGCAGCGTTGTCAGGATGCAATCTGAACGAAGCTCCAAAAGGGCAAATGATGTGCATCCTTACATAATCTTCATTTATTTCAGGGCAGAGAAATCAGATTTCTATCAATTCAAAAATGGTGACATTGGAAATCTGAACCTAAGTCTGTCTGATTTTCAATTCATGATAATTTTTTTTACAGAAATGCTGCTGAATGTGATGCACACTTTTACGATAACTTGTTATGCAATTTCTCTGGCAGTCTCAAGAACACTTTAAAAGTGTGTCACCAATGATGAAATCTAGCGATGACAATGACGACCTCGTCTAGAATTTTTTTAGTTTCATTTGATTTTTTGCTTTATCATGCAGCATTGTTCTAATGAGTTCAATGGTATATTCTCAGAGCTATTTGCTTCGTCGCATACGTCATGAGTTTTTAATGGTCTGTTTGGTAATTTTGTAAAACATCACAACATAATAAGTCAAACATCTTTATTCCAAGATGAACACTTTGACAGAACTAATGGTCTCTAAACCCCTTTGAGGGCTCAAATTAGACCCTAATGGTGGAATATGTATTGAAATGAGTATGAAAACAAACAAATGACTACCAGTTAAGATTTGATCTGGCCATGCCTATTTCATAGTTTTGACAATGTGTTTGACAGCTGGTACAAGATAGCGTTGAACCTGATCCGTCATTACAGACTAACTATTGCACTTTGACATGAATCTTTCTTGTGTAATCGATGACAGTGTGTATGTTACATTTGATTTGATCTTTCGTCTACGATCACCCTTACATTATTGAAACACAATGAAGAATCCGAGAACCAAGTCATTCTATTGATGGACACAACTGTATCTAGTTTCATTGCAAAAAAAACAAGACATCTTTTTTTAGGATTCTGATAGGGTTTACTGACGAAGATTGTACAAAGGTTGAAGAAAAATAATATTTCTTTTCCTGTGTTTTCAAGGAGTATTAATTCTCTCTGATAATTTGTGAGCGTGTTGTGGCAGATTTATTTCATATACAACACATTAAGACAAACATTACAACAGATAACGTAAAACATTTGACATATTTAATGAATTAAACCGTATTTTTTATTCGTGTCGTGGAATTTTAACTGAATAACAATGGAAACAGGTAAAGATAGCATTTAACAGGAAACCTCACCTGAAAAGTATACAGTAAAGGTTTGTATGACATGAGATGAGCTTAAAGATAAAGGAAGTGATTATATCCCCTATCTGACGATGGTAGTTGTTATTCTGATTACAGTCCTGATAGACTAAACATTCTGGGACATTGTCAATTCATATATACCAGTCACCTCTCCGTTTTTTTTGGTCTCACCGATTTTAACTTGAATTTATGTACTCGTGAATTCTGTTTAACTCCAAAACATTGCAAGCATGCTGAAGTTATAAGTAAACTTTCCTGTCTAATAACTCAAACTAAGAAATGTTGCATCGTCTTCTAAAATGTTGAAATTATTTCCTAGTTTATCGTGTAATAAGCCCATGGAGCCAATATACAAAATCACACTCATATTTTAAGGGCAGGCATAATGCTAAATAGTGAAAAGCATGACATTGTATCTTTAATGAACAACAATATATATGGCAGGGCTTATTACAAGGCATAGGCTTATCACACGATAAGTATGGTGATTGAATGTTTAAATGATCAATATAAACATGATGATTTTGTCACTTGGAATTTCAGTGGACTGAAGGTCATGACATCTTAAAAGATTATAATGTCATGATATCTTCAAAGTCAAGGTTGTGATCTATATTCCAGATGATTTTTTTAAAAAGTTTGTCATATTTGACGTTAAGTTAAATCAATACTGCTATTTACTTCAGAAGTCGACTAAATTAGCATTTAAATTGTGATGAAAAGTCTTGAAATGTTTTTTTTTTACGTTATCCAGTTTTGAACTATGACAGTCCCGGAATGTTAAGACATTTGTATACACATTATCCATTAAGTTTCAAAGTATCCCTGCTTATAGTGGACTGAGATCTGCAGACACCCAACTTTAGATGAAAATTGGGTAGCAAATTTACCTGTAACGAGTTAACCTGTGAGCCAGGTAGAGTGTACCTTTACAACCCCGTAATTGTTCTTGCGTAGACCAGGTGGAAATATCTATCTGTCAATCTACCCAATTTTATTTCGTCTGGAGGGTGAAATGGGTATTCAACAGTAAAGGAGTTCATGAATGATCGCAGCGCTCTCGAGTACGAGAGGGTGGTCTGTCAGTGACTCCACAGTAATTCAAATTAAACGTCAAGAGGCAAGCTATATAATTAGAATTTCATTGTTCGTAGTATCAGGGCAGCAAATTTTGATTCATTATTGTTATATATTTCACACCTTTAGAGCAAATCCATCCCATTAGCAATTAATGTTGATGACTTTCAATAATGACCCAACCATAGATGTTTGTTATTTTGCTTAGACTTTTCCTTCATTTGTAGACTAGTTCCTGTCATTAGTTCAGAACAAATGGTTATAGAGTTTTAAATAAGTAAGGTGATTATTGCTGATTTTTTTACCATCTCCATGTCTTTAACAGTGAAAGCTCCGATTTTGCAACATCAGGTAAAGTTTCTAGGTGGGTGTTTCGATCCCTGCAGGGGATGGCAAGTGTTTCTTTTAGGAAGCTAAGATCACAGTGTACTTGGCTGTTGTGGATAGCATATGGTGGAATTCTGTCTGTATGGTGTTCAGTGAGTTAAGTCACCAACCATTGAAAGGTGACCCTACCAAAAACTTACTCTATTGAAAATTGGGTGATAAATCCAGCCAATAACCAAATAAATCATCTTCAAACTTTGACACATCTTCTTGCTAGCTTTGTTTTTCATAGTTTCAAAAATTTGCCAAAAGATAGTCATGAAAAGTAATTATTTGTGTATTAAGTTCTTCATAATTTTGCATTGTCAAAAAAGTATTAAGGAAAAAATGACGAAATGTGAAAAATTGCATTATAAGGTCCTACTACTTGTTCACGCAGACACAAAAGAGGCAGAACATGTGTTCTAGAATGAAATGTGTATCTAGTTTATAAAATTATCTCCCTTTATAATAGCCAAACATCCATGTCATACTACAAACTTGACAGCAAAATTTGCACATAAACAGTTTGTAGCAGCTGGAATCACTTGTATTTCAAAAGTTTGGCATAAATCTTCAAAAATACTCAAACAAAATCTCCTACTAAATCTTCACAATCCATATTTTAATCCTTTTAAATCTTTTGTCAATTACTTGTCATGATTAAGTTGGTAAGTTTTCACGAACTGGAAAAACAGAACACTACATACTGGTGACTGTATGTGAGGTTGTGTTTATGTCATGAGGATTTGTCTCTAGCGATATGTTACAGGAAGTTTATCTTACAAACGAGTCCTGAAACGTCTGTTTGTGAAACCATGTGACCAAACTTTCATATTAAAGGTTACTAAATAGTTAAAATTGATACTGTTTTCACTTTTCTGAATTTAACTTAATGTTGTGGTTTTTCCCTGTTATAAGGTAGTGTTTAAAGACAGATTTGTTATGTGTCTGACAAGGAAATTGTGAAAACTGAAGACTTCACTTTTAAGAGAAGACATCAGACTATCAGTCTATATGATGTTTGAAATGTATGTTGCATGGAAAAACTGACATGATGGTTGTTTGAAATGGAGGTTTTTGGAAACAAGACAAACAGTTTGTAGAATTGACAATGTTGTTTTGAGATAAACACTGCAGGAATAAAGAGTGTTTTGAACTTGTCTGTCAGAGCAGTAGTGACCTAGTAACCTCGTGATAAAACCAAGCAGATTATTTCTGGCTTTCCTCACAGTAAAGAGTTTTCGGAGATAATCATTTTTCAATACCTGGGTAGTGCTCCCAAAATTAAGATGTTCTTTCTTTTATTTTCAACCCAGTAATCAATATAACCTCAGATGATTTCTTCACTTAATTTATGTTTACTAGTAACATCTCAAGATACTAATACCAGTTAATAATAGAAGTGAATTTGAAATTTTACGGATTTTTTATTGCTTGAAGTTTCTATGCAGTGACTTGAAATGATATGCACATGCAGTTTTCACTTTGTATGGGAGATTGTACAAAAGACACACAAGTGAAGAGCACCTTTTAATTAACATTTAGAGTTATATACAGTAGAGCCAAACAATGAAATAAATCACATTTTACAGCTTTTTTTGTCCTTCTAAGATACAGCTCTTTTGTCGTTCTAAGACTTGGCTAGTAACCATTGAATTTGAATCACAACTTCTAGGAAAGCTAAATCCATAACAGAATAGTTGTTGAAGTCCTGCAAAGAAGCAAAAAGCAGCAGTATTGTGTCATTTTTTTTAAAATCAGTTTTCGGATTAGTTTTGTTAGACAAACAGAATTACGATATCTGATCCTCAACAACAGATAGAGCACACCTTTCTCGTGTATTTTTGGCGTATGTTTGCGTCTTTAAGAATGTGATCTCTGAAAGGTGCAGCTTCAAGATTGCAGTTAGTTTGATCAACTTAGATACATGAAACCAAAATTACATCTTTTTGGTGATAAGCTTATCTTTTAATAAGTGACTGTGTAATAAATAATCTGTCTGATGTTCTGAACAAGTCCCATAACTCTCTTTCTATTTTACTATGGAAGGTTTTGATAATTTGAATAATATTTAATCAACCTGATATTTGCTAAACACATTTGTTTATGAAATTATTGTTGAAAGAACCTGTATAATGTAACTCAAAATTGAATACAGAGTGGATGTCAGGTTTTTGTAAGACATGTAAAATGTATGTAAAAGCTGATGTTGACTTATACATGTGGCAAAGAGTACAAGCATAGAATTTTCTGTTCTGGAAAATGTTGATTAAAAAGTCCTATAGATTTCTAGAGAGTGGCTTGATTGCAATAGACTTCTAAACTAAGTGCTTTCACATCACACAGCAAATGTAAATATTCTTATATAAGAAAAACAATATATTATCTAAATAGATTCTGATGAATAATTTGTGAAATTTATAGATTTTAGCAACCAATGCAGGTGAAATTTTTAGAGAATTTTTGTTAATCAAGCTGACCAAAACAAGAAGGCAGTGAGGAGGTAAAAATTTGGTGACAGATGGCCCTGGGCCATGAAATGATCCTGTGATTTTGGGTGGAAAATGTGTGTAGGGTATCAAATTCAGTCTACTGCATAGAAATATAGGCCTAATTGTCGAAGGATGTAGTTTAATCGTGGAGTTAATGATGGCATTTAGATGTCAAGGTGTGACAAAGGCCAAGTTCAACTCTGCACATTTAAGGGTATAGATTTTTCATAACCCACACACTCTTCCATCATGAAATCCAGTTTGGTTTATTGTCAGGATGCGAGTCAGAGGGTAAAAAAATGACTGAAAAACATCTGACAATGTGACAAGTCTGTTGTATTATCTAAGAAAGATAATGATGTGATTTTTTTCGTCAGAAATTGGAAAGATTATACCCTTGTGATGTGAGTATGATTGAATGGATACTTTGTGATAATTTTACAAGAGGATGTAATGGTGACATTTGTAATTTAAATTCCTGGGTTTTGTCAGGATTCTGTTTAAGTTGACACGGACACATGTAGATTTAGAAGAAGCTATCTGTTGACAGATGAGGTAACTGAGTTGCTTCATTAGATACTTAATCAAACCGGGAACATTCTTCATGTTCTCTTAAGCTCATGTGACATTGAATGGTGTGCAATTTGGTAACATGACTATAGTTCTATTTCTGATACGCTGCATGCTTTCCTTCCCTACTCTGGGCTACACTGACCCAACAGTAATCTGTCTACAGTTTTGCCATACAGTGTCAAAAAATAGACAAGAAAAAAGTATATTAATTCGAAATGAGCAAGAGGGTTGTGAAGTCCTATGATGAACCTTTTAAAAAGTCATTAGCTGTCTACACTCCTGTAGAATATGAAAAAGTTATGAAACTTGTCTAGCTTGTAGGTTTTCCAGCGTACTGTGTATGCAGCTAGAATGCTTGATGTTTGGTATACATATACAGAAAAGACTGTCACAACCAGCTGTGTACCCTCCCCAATCTAACCTTCATATCCCCTAGGAACTTAAACACAATTGTTCACACCAGGAACTTTTTATGTTGACCTTAATGCTTCAACCTTGAACTCACAGTGACCTTGAGCGCATTCTGGATATTCTTTTTTATTGATTCAAATCATCCCTCTTTCATAGCTCAGGTTCAAGTTTCTTTATGTACCATATAGAAATATGTCCATGTCTGGTAATAAGCCCATCGGTATCTACAAATGATTTAGCAACAAATGTAATTACATTGTCTTGTATAAATTTACCTATCTTAATTGGATATGAACAGCTAGTAAACATTATGGAAAAGGGATGAAAGTTCATGAATCTAATGTTCAATGCTTAACCAGAAATATCATCTGTTTGTAATTTGTTTAGAAATTTTATTGTTGAAAACCTGGAGCTGAATAAATCAGCTATGCTTAACAAGGCATATGAAGAAAGGAAATTCACTGCGCAGAACCATCTTTCCTCATTCAGGCAATTTACGAGGCCCTGTGCTTTTCATTGCTTTTCCAACTGCATGTAGAAATCATTCTTTATTTACCGATACAAACTTAAAGTAGAAAGCCAGAACCCTATATTATCTCATAATTGGCAGTTTTTTTACCCTCCCTAAAGAGATTTATGTTCCAATTCAGTAACCTTGAGCTGCAAGGTAAAATAGTTAAAAATATCCCTTTTTACGAAAAAAAGAGTAAGAATTCAACACTTGTATACAGGCTAAAGCAGATGTTTAAATCCATGTCCTAGTATTTAAGTACAGAACGTTAGATCATTTAAATAAGGATTTGCGGGAAGATTCACTTTAGCCTCATATACATAGTGAAAAAATTCTTCAGAACAAAACTTTCCTTATAAAAAAATTACCTCATGTATTTGTAAATTAAAATTAAACTACAGTGAAATTAGTAATAAGTCAAAACACCAAAAACAGATGAAATTTTGAGCTATAGAAGTATGAAAAGAAAAACTCAACAGATTTGAATGTTTGATTGCCTCTCTGCAATATGTCCAGTGGGAACACATTTCCTCCAAATCTTAAACATAGGGTTGCTGTATTTTTCATCCTTGAGAAAATTTTAGAATTTTATTTTATTTTGGAAAAATAACACATATTTTGTTAAAGGAAAACACATTTTTTTCAGCTCTCAAACAGTGATGAAAATAGCAGTTATTGATAAAATTTGGTACTGCTACTGTAAATACTGATGGGCTTATCACTGGGCATGAGCTTATTTCCCAATACATGGAGTGGTATAATGTTGTCAGTCTTACCAGGATCTTTTCAGCAGACATTCCTCTAGACAACTTTTGTCTTTAGCATTTTGGTTGTATGCATTTTTCTTTTTATCAGAAATATGTTGAACTGGCTACATGGAAGAGGTCGAAAGTTCACAGCATGTATAAATGGTATGATACAGTCCCTCTTTACTACATAGTCATTGATGTTACAAGTGCCATCATTGGGAGGACAGGCAGCTTTTGTGTGGGCAAAGATCCTAATGGTGATATTAACATGTGGTGTTCTGTAGTATAGGGATAATCAAATATGCAGGTGTCGTGTGTTGTAAGGAGGTTAGGGAGTGGAGGAGGAGAGGTACAAGGTTGTGAAAGAGAGGAAAGGCTGGTTCAAAGCTGTTTATAAGGCAATCAGCACACTTGGAAATGTATTTCATGAAATTCCTTGTGGAAGGTGATATTGCAGATATATGTAGATCTGTTGTCAAACCTGCCTGAAAACCCAACTCTGTATAACAACTACCTGTATATAAAGGTCACTTATGTTGATCCGGAATAAGATACAACTCTGAATAACTGAACCTCTGTAAAAAGTCTACCTGCCTATTCAGACCACTTTTATCTTTGCTCTGTTGAGTGGCCATTATAGACAGGTTTGAATGTGTATTCAGAACATGAAGCATTGTCATTCAAAGTCATAATCTTGATTGTGAAGATTGTGTATGTTTTTTTGTATGGTTTCTGTATTTTCAATAAACCATTTTCTTTTTTTTATTAAATTCCATGTGATTTGTTTAAAGTATGGATATGAGTGAAGCAAAAATGGGTGTTGCATATTATATATATATATATAAATAGTTGTGGATGGGGGAGGTATGAGTGTGGTAGTGCTTATCGGACTAGATGAGATGTGTTTTCCCCTCTGAAAACAAAGAAGAGATTAGTATTGAGTTACCTCTACAGCAGTGTGTGTATTCAAGATTAGGGCTACAAGTATTCTCCTGTCTCCACAAACCTCACCAAAAACACAAATCCTCTCACTCGTCTGTATACTCAACTGGGAAGGCATCTATCTGCTTTCATCACCTGCAAAAACATGTTAAAAGCCAGATTGGATCCTGATGAGTTGTCCAGCTGACAGGGCTGATTTCTGGGACATTAATTATACAACTGAAAACCAGACTGGAAAATTTTAAAGAAACAGCCACATGGAGACTAGCTTTCCTTGTAAACCAAGGGTTTGGTCTGATAATGAGAAATTGTACAATTTTGCATGTTTGACCTCTGTACTCATTCATTTGACCTCTGTACTTACTATTCAATCAAATGATTCTGCAGCAGTTTTCTTCCAGTTTTCAGGGAGAAAAAAAGGTTGATTTTTAGAATTATCTGTAACAAAATCTCATATACATAGAGTGTTATGTTTCAGACATGTTTTTAAACACATAAATATTGAATATGATTGATGATTAAAAGTACATTGGTTTAATTACTGGTATGCTCAAATGTAATTTGTCTGAAGCTTTGTGTAGATCCAGTTTCAGATTTCAAAGTGAATCTCAATCATGACTGTTGTTTGGTGTAGTCTGTGTGGCAGACAACATTGGAGAGCTTGTTTATATCACAGAGTAACAAGTATGGTAGCAAAACGACACTCAAAAATAAAGCTGTCCCAAGAGGTGCATACCGTTTTTATATAACGATAAGCCATTGTTTGGTAATAAGCCCAACTATGTATTTTATATCAGAGCTTGTTTGTTCAACTAATAAGCCCTGGACATAGTACAAGATAACTGTGGTACAGTATGTATTGTGATACTGCCAAGGTTATTTAACAGAATCATCTCCCAGGAATATTGAGGTCAATTGTCATCACATTTCGTATTTTTCAAACTTTATTTTATAACAGTTGCCAAACAAGTTTTTGGTTCAGTTATATTACCAGTTATGATTGAATTTTAGTACAAAAAACTCAGCCTCATTTTTAAATATAGTCGAGCTACTGATTTAGACATCACAAAAAATAACCAGGATTACTGGTACAAACAATGACGAGAATCTGCTTACTGTGCTAAACGTTTGCATGATGACTTGCTCTGGAAAATGTCAGGAAATGCCTTGTCATTATCCACTAACAAGACCAAAAAGAAAGCATGTTCCTTTACAAAAAATGAAAATAAAAAAATACTCCCCACGACATAGAGTAGTTGTAATGTTTGGAATAATACATGTAAGTAAGTCGGCCTGAAAGTGTTTACCTTCAATCTGACGGGCAAATGTCAACAAATACTCATTTACCTGCAAAAATTACAGGTAACGAGTCATAGAAAATTACAGGTGTCTGTAGGAATGGGCAGGTAAATGTTTACGTGTCGACAAGTATTATGATAGATCAGTATCTCACACGAAATTCCTGGACAACCCAAGACTTTCTTACAAACCATTGTCCACAACAATACTGACCGGTCCAGCCCAGGGCCTTATACCAGTCGCTTGACTGGACAACAGGTAAATGGTCAAGCTATTAGCACTGTATCATCTTTGTGTGTTGTCCCTGTGTCGACTGTAGCTACACAGAAGACATCAATTTAGTCCTGTTATCATGTGTTGATGGGTTGTCTGCCCCTCCCATTTCTGTCCCAGCCACACAAACAAGAGTCTGTATAAGGACTTACAAGGGGCTGTCTATATCCTGTCCTTTAAATGGGGCTGTCGTTGGTACTTTTATGTAGGTACATGAACTCTGTAATATTAAACCCTGGCTGGAGAAGGTTCTTTTATTAGTTGGTGATGAAGTTAAATTTATTTCCAATAAAGGATGTTAAAAAATCCTCTACATTGGAGTTAATTAACTACAATGAAATTCTAAATTATTTACAATTTTGACATTGGATGACATCGTGGATTTATATCAGATTTACAATCAAACTTCAGGTTTTGATTTTCCCGGTGTTTATGAAGTGCTGTAAGTGTGTATTTATGAAGGATATCTTTAAATCTCTATTAGTAAACTTAATAGTGTTAAAAAAGACACAAAAAAGATTTGCTCAGTGAAATTGGTCATTTCCCTCAATCTAGAATATTTATTCAACAAGATGCCCAGGCTGTCTCGAATCAACGTAGGGGTGGGCTTAATTGATGGGCAGGACAATGAAAAAAACATGCACTACATAAGACTTCACCTCTTTTTCAGGGCATGGGCTTAATGTATAATAAGTATGGTAATTGGGTGAACATTGATTTAAATGAAGAACGCCTTTCTGTATTTATCTTAGTTGCAATGTAGGAGATTTTGAGATTTTTTGTTTGGAATGAAAATTAACTTTATTTAAGATTTTTTATTTTCTTGAAATGATGTTTCTTGAACATGTGGTATTAGCAACAAAAAAACTGGAAAAATAAGCTTGCTTGTATTCATGGCAGACCTGAGGAATAAAGTGGGAGGGAGTTGATGGCTGATTGTTGATGATTAGTTCTGCCTCTTCTTTGGAATATAGATCTTAAGCCAATATTTATCTGCGGTAGACTTTGATAGCATCACAGGTATTACCAACCCCTGATAATATGTTCTACTGTACAAACATAGGACATGTGTTTGTGTTTAAAACACGTGTAGCTGATATTTCTCCAGTGGACCCAGGTGTGCATCAGCAGTTCTGTCTCAATACATCCTATCCAGTCATAATCCGATTTATGAAAAATTGTCAGATTCTCCAAACAAAAATAATTCTAACTCAATGTCCCTTTAAAAATTTTCAGAAAAAAAGTTACTCTTGAAATTATGATTTGATGTTCTATACATCAATGATGTTGCATTCTAATCAACACTGTGGAAAATGGCTTCAGTGTGCATGTATTGACTAATGTAGAACAGACAGCTATATAAATATTTGTCAGTCACAACTTTCAATAGACCACCTGGAGCTATTTTCTAGGCGACACAGCTGATTATTGTGTTAGAAATGTTAAGAGCTATACTAAGTGTTGGGAGGTCAATTGTTAAGGTAGCTCTTGTTAAAGGTAGAGTGGTGAGAATGTACAATTTGCCTATTTTAGCTTGCATGGGGAGTTGGACCACTGTAGACAATTGTACAATTCTTTGTGAAACTTTCTCTAGGGGTAGAATCACTGAAGACACTGGTACATATTGTTAGCTGAGAAGCTTACTCCGGGAATTGGACTGTTGTGGTAAAATTGTGGAAAGAAGGTTGCTTGATGGAAATATCTTTGTTCGGGAATACAGGAACCATTGATTGTGGTACATTTCTTGGAGAAGTTCACTGGGGAAGTCTTGCTCTGGGAATGGGACCATTGATTGTGGTACATTTCTTGGAGAAGTTCACTGGGGAAGTCTTGCTCTGGGAATGGGACCATTGATTGTGGTACATTTCTTGGAGAAGTTCACTGGGGAAGTCTTGCTCTGGGAATGGAACCATTGATTATGGTACATTTCTTGGAGAAGTTCACTGGGGAAGTCTTGCTCTGGGAATGGGACCATTGATTGTGGTACATTTCTTGGAGAAGTTCACTGGGGAAGTCTTGCTCTGGGAATGGGACCATTGATTGTGTTACATTTCTTGGTTTACTGGGGAAAGCTTGCTGTGGGAAATTGGGCCATATAATGTCAACATTTTTTGGAGAATCTTCCTAGGATATTTGGAGGGTGCTGAATTATTCCTGAAACACATTGCCATGACCAGAAGAACATTTGATTAGAAATACATTTGATATCAGATTTTTCTGTGATAAGTTATGTAAACACATCACACAAATGATAAAAAGTCAGGAGAGAATAACACTGTAAACCTTTAGGACTATTCATTTACTAGTTGAACATCGAGCAGGAGGATTTAGCTAACCAGAAACCCAGATATGTAACTTGCCTTAGCCTTAGCCTGAGATGTTTAATTATTGCGCTGGAGATGTTGATCAGACTGATCGAAGGATAGAGTGGAGAGATAATTTAAAATATATAACAGAGGCTTTTTCACTGTTCTGTAATAAGCCCACCCCCTGCTTACCTGAGTTGGAGATTTTGTGTTTACCTCATGAGTTGGTGGACATACAAGAATAAGTTGTTCAGTGTATGTATGCTGCTTGTAGTCAAGGGTGGAGTCAAATATGTGTATAATTATCTGACTGTTTTCAAAAAATTGAAATTATTGCACCATTCTCTGTTATTGCCCGTATGTTTAGTGCAGGTGTATATGCAGGTCTACATAATTGTAGGCTGTTTACAAACTAAGTTATGAGGAGGATTACATGGGCCATAGCTCACAAAGCACAGAGTTTTCCTATCAAATTTGTCATTCTGAAAAATGGGGCTGCATATTAAATAAGAGAAAACACATCTGGAGTTGGGGGAAGTTGAGAAACAGTTGGTATGGATCATCCTATTTTGTAGATTGACTTTTTTGTGATTAGTATATTTGAGCAAAGGGCATTTGAAAGATGGAAATGATAAAAATATTGAGCTTTTCAAATGATATTGGACTGTACTTTTAGAGAAGCAAATGGAAAAGTAAGTTGATCAGGATTAACCTCAATGATTATTTGCAAAGAGTACAAAGGAATAATGCTGTGATATCAACGCATTTCATTTAAAAAATGATATCGTTCTTATGAATAGTGAACATATGTTATAATGCTATATAGTATGAACAGTGACAAATTCTGTCATAATATGAATCTCTTTGATTGAAGTCTCGACTAGATAAATAAAACATTCAACAAAAAATGTTGTATTCTCATTTTTTATTTCCTTAATATTTCACAGTATAAAAGGTGACATATTATTAACTATATTTAACACACGGATGGGTTTAAAGTCATTTTCTTTTTGAAAAGAAAGATATGTTTAGATAGTGCTGTTGACAATTTGGAAGTAATTTCAGAAGCTTTTATTAATGACTTTCAAGCTATAATTTAGAATGTGTGTAAATATTCATGACTTTCTTTGACAAATATTGATGTCATAGAGGTGAATGATATGGGGAGCTTAAGATCCGGCTGTAAAGTCAATATAGTATCAGCTGTTAAAAGGTGAAAAATATAAAGATGTTTCATTGTTTATGTTAAAATCTTAAGTTTGAAAAAGATTTTATTCATTAAAAGAGATATATACATACAGTGATTCCAGAAGTGAAATAGACTAATGTGTAATTTCTGAATTCTGTTTATTTAAAATGTTTGTATATTTGTATTCATTTCTGTGTTTGAGATTTTCTGAAAAGACTAGTACCTCGGTATGGAATTTCTTGATCAAATACTTTACGATACAAACATGTTACTAGTGTAAAGAAATAATGCTAGTTCTATTTGAACTATTTTACTTGGTATTGAGCTAATGTTAAAAATTTGTGAATAGAAATAAAATGTCTCCTATTGTATTTTGCTTTTATTTAACATGTTCGCAGTCAAGCAGTCAATGTCCTGCCGTTCTTAAGTATTTGCTGACAACTGAAAGATTATTGACTATATAGAATTATCCAGCAATAAACCCATGTCTGATGATAAGCCCACCCATGTCTACTTCAGTTCAGCATCAATGTATTTATTGTTCAGTATTGATTAATTAAGTCTGTGCTCTGTTACATTTAGCCAAACATTAGTGGGTTTATACATGAATTAATGCCCTTGACTGTATTGGTCATTCTATGGGAACAGATAATGGTGGTCTTTATGGGCAGGTTGCCTTTATACAAAGGTCCATTGGCTAAAAAAAATGGTCTTCATAGATGGGTATTTGTTATAAAGATGTATCATTTTTAGACAGTATTTGTTGTATAGAGATGATCTTTATAGACAGGGGTCTTGTTATAGAAAGGTGAACTTTATAGGTAGATATCTGTCCATTTGACTTAAAAAATTTGATTTTACTTTTTTTAAAAAAAAAAGTACCAAGATGGGCTATACAGAAGCGTTCAACCATGAACACATCTAAATAATGAATTTAACATTAAATGCCAGTTTGGTGTTTTTGCTTTGATGGTAGGATGACATTAATTCCCAGAAGGCCCTATGATCCACACCCATTCCACCACAATGAAGCCTCTTCTTGATTGTGATTGACAGTAATGAAATCAAAGATCAAAGAAATTATTCAAGTCATTATTCTTATAGAAGATGAACTGTCCAACAAAGGAAGTGTAAAATGTCTGACAGTTCACTGAGGGGAGAACAACCTCAACATTGTCTGATTTAAGCCATCATATAACCTGACTTTGGTGTTACAGTCTGTGTAGTTTTTGCAGGCAGACATTGTTTTTCCTTCTCCTTTTGAAAATTCTTTTGTTACATTCAATTTGATAATTGAATTGTTTTTGTGGTATGATTTTTCCTTTTGAATATGTTATCAAATTTTGGCTTTTTTCTGACTTCAAGTGAAAAATTGAAACATTTTGGAGTGTCCTTTTATGTTAAACAGTATTTGATTGGATGTTTCATTAAAAAAAAATAGTAATATTTAAAAAGATGATGATTCAAGTGTTAAACTTTAATTATCATTTGACTGTAACCAGCATGTAACCTAAATCTTGACTCTACTTTACCTGTATTTATCCCTGAGTGATTATTTGTCTGTATTTTGTGGTTGAAGGACTTTTTGGAGTTTATTCTCCCAGTTAATCCTTGCGGAAGTCATAACATAATAGGGACTTTATTTAAACCAAAATCTCTAAATCAGCTTTAAACAACACTTGTTTCATGACTTTGAACTAAAACTGTATAATCTTTCATTGGTTAGATATTTTTTAACGGATTTGATCATTGGTCATAGTTTTGTTTCTGTGAACCTGTTAGGCTCAATGCCTATCAACAAAGCCTGTCGTTTATATTTAAACGGCTTGATTATTTCTGGTCAAATGGAATTCTTCAGAAGATTCACCCTTGGAGCTCTTAAAGGTCATAGGTCAAACAGTTCCTTCAATTTGCTTAAGATTAGTGTCAAAACAAATGTTGAGATCAATGAAACTGAATGACATTTGGGGAGGAGGGTGTGTTTTAGAATAATTTACCTTTGTAACAATGATCAATTTAAGTAACCCTTATGATCTTTACTAATACATGGATAGATTATCTGTTTTTACCTGTACATGTGTATTCTGTAGCACTATAGAAAATACAGTAAATTATTGCATCTACTTAAGAAGTTTAGATATACGGGCCATAAAAGACATAAACTTCATAGATTGACAGTATCATAACGTTAATCTAATCCGATGCGCTGTCAATAGTTCCAGCGAGGTTTTTATAATCCCGTACTGTGTTATCACGGTGATATGTCATTGTGAGTTGACAATTTTTAAGAGTTTGTAACGTCACAGAAGTCGGCTCATAAGTCGTATTCTGTGTCTGTTATATCTGTGTTCGGGGGTGCGCGACAGCTGGTTGTGTTGAAGATAGGGGTAATGTGGTAGGTGATAGAGACTTAAAGGTACCAAATAGTGCTGTATATTACCTGATATGTATCAAAGGTTTTAATGATGCTGATGATTAATGCAATCAAGACTTGGAATTGTTTTTATGGCCAAGCATTAAATGTATCTGTTAAGTGCTTTTCATAAATTCTATGGAGTTGTTTAAATCAAATCCCTTTGAATTTGATTCTTTTCATTGCACATTGACCCTTGATCAGAGTGTCGTCTGCTATTCATATTTTCTGAAATTAAATTGGGATTAGACTTCTGTGACCTCCTTGAGAGTTTGTCATAGTCTTGTGTTAAGATTGGAATAAGATTTGAAATAAAGTGACAAGAGGAAAATTCAGTTGACTTCAAAAATAAAGTAGAAAGTTTGCCAAAACAAAAAAAATTCAACTTTTTATATTCAGATATCACATGAGCCCTTTTAAGTGGAACTTACAGTGCTTCTGTCTGGAATTTGGGAAGTGCACCGAGTTGCTGTTTCAATTTTCTTGGAGGAACCATGTCTGTCGCCATGAATCAATATATGCAACTGGGTCATGGCATTGCTTTTAAAATGTTGAAAAAAAAACATAATGTCTTTCAAACTGATAAAATTTTTTTATAATGTGTTGCAAATAATACCAGAGAAAAATAAATATTCTTGTGATGGAGTCTAGGCAATGCTGCTATATCAATTTGGACATCATCTGTCAATCTTTATAGACAAGACCTAATAGTTGGTAATGAAAGGGTTTGAGGTAAGGGGAGATAATTTGTCAAATCTCTGAAAGTCCATGGATATCGCTCATATATTTTACCAAGTAAGAAAATTCTCTTGTCTAGTAATATGCAAAATTCATACCATTTATTTGTCACTAAGCCCACCTTGTGCTGCCCCTCTCCCACTATAAGGCTTATTGCTCTATAATAAGCACAGATACACATGTATATATATGTATATTCAAATGTAAAAGGTATTATATGAAAGATGTTGTTTCGCTGTAAAATTGAACTTGATCAATATTTTGTTCTTTTAGTATTTGATAAATCACGTTCATATTACTTCAAATAAATCCAATGGGAAAATTTTTCTGGTAAATATAAAGTAAAAAATGTATGTCCTTGTAGTTGTAAAAATCTATCTGTGAAAGATGTTGTTCTGTGAATACATATAATATGTTGGTCATTAGTCACTCACATTAGTAAACATTGGTCTTATCGTAAGTATGTTAATGAATTAATATGCATACCAATGTTTTGTAAATTCCCTTGATAATTAGCATTTTGCCCTGTTCTATTCAAATGAATGTCTGTTTACATAGTCGTATCTGCCAGGTGTCTTCTTGTACAGTGTAGCTGACACAGGTGAGATGACAAGAATTCAACCTTATTGCCAAGGTCACCTAGATACATGAGTCAACGTTATTATGTAAAATGGTTATGGAATTATGTAGTTTTGTTGCATTTTTATGCCGACTGATTTAGAAAGAGATTTTAAAGTTTATTATATATTAGAATTTAAGTTTAATTAAATCTAATATATCTCCTATCAGCTTAGATCTCACTGACTGTGCCATCTGCAATAGTTAAAAGTTGACAATGCTTGGTGTAGCTATCAAATTTCAATATGACAACCCGGGAAGTATCCAATTTTAAACATTGATTTTTTAACATGTTAGGGAATAGAAAATATACAAGATAGCATGGGTCATTGAATAACAATAAAAACCACACTGAATATTGTCAGGAATATACAATATATTTCAAAACTGAAAGAACAGGGGTCAGTATGTTATAATTGTAGGAGTGTTGTATCGCCACTAGGGGGAGACACTATCTGCAAATTCCATCAATTGTTTCAGTGTTACCTGCTTGACCTGTGTCAGTTTCATAAAATCTTCAATAACAGGGTCATGTTTTAATTATTTGAAAAGAAGATATTGGTCTGTTTTTTTAACTCATTCAACTTTAAGGGGGTATTCAACAAGTGGAGAAATTCCAAGTTTTGAAATTAGTAATGGATAATTAGCAAGCTTGAAAGGCACACAGGTGTAACAGGATGTATTCATTTGAAAATGCATAATGTTTTGGAAAAAAATAATACCTAAGATGTGTTTTGATTTAAAGATATTTTATTGTCTGCAGAAAGTCTAAAATTAAATATTTTAATATAACTATGATGCAATTAAAATTAAAAAAAAAAAAAGTTGAGAAAACTCTGTTAAAGAATTCTTTTGCAAATTTAGATTTATTTTTGCTTAGAGCTGAAAGAAGAACAAGAAAGTAAAACAAAGTGAGATAAAATACTGATATGTGGTCTACCACTTTGGCAAGAACCTGAAACTTACGATTTGAGTGATCGTAATACAACACCTTGACGGCTTCTGTAGTTGTAGTTTGTGTGAGGCAAGGTTTCTTGGTTAGTTTGTAAATGAGCCCTAGTTTTGTTATCCTAAAACAATGAGTTGCCATATGCTTCATTGACTTCTTTAGTTGCAATGAGGAGGTAAACTCGTCCTGGGAGATATCTGCTTTGTGGGTAACAATAACATTCACCAAAGGTGTAGAATAGACATTAAGAAAACGGGAAATTTGAGACCATCAAGGGAGATAAGTTATATGCTCCCTCTTCTAAACACAGACTTAAAAAAATAAGAGATATCTGAATTTTTTGTAAATTGTTCGTAAAATATTTGTGGGAGGCCTGATTTGGACCAATGTCATGGTTGAAAAACTCTTATCATCGTCTGAAGATACAAAAAGGTTGCTTCATGTAAAAATGTGATTTCTGGAGGGAAGTTTATGTAATGTCTATTTTGGAAAGAATTCCATGTCCTGGACAATGTCCAGGGAATGAAATTTTCATCATAAGGACCAGAATATTTTGGCAGACTGTAAAGACAAATATTAACACACAAACATTTCTTGCGTCATAACACCAGGTGGTATGAACTTTTATTTGTTAAATTTTGTAGACCAGTTTTAGCATGACCTTACACACATATTTATATCCTTGTGTCTGTGTTTGACAATAAGCCCACCAGGTTATGCAGTCACCGGGTACATATATCTGTATATATTTAAATATGTACATGCAATGCCAGTAAGTGCAAAGAGACATTTTGTTGGCCAGTTGTTGGTAACAATTTCAAATTTTATATTTTTATAAAACTGATTATCTGTAAATCCTGCATTAACACTGTTCAGCAGAGGAGGGTTGCGGTTAGGGGGAGGCATGTAACATAAGCTGGCTTCAGAGTGTGCTTATTTCAGGACGATTAAGTATCTGTTGTTGGTAATGTTACTGAACAGTTCTAGATAAGTGGACTTATGATGGGATGTGGACTTATAAGATAGATGGTATAGATATAATGATATTGGATGGTGGAAAGATGAACATTCTGTAGCAGAGAAAACAAACCAACTGCAAAGGCCGACAGATACCATAATTACAGTAATAGTTTTACTGTCTAAACCACCTGCTTCAACCTTACTGGTGCTTTTTTCTGTCATCTGGGAAAGAACCATTTTGAGAAGAAAATTGTAAGCTTTGAAGGAAATTAGGTAAACTAGATATTTTGAGAATTTAGCCATGTCATGATATAAACCCATTTGGGAATGGAACCCTTTGTTTGCCCAATAATCACCAGAAAAAAACTGCTTTATATCCATGTTGCTTGATCTACTCTCAACTGTTCTCTTCATTAGACGACAAACAGATTGTGATGACCAGCATGTTTAATGGAATCAGATTGTTGAGTCATTCATTATCCCTTTATAAGCATTTGCAATGTGTAAAAGTTGTTTGCTTTAGTAAAAAAATGCATTGTAATTAAATGATTGGGAATCAGTGATGAATGTGGATCATACATTATTGTATCTAAATATGATAATCTGCCAGAATGTTGATGTCATTCTAGAATCCAAATTCCAATAACCAATATTTTGCAGAATAAAAAAAGTCCTTTGATAAATAATCTGTTGAATCATTCTTGATCATAAACAAATATCTTTTTTGCAATTTTTCTGTCCTATTTCATTACCACTTCTATTGTACAGGTATTGATACGGACAAACAAACTCTGAGATCAAATATCTTCTGTCTGGCAGTCTCAACCTTAAACAATAGTTTTAACATAAGTTTCAGTCTGGTTGTCTACTCATCCATCAAGTACAATGTATCAGATCAATTTAGACTTATAGATTAGGGGAACAAATACAATATATATAGTGAATGCATGCTGATTTTTAGACAATTGTTGATAATATAAGATTTTGTTGTTTACTTCCTTTCATCTTTCTAGAAATATTGTTTACATTTTGTTGTATCAGAATCTCCGAGGTTTCAGACAATTCCAACATGGTATTCATAAAATTTGAACAGCGTTATAAGTAATAGTGTAGGTTCAAAATTGTAGTACAATATTGTCAATCTAATCACATTTAATTGGCTAATAGAATATCAAAATGTTATATACATATGTTAAGATAAACAAACAATGTCACTTTGATGTCATTTAAAAGTTAACAAGGCTTGGCAAGTAGTCAGGACCCATAGAAATAAAGTTTATGCTTGTCCAAGTGCTCTTAGACCGTAATTAACACGTTTTGAATTAGTTTGTATTTAAGACCTACTGCCATTGTACTGCTCTCTAAAGTCTGTCTATCATTCATCCATGTGTGCTGTTAACTTTAACTATAGTCATATTCAATAGATATTTCATTTGAGGAGTTGCCATTCTCAAACATAAAGGTCATCAAAAAATGTGAAAATATGTCTTTGATAGTGTTTTATCAGTAAATCAAATCTGATTTAGTAATTAGCAAACTGTCATAAGTCATTTTAGTTATGACAGGATATGTAACTTGGATAATATGTGTCTAGTTTAGTAGATACAGTTAGTGTTTGTTAAATATTCTAGTTCAGCAGATCATACAGACATAGAACACCAGTGCACAAACTTTGACCAGATCACTCACTCTTTAATCCTGTTTACACCCACAAATTATGGAGTTTAGATTCTAAATATGACTTCTAATTTTATTTGACCTTCTTCTTAATATAACCTTTTTTATGTTTTCTCTCTTCCAAATACTATATCTGAAATGTTATGCAATATACTACTTTCAAATATGAACTCTGACCTCATGTGTATTGACGCTTTTCTGAAATTGACCTCTTTAGATATTGACCTACTTCATTGTTATTTGTGGTAGTAGGTATTGATGCTGGTTTGATAAAATAAAACCAACATTAATCATTTTCAAGTTAATTAATATCATTTAGATGCATAATTAATGTTCCGTTGCCATAGTAACATTGAGACGAGAAAATAATTACTGTGGATTCATTTTCTTTCGTGGGGGTCCAATTTTCGTTGTTTTCGTGGATGAGCAAATCCACGAATTTAAAAACACAACGAAATATGAACTACTTACTAAAGTAATTTTGGAATTTGACCAAGTAATCTTTGCCGACACCGGAAACGTCCACCGGTAATGACAGAAGCCCCGTAATTAGTCGGGAGTCGGGTAGCCCAGGAACGTCAGGCTTTCGCAGATTCAATTTCCCGGATTTTAACCACTGTGTTAACGACATGATGGATAAGATACATAATGATATGTTCATCACTGTGATTTCTTTATACTATCGTCAGTGAGTTGTGTTTTTACTTCATAATTGTTTCTGCAGATCTTGTTTACACACCTGTTTACACACATGGTCCAATCGATACGCGTGGTGTTTTCATATGACTGCGGTACACCGACTGATCAGCACACAATGTTTATCCACTGAAAACAATTGTTTCTGATAATTACCGATTGATTACACGCCTGGATATATACTGATTTGTGGTTTGATATTAATGCGAGACACAGGACGCCATCTTGGAAAAAAAACGTTCTTTTATTCTTGTCATCAGTGTTAATTCCTGTGAACATAGCCTTAATACAAACAGAAAAAATTTCGACTGGAAGCAAAAAGAGAACATTCTAAAGTTTTTATTTTTTTCCCACAGAATCAAAAATCCACGAATTTATGAGTCCACGAAACTGTCTAATTTGTAGAAACAACGAAAATTGAACCCAACGAAAATAAATGAATCCACAGTAATAAAATTCCATGTATTTATGTATAAAACAGTCAGACATAAAAAATTTTTATTTTATTAGAAATACTGCTTGTAATAAAAACAAATCTTAGTTTTATTTAAAATGTTTTTGAATGGCCTTATACACAACTACTTTGTCTTCTGTAGGATATATATCACGCAAATTTATGAGTATCTAAAAACACTGCAATCATAATTCACAATTTTATAGAAATATTATACAGAATTTAGAGAGAGACATATTGACAATCAAACCAGTGAATGACATCAATATGATTAATAGCAATTTTTTTGGACCATATTTTAATAACGTGATCTATAAAAAATGCTTTCCAGTACAATCTTTTGTTGATTTTCACACGTGTCCATTTACTGAATATTGTTAATCCTTGTCAGAGATTCTCCACCACTTGTAACATCTAACAGCCCATCATTTAATGCTTTTTTAATGGCCCATGATTTTAGAAAAATGTTTTGATCCATGGGCTAGACTTTGTCATTAAATCTGTGGGTGCATCTGTGCATCCATGGCAACCTTGTGTACAAGATATCTCATGATCTCATCAACTAAATAGTTCATATTCATATTATAGCATCACTCTACCAAGGTGTGCATTTGATTGGATTTTGGTGGTCATCAGTCTAGGTCAAAGGTCACTCTTTACCACTTTTGGAATAAAAAATTTGTGTGCAAGATATCTCATAAACCTCTGAATAGATTAATCCTGCAATAGATTCAGATGATAAGAACACAATGAATGGCTGGGGATATATCTATTTGAGTCCCTGCTTACTTTGGTTTTTAGGTACACAAATGTTTTGTATTTTATGTTACAACTTGTACTGTGTAAGAAATATGTGTCACATTCAAATATTGTATCCATTTGTATAAAAGGACATCACATAATGGAAAGGACATATATTATCATTATGACTCAAATCATTAGAGATTTACAATTACTGTTTAAGGAAGTTCATGAATATTTTTCATATAAATGACAAAAAATATATGAAATTTGATTTCTCTCTTGCCAAGAAGAGTCACTTATGAAAGTGCTCACGTCGCCAAACTTATCAAAACATATCTGATTTTCATCCCAAGGCTGCATCCCAAATCTCTTTTAGATTTATATATGGGATTAAAAATATCACTGCACTTGACTAGATTACTAGTATTGACCAAAGTGTTTTTCAATGCTCTTGGTTATATCTCTTAGTTCATAGCTGTGTGATTTTGGATTGTGGTTCATAATGTTAAACCCTTGTTGTCCATCGCATCCCATCACATCCTGTTCAAAACAATGTCAATTACTAAGAATGTCTAAACTGATGTGGTCATTACCCCATAGCATCATAACATCAAGAGATGTAATTGAATTCATTAAAAGACATGTCTTAAAGACAGTTTCTCCATTTTTTTAAATATTTCTTTTACAGTAGTTAGATCCTATTTAAACTTGAATACTGATTATCTGCCCTTGTCATTTCAGAGACTTGAGCTATAACAGATTGCGGTTCATTGGCAAAGATACATTAACAGGATCAATGGTTCTGAAAAACCTGTAAGTATGATTTGGTTTCAATTTGAAAGACATTTGAAACTAACTTCCTCAACAAATTAAACAGAGAAGCATTTATCTCTCCCAAAAATTGCAATAATTTCCACCAAAAAATACAAAAATATATGCCAGATCACTCCCCAAGTATAAGTGAAAAAAAAGTTTTTTGACAAAAATAAACTGTATAAATCTTGAAGAATTTTTATTAAATGTTCCATATGGCAAGTGTTAGGTGTTTCCACATTCGGATGATCACACACCATTCAAGATGACATTAATTCCATTCATGGCTGTAACTGTGACAGAAAACTGTTCTTACCCTCAATTCAGGAAGGCAATAATTAAGTTAACATTATGGGAGAGATGTGAAATTTGTATGTGGTTTTATTTGCATTTATATCGTTTTCACTGAAAACATTTCAGATGTGATCTTTAATGTAGCTTTGAATATACTGTTGTCTACACTGACATAGGTGAAATAAGTTTTGTTTAAGATAATTTTTTCTATAGCTAGTCACACTATAAGATTTTGTCAGAATGCAGAATACTCATTTTAAAAAGATATTCAAAACTTTAAACCTTCTCTAAATCTTTTTTTCAAAAGTTTTTCCCCAAATCAGACTTGGGAGAATTTTTTAACTAACTTGGAAAATGATATTGTAGTTTATGGTTTCTGAAAATCCCCACTTCCTTTCTCAAAAGACTTGGCAAACATTCTGAGTTTCCCTGTAGAAATTTTCAAAATCTCAAAATACTACAGAAAAAGCACTGCATGAGTTATAATGTTAAGGGTGTGGAAATTCCCATAAATACAGAAAATGACTACAATGTACAACACGACCTCATGACTGCATTTTTGATGATTCAAACATGCATTGTCAGGACTTCCAGTGCACCAATAAAGTTCACCAAAGTACTTCACAGTTAGATAGAGCTCAAGTTGCTTTGAAAATGTTTAAAAACAAATTGTGACCAGTGCATTATAGGTTTAAACAATAAAACTATTTGATAAGTAATAATACTGGAGGTCCTTAGTACTGCACTTAAATTGAGGTTAACAAACCTCATGGATGTTGTCTCAAATTTCAAAAAAGTCTTTTTTAAGTTCTGAATGATTTTGACTCAGACTAACTTTATTGGTCCTGATATGTCAAATATTAATGTTTAGAAATTTTAAGTCACCACAATTCTTTCCTTTAACCTCCCACAATGAAGTGATGGCAGAAAAGTATATATTGGTCAGATAATTCTCCTGTTTTGTCCTTTCCTACTTTTGTCATCCCTGGACATATTTTGTATAAACCCTCTATCCTCAGATTTGGACAGGTCCATATAAGTCTTTAGGGTTGGAAGGTTTAACATCTGGTTCTGTGCTTGGTATGAAAATGAATGGCAAGTCTTGTCAGGAATACATGTGACCTCAAATACTAAGGTCTGTCTTTAAGGTAAAGGTTATATGAAGTCTGATGCGGGAAATTTTGAGTTCTAAAACTTGGGTACCAAAAGAAGGATATTGGGTCTCTACTCATCATATGTTTACTTTAATTGATTAAATAAAATGTTAATGTTTATGGAAGGATAGTACATTTAGCATAGCTTAAGCAGTGTATAGTTCAACAAATGGACTTGAGAAGTATCTGAGAAATGATGTTGTGTTATGAGATGCTTTACAGAAGCTGACCTCAGATTATGTAAGGTTTAGTACTAAAGTGGTCTGTGATAACCAAAGGCATTATCGTTGGTAAAATAGTTCATGGCCGAAACGGATCCTACAGATGGATTACATGGCCTTTTTACACAGTTTCCGGATTCTCGTGCCAATATTTTGATTACCGAGTCATGTTCAAGGTGGTGGAGTTGAACTAAAACCATTTTGCTACATACCAACAGTGCATTATCCATAAAATGCACACACGTTGGCATATTTTTTTGAGGAGGATTAGAAACAGAAAAAGTGAGAATTTGATAGATTTTGTTTGGTATCTTATCATAATGAGAGCAGTTTTTTTAAGGTCGAAGCATTTTTTCTCAGGTGGAGGTTGTTCCTTGTGTATAAAAGACAAGGCCTTTAATGATTAGTGGAAGATGTGCCAAAAAACATGAATGCTCTCTATTTCATGGCCAATTTTGCAACCATCTGATAAATATACATAATTTTTGAGACAATAAGAAATTTTCTGCCAAAAAAAATTCCAGAATGGTTAGCAAATCTTCCATGTATCATGAGCTCACTTAACAAAGAGGGTTGAGGGTTAGACTTTGTGGTCACTATGATTATGTGACGTTTTTAATGAATTGGGAAAAAAATAGTACAATGAAAATAAAACAGTGGTATTCAATAGTTTTAGTTCTAGTTTAATTAGAAAAAGTTCTATTATGTTCAAAAAAACTTTTAGCCAGTGTGTTCATTAATTACCTCCCTTGAGCAATGCAGAAGAGAAAAGTTTTTTGGAATTTTTTGTGATAAACAAAGAACTTCTGGTAGTAGTTGGTTGACAGTTTTACTATTTTTTGGGGTAATTACACAAAAAGCTGTAGATTGGTTTAGAGTATGTCTGCCCCTAGTTACTGGAGACGGGGAACACTTCACCATCATGTTGTACAAAGGCCTGAAGCTTCAGCTGAGCTTTACTTCATGATAGCTAATCAACATCAAGTCAAACTGTGAAGTGTTTGTTTCTGTATTCAAGTTTTATGATGGCAAACTGAATTTGTGTGCCATTTATAATTACAATTACAACATGAAGCTTAATTCTTACAAATTGCTGGCTATACATTTTGGGGCATGGGGGTTAGCATGGGGTGTTGATAGTAGTGCTTTTGAAAATTTAAAGGAAAACAATCGAGAATTTGGAATGTCAGTGTGTGATTAAAATATTAGAACCTTAAATTATCTTTCTAGTGTAAATGTAGAAGAAACTGTTGTAAAAAATTATATTTTTGAGAGTTCCCCCACTGCATGGCTTTCATAACAAATGCATCCCTTCTGCTTCAAATTTTTTTTATGTAGATGTGAAAACTTGAACCTTCAAAACACAACTTTACAGTAACAAGGTCCTCAAGGGAATTAAATTCAAGATTTGTATCCCATAGAAAAGTAAAAGGTTGAGTATATGTGGTTTACTTTGTGAATGGCCCACCACAGCAATCTCAGGGTCGCCATATCTAGATGATGCATACTTGCGGTGGGTGTATATGAGGCCATGAATGACATCTTTGATCGCGGAATTCTTCTCTTCAAATCAGAAAATTGTTCCTCACGTTTGTACTTCGGGCAGGTGTACGAACTTTACTAGTGATAACAATGTTAAACTCCAACAAAATGACAAGGAATTATGGGTATTGCTGCAGATGATAAGATGCTAAGAATGTTTTTTTTTTTTTACTTGACCCGGCTTCTGGATAAAGCTTTCTCCTCTAGATAGTAACTGTCATGTCCTATATAAGTACGGATGTTGATCCTGCTGTGTATAGACTCTATTATGGAACGTTTTTGTTTACACTTCAAAGTTACGGTAAACACAACAAAGGGTAGTTCTCAGTGAGTTCTGAAACAATTGATTCAATCAGATCTAAGATGTTCCATTGTATCAGACATATAACTGACAATACCTCAAAACAGAATTAAGGATAGCCATTTTAAAAGATGCTCCACATACTGCAATACAACACAACGAAAATAGTAGCTTGATTGTATGAGATTTATTGATGTGATTTATTGAATATTAAATACTTAATGAATTGAAAAAGAGTTTGTCTCATACTCGCAGAAAAAATGTTTTTCTGGATTCATCTGAACTGGTGTTGTTCAAGATTCTAGCTAAACAATTGATTTACTTAAGCCAATTAAGACTCGTTTACCTTATATATTTGACAATAAGTTTGTGTCTGGTAATAAAACCACCCGTATCATTGGCTCTTCAACAGAACCAACAACAAATATTTCATTTCATTGTCATGTAATAAGCCCATCCCCTGACATTGAATTATGGGACCCCTAGGCGCAAATGTTTCAGGTCATGATCATGATAAATATGTTTGAAATACTGGTAATGATAAAAAACGTTAAAATTGTCTCGCTGTAAGATTAACATGGGTAGGGGGTTCTCCTTTTATAATCATGATGTCACATCAATGATGCAAAGAATTGGGAAAACAACACATAAAAATGATCGTTCACCTTCTTGTTAGTCAGATAGGGGATTATCTCAACTCTATGGTCAAGACTATTAAGTTGCACACACTTGGCAAAACTTGGGTTGTGATCCCTCATCTCACCCCAAACATTTTATTAATCTCTACTATATAGGCAGACACTGTAACAAGATTAAACTCCCTCCAGCCAATGCTTGGATAGAAAATTGTATTCTCAATTCTGCACTTGTGCTCAACGATAGAAAACAAAACCACAAGAATTTCTCAAACAAACCACAATATGAGGTAGAAGTCAAGGAAGACAAATGATGATACTATATACATATGCCTCAACACTATTGTTAAATATGTGACTGAGTGGTTCATTTGTCCTGGACGATGCCTATAATATGATTTGAACGGTTGTTGGCACAGTGTAGAAAGTGACTACCTTCCCTCAATCCATGTTAGGCATAAAGATATATAAATATCTGCCAGACCACATTGTCTTTGGATGAACCCCACCACAAGCTATACTTTTACCTTGGCCAACAAAAAGCATAAGTTGATTGAAATATTAAATAAATTTTTACTAAGAATCTACTATACTGTAAAGTTATATATTTTTGTTGATATAAAATTTTGTGTTTTCAGTAAAATTTGTTGTCATTTGGTTTTTCGTGGTTACTCATGATCTCCACTTTTGCCATGAGACTGTTATCTCTTACCAATAAACATTTCACAGACACACAGATTGTGATTACCCATGAAATCAGTGTAAATAAATCCCCTGGAAAACACATGATTTTACAGCATTTAGGGAGAGTTAGTATGGATTCCATGACTATGCAACTGCTCTTAGAATTGAAAGATATTTATTTTAAATCTTAAGTTTTGTTTAAGTGTTTTGCTTTTTCATTTTGCAGATGAAGAAATTAGAAAATGTTTTAAACCTTGTTTCATTTTTGTTTTAGACAACTTGACCACAATGAGCTGACATGTGTATCTGGTCAGGCCATCAAAACACATCGTTACATGGAGATTTTGTAAGTTTTATGAAATATCTTAATTCAAGATATGTTTTAACAGTTCAACACTGTTACAGTACATTTTGGAAATAATCATGAGTGAATAAAAAAATTATTATTGTAAGAAATTAACAGTTTTGTTGATTTATGTCTCATTCGGCAATAAGCCCATCATCAGCCAACAGTATCTTTACCTGGTCAGAAGAATTGAAATAAATTTTTTTCCCCTTTGTCCTATAATAACCCAGTCCCTGACTTTAAGTTAAGAGAATATGTGCTGGTCCATGGGCTTATTACAGGACAAGTATGATACTTTCAGTATGGTCACAACGTTTTATATTACTGTTGATCTTTTTCGATCAAGAAGATTTAATAATCATTAGGATGTTATTCTCGTATCACACTTGTCATCGGTTTACTGATTACCATTGACTTTCGAGATTATATCATGTCATATCCCCCTGAGAACTCAGTTACACGATATCTGATGTAAGCTTTGCTGAGATCACCATTAAGAAAACATTTTCACATTATAATAACAATTTGTGTATATTTGCCCTAAAGAAAGCGTTGGTTCTCAATACAACATTAAGAAAAAAACAAATTATCATTAAGAATACATTTTGATTTTGAGATAATGTTTTCTGTGATTAAAGAATGCTCTGTCTATGTCTAAGATCAAACAGATTGTGTATCCTGCTGGTTTCCTGTTTTGATACTTAGTGCCTCTGTCAACATCTCAGTAGGACCATCGGGAATAATCTGACGAAACACCGCAGACATAACACCTTCAACGAGACCTCGTCAATCTATAGTCATATTATGTCATCTTGGATGTATACATACAGAAAAATGAAGAATTTTATTTTCATTTTCTTTTAGATTTGCAGGTTTAGAAATTTCAACGGGATAAATTTCCCTCAAAATGAAAACACCTGTTATATAAAAGTTTCTTTATTTTACTTATTTTCTTTATTTGATATTTTAATTAAAAGATAGAAAACTTCTTTTGTGTTTTAGCCTAAAAGCTGACAATACTGTCATGGACAAGTCCCAAATGGGATAGAATGACTGAAGCAAAAACGACATTTATTCTTTTGTCATTTGAAACCAGCACAAATGAAAAATGAAACGGACATTTTCATCATGGCTAGCATCATTAAGTGCCAAAAGGGCCTCAGTTATATATTTCTTCTGGCATTTAGGTCAATACTTTGTCTCATTATTGTCTTGTTCTGTCTGACTCAATTCAGATTTGGCATTTCCACAATTTTTGATTGTCCTTCATTAAAGATGACTGCATTGTCTTTCCTCCTCATCATCTGTATCCTCCTCCTCTTTCTCTTCTGTCTCCTCCTCTGTCTCCGTCTCCTCCTCCTCCTCCTCCTCCTCCTCCTCCTCCTTCTAACAACAAAATAAAATAATCAATGTTTATCATTTGTTTTAAATTTCAGGACTTTGAACAACAACAATTTGACGACACTCCCTGACGACATCTTCAATACTATGAGAAAGCTTAGAACACTGTAAGTAATCTAGTGTATCTGCACCCCAACCCAATGTTACATACTATTCAATTTGACCTTTAGGGCTTGTCAGTGTGAATTTTTATTTCCTCTGAATCATCTGGACCTTGGAAGGCAAATTGTAATCACTGACCTTGAGGGAAGGATAGGCTTAAGTTTTAGAGTCAAGTTGATGTTTAGGAGAGAATCTGTAAATGACTTTCAATAGGAGATTGTACAAATGTTGGAAATGGATTTTACATACCTGTCAAAAAAAGAAAAATAGAGATCTCCAGTTTGAACATTGTTGATGACAGATTGTTGGTTATGCTATTAAGTTCAATCATGTTTGTGCTTAAATGTGATATTATAACGTCTTCTCAGTAGATTTCATTTTCGAAACCTCCGTTTTGGGACAAAAACACCTGATTGCTAAATTGATAGATATAAACTGGATGTTCCTACCCAAAATTGGAGGCATGACAAGTTTGACCTCGTTGAGTTTATCTGGTGTTTAAGAAGGTACTATTCCCACTTGTAACACCATGGAACACAACTCTGTTAGTACATAGGACCACTAGGGACAGTCATCAGAAAAGAATATTTCTGTAGAGTTGTTGGAGGATCTTAGACAGATGTATGGAATATATCATCAGTCGTGTTTATAGGAGGGGACCCCTTGTCATGCTGCGATATCTCTGTGATGTGTGTATATCTGCATACGGGCAGTGCAGACTTCCTCTGCATCTGTTCCCTGCGATGTAATCTTGGCGTTCACCTGTGTTGTTTATGCTTCCATTCAAGCCCTGTTTGCCTTCATGTGCTAGTGCTCCAAATTACAAAATTCTACAAAATTTACCTGTTAATCATAGGAATAGAATATAAACAAGGTTATTTGAGTGTTCTAACTGACATAAAATAAAAAACATATTGTTTCTATTTTAATCGAATTTGAACAAATTTTTTAACATGATTTAAACCGAATTGTTACTTTTTTTGATAAAATTTGGACAAAATCATTTCTATTTGAATAGAATTTAAACATTACAAAACTGTTTGTGATTTGCATTTACAATACCTAGATCACCCTGAACATGTGTTTTTTTTTCTTTTAATTTTCAAATCTCTGACTTTGAGTCTGTTGACAACCTTGGGCTTGTCATTTTTGGCACCACATCACCTACATGTGCTGAAATGAGAATAGATAGAGTAATTTAAGAAACGGAACATTTTTGGTACAACCAAAACCCACAAAAAAGAATATCAAATCCTGAAGGCAGATTTTCAGGCAGCCTATTTTACTATCTGCTACATCTGGTTCCTGACATATTTTAGCCTGCTAAGCAGGTTCTTGGAGAATTTTTCTTAAGTTTATGATGAAATATTTGTATGACATTATAAGATCAGTATTCAGCTTTTTTTTCTAACTGAGCTTCACCTGGCACTGTGTGTAAATGTTACACCAGGTACCTTTGGGTTGCCCTGCAATCACTATATCTCCAAACATATCATATCAGATCTGATGTAGTTTACTGGCGGATGTTCATGGTAACATAGTTAGTTCATTCACCATTCTGCTACTATAGGAGGCAATACCATTACAATTTATTGCAGTGAAAAAAGATATCCTGTTTTCAAATCTTCTTAATTTAGATACTGTAATGATTTTATAACTCTTTATTAGTACTTAGATCAAACAAATTCATTCTTTTGGTATAGAATTTTTGACACCAAATATCAATGTCAATTATTAAGACTGGAAATCACTCAAACCAATGTAATAGGGTGCCCCTCATGTATTTTTATACCACTATCTGATTTTTTCCTTAGCAAAGCAACATTATCATGATGATGTCATGTCTAAATAAAGACTAAACCAATGTTGTTGAGGTGGACAATTATTTTTTGTTATCGCCCTTGTTTATTTGCATTTGGTAGAAATCAAAATATTGTTTCTAAGTTTTTTAAATTCCAATTTTTCAATCCTGGTCAAATGGATGTTTAGTTTAGCACCAGTATACAAGTAACTCAGAAAAGAGTCTGAAGAGGAGCCTTGAAGGAACATGGGAGCAAAGTTGGAAGGGGGATCGGAGTGAGGTTGGAAGTTTGGATAGGTTATAGTGGTGAGTTTGGAAGATTGGACGGAGGATGAGAGTAATGTTTGAAGGTTAAGGGAGGCTGGGAGTGAGGTTAGAAGGTTGGATAAAGGAGAGGAGTGAGATTAGAAGGTTTAAAGGAAGATAATAGTGAGGTTGGAAGTTTGGAAGGGGGATGGGAGTGAGGTTGGAGGGAGGCTTGGAGCCAGGTTAGAAGGTTAAATATTGTCTAGTCTTTGGCCAGGTGTTTCTTGTCAGTATATAAACATTTTCCAATCCATTCCAATCAAAACAGAAACATAGACATAAGATACACAAATGTAGTCCTCTCTATAAGTGTGTGGAGTTGACGGGATAGCAGGGTTGGGGAGAACTTAAATGGCCAGTCAGAGGCATTAGCAGGTGTAGAAAAAGTGTTATGGAGGTTTATATCATTGATGGTAGTCTTTTGATCTCCGTGGTATATTTTGTTTAGATAAAGGTCAATATTTATAAAGAACACAAGCATACTTTAAAATTTAATGTAGAGTTCATGTTATTGAATAACATTACATAATCGATAAAACTCAGTTTTAAAGATATGATTTGGAAAATAGATTTTTTTACCAACTTCCTGTTGTCATTTGTGATGGAATAAAAGAGAATGTTTAGAGGAGGATACATGATTTGGTAGACTTATCTGCTCTTTGATGTCATGAAGTGCATCTGTGTCATTATTTACCTTAAGTTTATTGCAACACATTGACGACAAACACCCATCAATGTCTTACATCATATCTGTGGAAGCCACAGCCATTATCTGTGAAAGTAGCGTTTAGTTTCTTGAGTTACTTCAACTGAAATTTAAAACATGTATGTATTAATAAACTTGGGGGGGGGGGGAGGAAAGGGGAGTAAGGAAGGGGGTGCTGAAGATGAGGAAAGGTCATAAAAAAGAGGAGGATATAGAGAGTCAGTAGAAGGTAGGGAAATGGAGGGTGGAAGAAAGAGGCGGATATAGAGGGACAGAGGGGGTAAGGGGATGGAGGGGAGCTGGAAGGTGAATAGAGGAAAGGGTGGAAGAAAGAGGAGAGTGTAGGGGAACAGGTGGTGGGTGGGGGGGGGGGGGAAGGGTTGAAAAGAGAGGAAGGAAGGAAGAAAAAATATAGGATGGTATGGAGGGACAGGGGGAGAAAAATGATGGGAGTGGAAAACGAAAATGGTATAGAGGTACAGAGGGGTGAACAGTGGAGGGTATAGAAGGAAGATAGGATGAAAATAGGAGAGTATAAAGGAAAGGAGAGGGAAAAAGAGGAGGGTATAGAGGGAAGGGGAGGTTAAAAAGAGATATAGATTGGTAGGGTTATGCTTTTAACTCCATGAGGCATGTCTTCGTGGGTGTGTATAAGTAAAGTATCTAAGAGATGTATTTTATTAAGACTTTGTAGAGAGAAGGAATTCACTTCACAGGATCAAAGCTATTACATCATTAGGAATATATAGTTTCTCAATCAGAAATTAACGTTTTTTGAGTTTGCATTGAGAACAGAAAATTAAACGTTCCTTGAGGAGAATATTCAAAACAATATAGTGATTGAAATAGCATTTTATCTGCATATTATGGAGCAGGGTTGTTTTGTGATTATGGATGCCTCATGTGGTGTAATACACTGATGTGTACTAAATTAAACTTTCATGTTTTGTTCAGAAGGAAGAAGTCATATTGTGATGAAAATTTTAAAATTACGTTACCATGGGTATCATCGCTGTTTTGAATCTGATAATCAAACGCTGTTGTAATTAAAAAGATCAAAACATTCACCCATTTCCTTTTTTTTTGCATTTGAAACAATTTTTTTTTTTCATTATATTATTTCTTATTTTGAAGGCTGAATAGGCATGGAAGGATGGGAGGGTTTTTTTTTACTGTTGTTGTTTTTTTTAATTCTTCATGTTGTTAAATTAGTTTACTGTGAAATGTTTGAAAGTCATCAAGTAATGCTCCATCAATGAGAATAGAAAGAAACTAGCCTTGATGCTGTGAACACTAAAATGATATTCAGGATTTTGTCGTTAACTATCTCGAGCTAGGCTCCTATAGGCTATATAATTAGACTTAGTAAGAAAGTAGAGTGTGGCGCCCATGTCAACGCTTCTTGTATAACAAAGTTTAGTTCAAAGATAACACAACCAAATTCCACCCCTCGTTTATAAATTTTGATAAAATAAAAAACATAAACTAATATTTTTAACGATGGGGTGGTAGTAAATTAATTATACTTGTGTGTTGCGTCATGTGGAAATGTTTGAGGATCACACATAATGCTGTAGGGTATTACAGGAGGGTTGTATGAACATACTTTATCTCTACCTAATCCTCTATCACAGAGGTAGGAGGGGGAAAGATAGAGGGGATGCTCCTGCAAAAATTATGTACCATATTTTCTTCTGATAAGCCCAGGGGGCCAAAATGTTGCCTCTGACTGGAATTCATGATGTGGGCTTATTACAGTACGATAATTCAGTATTTGTTGGTAATTCAACAGAACCCTTCAAATATGGTTGAACTTATTACAAGACGACATTGTAGTATTTTTAGCATTAGTGTATAAATGCACCGAATTGCATTCAGTCATTTTGTATAAGACCTATAGCTAAAACTGGAAATTATATACCATATACAGAAAGAAAACCTTTCCAAAACCCACTTATTCCTAACATAATTCATGACGTGTGACAACCAAAGTTGATTTTCAAACAGAGTAGATTAATGGACCTCTGTAAGATGTATTGGAAGTGACATATTATTTTTTTCACTTTGATTTAAGAAAATTGTAATCAGAAAGACATTAGCTTTAGCTTCAAAGAAACCAGAATAAGGAAATGTGTGCTTATAGTTAAAAACCTCTTCTTTACGATCAGGGAGAATACTCAACTCAAAGAAAGTCCTTAACTACTTGCAATAAATAAAAATCAAATTAATGCATTTCTTCATCCAAGGAGATTATGGTTGAATTAGTTGATAAACAGTTTTGTAATATTCATGCACTTTTTCCTAAATATTGACATCAAGTTCAATGATAAGTAAATGTTTTACATTTATCAAGGTAGATTTGATATTTCCGGAACTTTGATGGAAAAGTTGCATTATTTTCATTACATTTTGTACATTTCTAGACAATGTTGTGATAAGTATGACTGTGTTTAACATGACATGGTGCATTAAATACACACAGATTGATTCCTAACCGAAGTGTTAGTGAAGTTTGGTGTACATATCCTCTTTTTCTATGAGAGAAAATGATCAGAAATTTGAATATTAAAATGATTGATGACATTTTGAAATTCAATGCTCTTTATCTGTTACATAATGAAGAACTTTAGAAAACATATTGTACTTGTAATGGAGGCATTTAAGCCCACAGAACAGTGTAAGGATCAGTACGAGTCTAGACAGCAGCCTAATGAAATGTATCACCGTCACAGCAGGGTATCGCCAAACATTTTAATCTCCCTAAGGCAAGGTTTCAATCACATCCTTGTGTTTTGTTTTGCAGTCGTTTGATGAACAATAATTTCAATTGCGATTGCAATCTGAGGTGGCTTGCTCGTTGGCTACGGAACGCAAGGAGACTCGGCCGAGGAACAGAGTGTTCATCTCCGTCAAATCTACAGAGCATTGAGCTGAAAGATTTGGATGAGATGGAATTCAAATGCAATGGTTTGTGTAGTTTTTTTTTTTTTTTTTCCCCAGTAGTGCACCAGATTACTCATTCTTCTAATAAGTTAAATAGGACCTGATGGAGCATCTGGACATGTTTTTTCTTTGTACTCGTTTTCTGCTAAAGAGACTTGGCGGAAAATCGTTGTTAACTTTTAAACTTAGAAGAGCTATTTTAACACTTGATTTGAATTGGCGGAAAATTGATTCTAATTGTATCAGTAACATGGCTAATTAAGAGGTACTCACCAACAGACAGGAAATGCAGTCAGAAGATTGATTTATGTTGAAGGATAATTACAAGTGTTTGAATCGTATTTTATAAAATGCTTTGATTTGAATGGCTACAAGTAAAGATTAAACTCATCTTCTATTATAGTCAGTGAAATAATGTTTTCTTAAACTTGTAAATGTTATTAAGAACTCCTGAGATAAATTTGTTTTAGTGAAAATGTAAGATATGAATAATGAGGCTAAAAATTTTCTGATTCTATGACTGATTAGTCTCTTGTATCAATTGGCTTCATAATACATTTTTGAAAGGTAGGATACTGCAAAAGAGATGCAAATGAAATGAAGGAAAAGGAAATTTGTTGATATTGATGTTGAGAATCCTGAAAACTTCTGATATTTTATAGACCTACAGCACCAAGTTGTGAACCAGTGCTTGGAGGAAGCTATGTGCCCTTCACGTTGTCGCTGTACTGAAGGAGTTGTCGACTGTCGAGATCTCAGACTTACAGCAGTGCCGAAAAACTTCCCAGAGGATGTGGTTGAGATGTAAGTGTTAGGATCTGAACCATGGTTATGCTGTAATTCATGGTCATAAGAATGAATGAATGACAAATCAAGGCCATCACAATGTTTTAACATTTGGTCATGGTCATTGCAGTGTTTGAACATTAAGTCAAAGTCATCATGGTGTTATGATATAATGGATCAAGATCATTAATATATTTGAACATCAGGTCAAGTTCATAACAATCTTTGAATATTAAGTTATGGTCAATAAAATGTTCACATACAATCAAGTTCATCATAATATTTCATACCAATGAGATTTACACGTAGAATGATACTGTTTCTTTACAGAAGTTATATATGATACCATTCCTAGATTTTTTGAGGCGTTTTTTTTTTAACCTTTTTGTTATACAGAAACAACCTTTGTTGTACCATTTCCCAGACATCCAAACATGGCTGGTTTGGAGGCCATACACTAGTAGCTGTCCAGTCTGTTTTATACCTATAAATACTGCTCATCAAAACCAAGTCTATAATTTCTGTGGTAGAAAACACCTAATCTTGCTGCCAGTAATGGCTACTCCTGGGAGAAATGGTCAAAGTAGATGGGTTGTGTTTCTGTCTAACAGATTGTTAGGGAAACGCTATCACTCTTTGTCATTTTGGCAAACACTGAATGTGATGATTATTTGTTAAGTTTAAGGCAGACACAAAATAGTGAAGGTCATCATCCACAGCCAAGGTCATTTGAGGAAAAATGTATTGCTCCATAGTTAATTCTTTTCACACAAAGATCTTTCTTTTTTACTGGGCCAATAAATATACCGTAAGGATAGACATGGCTAACAAATGTCAAGGTCACAGAAAGTTAAAAGCTCTTGAAAGTTTTAAAATAGACTTGTTTATTGATTTTATTTACTCTTTGAAATTATTCATTGTCTATTTCTTGAATGTTTGTATATTAATGTCAAAACATTTTTCAGTCGTTTGGAAGGAAATTCCATTGCTCGGATACCATCGAGAGCGTTTGCCGATCTTGCACGTCTGCGAAGGATGTAAGTGAATGATGTAAACCACTCTATATCTGTTGTATGTCTGATTGTAGAAATCATTTATTTGACAATTTGCTAAAATCTACATTTCAACAGCTTTCTGATCAGTTTCACAATAGACAATGGAGGAAAAGTAGGGTTTTAAATGTTGCATATGTTACACTGGATAACCCTAAATCTTACGAGGATTGACGCAGACAGTGCTACAGGAGGTCTTTGTGTAGATAGTCAGTGTTTTACTTATCAAGGTATCATCCTTTTGGGTTTCATGAATGGTCGAGGAGGGGATGTCATTGGTGTAATTGGAGATTTAAGATGGGAGAGGTGAGGTGGGGAGGGGATTTTCAATTTGGTGAGGGGATCTTTGTGAGGAGAGGGACTTTCAGTAAAATGGGAAGGGGATCTCTGATTGCCCAATGTACAAGAGATAAAGTGATATGAAGTGATGGCCTTTTGGAGGAAGGAATTCAGTAATATGGGGACCAAACTGATGTGGGGAGAGAATAGGTATTGGAGAATGGGAGGGAAAGCATTGGGATTTGGAGGGAATACAGTGACAGGGTGACATGGGAAGTTTGATATTGTTGTTGGGATGAGATACTATGAAAAGAAAAGGGGAACTTTGGTGTTTGCTAAGATGAGATGTTGTGAAAAGAAGATGTTTGGATGGTGTGACTTGGGAGATTTTGTATTTGGGTAGTGCAAGGTGGGACATCTATTTGTGTTGGGATGGTGTGAGGTGGGAATCAGGAGGTACACCAGTATTGATTTGTGTACCTATAGCTGGCAGGTTGTGACATAGGCTAATTCATGTGTTGATGAGCCTGCCTGGGTCACTCTAGTCCTGTATATACTACAGGTACACACTGATGCTGGGCCATGTTTATGCCAGCTGTCATTGACTTTCACTGTCTGTGCAGACTCTGTAAATAACCTCTTTCTGGTAGGCAATTAGGCAGCATCTCCACATATTCAGACGTTTCAATACTTTAATTCAAAAAACTATTTTGCTTAATATCTTTGTTAGATGCTTTTTAATGAAATTATATCATTTTTTTTTCTTTTGTTAAAATTTTATTTGACTGTCATGTACATCGGTAGGATTTTCCTGTCTTAACATATTTTGTTTTGGTCTTTCTTTTCTTTTGGGAAGCTATTTATGTTTTTCTTCGAGAAGAATAGTTTTTCGTGTGAAGTAGGTAAAGTTTTCAGAAAGGAACAACTTACCAGGTATTCACCTTTAAAAAAAAAAGAAGATGAGGACAGGATTTTGATTTCATGAAGTTAATACTATTACTGTGTTATCTGTGAAGGGTGTTAATTACATATCAAAATGTATTTATCTCTCAAATATGAAATTGAAACACATTTATGATTTGCGAGTCAATATCAATGTTAAAAAATCTGACAGGTATAAAAATGTTGGAATGATATCAACACTGATTTTCTGAATACAAAATTGGCTTCATTTCTATAATGTGTGGTGTTGCTGTCACTTCAAAGGAAACTAGTTACCTGATACATTACTTTTCATCGAAAGCAGATAAACAAAATTTTTATTTACCTGGTACATGTACATATGTAGGCCTCTCTGATATGGCCAAGGTCATATCGTAAATTCTGAGAGAAATGAAAATATCTAAATTATACCTCTCAAGGTTGATTACATAATTTTCTAGTCTAACATGACATTTCCGGTTATTCTAAAGTAACAGCAAAATTTTTAAATTTTGGATAATGAAAAAAGAAAAAGAAAATAGTCATGTTTAGGTAATTTTACTGATAGTAATTTTCCTCTCAGTCTCTCCTGTGAAAGTTTGTCAGCACTCTAGCAGTTTTATTGCTTGAGGGATACACACTTATTAAGCATCAAAATAGCATGGACAAGTTCAAGTTTCAGGATTGTAAGGTCAAGGTCATTGTCACTGCTATTATTTTTGTAAAATCATTGTCAGTGCTATAGTGGCTTCATTCCTTCAGGGATTCTCATAAAATTTAACACATTTCTATAGCATCAAATTATCTGAGGCAAGTGTGAGTTTCAGGATTGCTGGGTTAAGGTCAAGGTCATTGTTACTAATTTTAGAAAATCTTATGTATTGTTTGAGAAATATTCTTTAGACTTCTTTTTTATTGATTTTTGATAAATCTTCACAAGAATAATGACATTTATCTTTTGAAATCATTTTAAGTTTCACAGATTTAAATATCCTAATTTGCTAAAACACAATTGAAAATATTTATTTGTGTTAATTTACCAAGTATTATAGTGTATATGAACTGACTTATCCTGTTAAATTTTAATTTAGACATCTCTGATGTTAAACTAATCTTACAAAAAATTATTTCTAGATTTTTTTTATCACTATTTAAGTCAGAATTCCCATATAACTGATGTGCCAGTGTTTTGTATAAAGTGAAAACATATTACTGAGTTATTAATGTGTTTGCTTCATTAAATATCAATCAGAGGTCGTTTGTCAGATCACATGGACCCTGTTACACATATTTCATTACTGCTATGAAGTGGGCTTCAAGATGTAAGATTCTTAACACTTCAGTAGTAACCTCTTAATGGTGGGGCTCAGGCCAGACCGTTTTAGTTTTTAGCTTCTCTTTTAAACGTAGATATTTTGGATTACAAAGGTATAGTTCTTTGGTTCTTCTTTCTTGTAACAAAGTTTGTGTTTAAACAATAGGTTTTTAGGAGTATTTGTTGATTGTGTTGTGAATCATTTCTTTTGAAAATTCAAAATATCCCCCCCTCCTCCCACTAAAAAAATAAAAATTATGAAGCTTTTAAATATACACACATCAAATTGTACATGTAATAAGATCACTTACTAGGTTTCAGGGAACCAGTGGTGAATAAAGTCTTTTATTTTTTAAGTACCTGAGAAAAACGATATTAAAAATATTCATGAAATGAAAAAAAATTTTAAACATCTTTTATGGTAGAGAGCTCATTCATGACTTCTTCAGGGTTCTTATAAATGTATGTTTTATTGTATAGAGCTTCACACTATAATGATAGATAGAGTTTTTTTTCAATAGCATACAAGCAGATTTTAATATAGAAGAGCTTTTGTAACAAACTGGTTATTGCATTTGTTTGAAGAAGTTTGACTTTGTACATGGTAACATCCTTGAGATATCCAGGTTGTGGCACCAGAAAACAACGAACACTTTTTTTGGCCTACTTGAACTTTTTCATGAAACCCCCACGCCTAAATATTATCCCAGATTTCATTAACTTCCTTTAGTAATATTGTTTCAAATTTGTTTTTTTCAGTGATATAAGCAACAACAAGATATCCCACATTGCACCTGATGCGTTTGCTGGGCTTTCATCTCTTAATTCGTTGTAAGTATCTGGAGAGGGGGCCAACTGTGCCTCGCCAGGGGTTCCAGCCAGCCAATCAGATCTATGGAATATTTTCACACTTGTTAAACTTTTGAGCTCAGTAATCATAAAGCTTCAAGCTCAGTTTCTTTTTGCACAGTCAGCTTTGAAAAAAATTGTTTTTTGTTTTTGTTTTTTATTAGTTTCTTAAATCCCTGTTTGAGATGGTTGTTTTCAAAACATCTTTAAAATGAATATACATTTCTATACACAAAATGCTTAGATTTACAGATAAGAAATTTGTTAATTTGAATTTTTTTTTCATTTGATATACATTTAAATTTAAAGTTGCTTGTTTTTAAATGACAATACGTCTTATGGTTGCAATGTAATAGCGGACAGCTGGATGGAGATGGTAGATACCTGGTTTCTGACGTGATCCTGTAGTTTGTGTAAGATCACTGTAAATATCACAGTATCGATATTACTTCTCTTTTAGATTCAAATTCTATGTCATTACCCTTTGGCTGAATTTCAATATCCATCATTCTGTTGATTACACAATCTTTCATGATATTTTCAAGCGTTTTTATAGAGAGATTTTTAGCACAATATCAATTTAAATTCTTACCCGGCCAAATCTTGAGTGCAATCTGGAAAACGTTTACCGT
Source organism: Ylistrum balloti (assembly GCF_031769215.1). Lineage (NCBI taxonomy): Eukaryota > Metazoa > Mollusca > Bivalvia > Pectinida > Pectinidae > Ylistrum > Ylistrum balloti. Next base: position 351,890 of record NW_026782216.1, read on the forward strand.
TTTGTTTCCTCGTGCAGTCATACATAAGGAGTCATATTTCACTATAGCAACATTACTTAAGATATCAGTCTTGCTGTTTTGAGATTATAATAAATACTATTTAATGTTAATATAATATCTAGTCACATTCTGTTTGTGATAGCAGTATTATATCAGAGTCCAATACACGTGTGGAGTAGTTCATAACAAAACAATGGTAGAAGTGGATTATTGGCAAGATAAAAGCACCATCTATTAGAATTCCGTCAGCAAATAGCTTTGTGTGACTACAACACCTGATGAGATCTATAAAACATTATCAGATACACAGTGGTGTAAGCTGACTGTAAGCAAATCTGATATCATCAGATGTGTTTACATGGACTGTTCATTCATATTCACAGTTGAAACGCATGCTTAGAAAGGTCATATATTCAAGGTCAAGCAAAAAAGGCTATTCCCGTGTCTTGTGATTGGTAGATCAAACAAATCTCATTAAATTTATAATTTTCTCAATCTTAAGATATTGTTGGATTGGTTGTAATAGAATGACATATTGAATTGTCCAATCAGAGATTCAGTTATGTCAAACACTTTATGGCCAAATTATAAACTAGCTATTGACTGTGACTATCTGATACATTACGTCGTCCGGTCAGAATGTTCCTATTACCCTGAAATCAGTCAAGCAAAATCTTTGTAATATCTGGGTATATTAGATCATACAATCAACACTGGTAATTTTGGCCCTAACAGTTATTGGTATTTTAGCTTAACAGCAATATATATCAGTGATCTTATAAGCAGGAAAATGGAAAAGCTTTATGGACAATTCTACTGAACAGGAAGAGATATGGGTGGGCATATTACAAGACAATGAAAAAAGTATTATGGGTAATTCTAAATAGGACTAGATATGGGTGTTCTTAGTACAGGACAATAAAGTGGGAAATTCTTATGAACATCAAATGATATGGCAAGGATTATCACAGGATAAGGAAATGCATTATGAGTAATTCTAATGAACAGATATAGATATGAGTGGGATTATTACAAAACAATTGAAAAACGCTATGAGTAATTCTACTAAACAGCATACAATAGTGAGAGTGGGGGTAAGGGGCTTATTACAGGATGCTGAAAAAACATTATGGGTATCTCTATTAAACAGGAATAGATATGGATGGACTTATACCAGAAAAAATAGGGTACATAGACAGATTCCTAACATGTCTGTCATATAACTTCAATCAAACAAATTTGATACACTCCCATTCACGTGTCTATGTAACATTAAACACTGACTAAATATGTTATACAAGTTCACAGTGTAAAAGACCTTCTAGCAATGAAAAAATGGAGATTCTAATGTTTGATTTATGTTGAGAGACAAGTATCATTTATACAACTCAGATTTGAAAGTGAAGAGTTTCTTATATAAATGTATATGAGATGATATCAACTGTATTGTTTTTCACCAGGATCAAAATTCTATGTAAATTCAGGAGTCATGTTGGTGTTTGGAATGATGAGTATATCTGCCATGTCATCATGACTCGTCTATGAATGCCGCTTGTTTTTACTTACCGTATTTATTGTAATATGCATACCATGTGCATACAAAAATACAAGATACATGCTTTATAAAGGGGAAATTTTCCATGTTAAATATAGTAGGAAATAAATGAAACTTTGGTAGCAGAAAATATGAATTGGATTTGTAATAGAAATAATGAATTTCAGTCAAATTATTGAGCGGTTGACAAAGGGAAGGTAAAAAAGTAAGTGGATGAATATTATGTTGGTAGCTAAAGTGAAATATATAAATTTTTTATTGACTTTGAAAAGCATATCCATTCTATTTCCTAGAGTAAGTTTGGGTACACTTTAAGGAACTGGTTTGCTTATTAGATAAAATGTATTAAAAGGTGGATGCCCAGTGTTTTAACATATGATACTTAGCTTAAACAAAACACTACTTCAAACCTTCAATACCTGCTACTTTGGATATGTATGTGGTACCACCATGTTCATATAGAAAAGAATAAAATTCCTGACAGGTGTATTTGGATATTCATTTCTTTTATTTTTTTCTTCTTATTTGTGCTTCAAAAGATAAAACGAAATATTCTTTTTGAACTTTGAGAATTTCATGATCTTTGTAGCTGAGAATTTTATACAGGGAATTTTTTTTAACTTTTAAATGCTTTTTTGCTTTGCTTACAGTGAGGTCATTTAGGAAATCTGACTTGAGTGAAGTTTAAAGATTGTTATATAGAAGGTGCCTTCTTAATAACTTCTTAGTTTCCTTAATGTTGATTCCTAATAGAAGTGTTGATTCTAAAGTCGGAGGACGAAATTCCACAGAGGTTATTAAACAGGTGGTTTTTCAGACAAACTCTGCCATTCCAGTTTCGTCTGTGTTGTGTTAAGCATCATACAGACATGTTTATACTTCAACTTTTAGATAGAAACACCCCCAAAAAAATTTGTGGTGCAAGTTGACTGCATTTTTGTTAGATCCAGCTGTTTTGTGTAATTGGGGCGGTATAATTAGAGACCATATCTGCTGGATTCGAGCATGTTCCACATCTTATCTAGATGGTTCGGGTGAGATCTCTAATTTTAGAGGCCACCTTTAGTGTCAGCCAAAGCTTTTATATCCCAAAAATCTATAGCATCAACTGTGTTCCTTACCTTGCTACCAGCGGAGAATACTGCCTTGTTAACCTCCTTTAAACTTGTGTTGTAAAGGACTTACAATCACAACTTTTCTCTTCAAGTTTGTAATTTTAATGTTAAATTCATGTTATCTCTTTTTATGAGTGGAATTTCTTTACTTTGTAAATTATATTTGGATTAAAGCCGTGATTTTGTATTTTTATATTTATTTTTTGAAATGTTTAATATTTTAGTGGAGTTCTTATCATCAACAGAGCTTTTTTTTTTTTTATTGTGAAATACAGAATATTTAAGCCTTTCATGATGATATTCAACTCTGAATATTTGATATTAACATCATAGGAGATAATTTTCACTGTAAAAACAAAAATCATTTTAAAGATTCAAAATAGTTTTCAAATTGTTCTATATACAGAAAGGTTACCTTTTTTTTTTGAAGAAGCTTTTGTTGTTTAGAATATTTGCCATTTTTTACTCTGATTTATTGAGTTAATTAAATTAAAATTCTGTGTGACATCCATTAATGGTTGAGGTGTGGCCATGATAAATGAGGGTTTGTCTGATAAGGAGAGATAAAACTTTCACCTTTTTAATTAAGTTGTATTTTATGTAGTTATCCTGTAGATAATGTAAGTAATTAAAATATCGCCAATCTTAGAAATCCCCCAGTCATTATCACTTTTGAAATAATATGTGGTGTTGATACTGGAACCAGTGTTCTATATATATTTGTATGGCAGAAAAATGTATCAAAACTATGCAATTTTGAAAAAAAAAAAAAAATTTACAAACAGTTTGTATACATTTGATAAGGGCATCTTTATATCATAATTGTATTTGAGGAATTCTTTAAAAAAGATAATTATTAGATAGTCAGTAGTGTGAAAGTATGCCAAGTTGTCCCAAGAATTTTATGTCTTGAGGGGTCTACTTTCTTTCAGAAGCACCATCATCTTCACATCTTCGGCTGTAAATGCTCTTCTGTAGTGGTAATAGAAATGCAGTATCGATAAAGTTACATGCTGTTTATTTGTATTTACAGGGTACTGTATGCCAACAAGATAACAGAGCTACCCTTGGGTGTATTCAGAGACCTCAGCTCTCTACAACTTCTGTAAGTATAAATAGATGAGTATTAGAGGTCAGATCTACTCTAAAATCTAATGGTTCTCAGGTTTTACCTTGTCTGCATACACTGAAATATGTCATTCACAATCATACATTTTACATGTCATGAAATTGTGTCCGTTGACATTTGAATTATAATATTTACAACAATTTGTATCTTGAACATGCAAATTTTATTTTTTTATGGTTTTTACCAAATAACTCCATTAACTGTTGGTATTAACAAAAGTTTCATCACTTTGTTATGCCTTGACACCTGATTATGAAGCTGTACACAATATACTGATCTACCGGGATAATTCTTCTGCAATAAACTCCATAAGACACTACACAGATCATAACTCCAATAAAAAGGGCAGCATATTGCTTGACGACGTATCATTTCTATTATTTCACATGCATGGGCTTATCCAGCAAATACGCTGTAAAATTACAAGCAATGCTGAAGTAAATGTCGTGTAATAGTCCTGGAGACCTGATATATATCACTGTTCTGTAAAATTACAAACAATACTTCAGTTATTGTCCTGTAATAAGCCTATACCTAGTTGTAGAAGTAATGTTTGGACTACTGTGGTGTCTTGCAGACAAAAATGCCATTTATATGAAATTTTTTGTTTATTTTGCTGAAATATCAAAATTGGTTAGATTTATGATTGTATGCTTTGACCTGAGAATATCATACTGTCATATCACTGTAAACAGATGTGTCTACTGTAGGTCGAGAGTTTTCTCCAGGTGTTTGACCGATTACAGTAACACAATTTGATGCCAAAATTTCTTAGTTTAATTTATTAGTTTGCACTGCTGTAGTGGTGTATATCATTTCAATTAAGATGTAAGATTTATGATAAATGTGAAAACATCAGGAGTGTGTTTATCATAGAGCAAACATTTGATAATATGATTCAGTTGGACATAGATATACGAGAATATATACTATAAGGCTTAAATCACATCCTGAAGCTATTTACAAAATGTCATAGCATTAATGATATAGTGATATATGGTGGCCAAGCTTGCTCTGTACTTTACAGCTGTGTTAACAGGAATCAGAGGATGCATCTGTGATAGTTCTTTCTATACTAATGGACAGTGTTGTCTTATCAGTTGGATGTTAGTATATAGGAGTCCATAGACCTGATGCAACTCCCCAGGAGGTTGAAGATAAAATCCCCCACCCCCTGGGAGATAATGCCCCCTCCCCTGGGGGGGTTTTAAGTGTGGCCAGTACTTAGTAGCCTGATTAATAGAGATGTCTTAACTGTACTACTTCATCTCACCATGGGGATATGTTGATAGTGTGTCCCCCTCCTAACCACCCCCTCCCCCACTTCATTTCCCATCTTCCCAATCCTCTGTCCATCACAAAAATATAAATTAACATATCAGAGACATATGCCATGCTTTACAAAGAATGACAGCAGTTTTATTCCTCTCCTACTTCTAAAACACATGTTTTCTATCAAGGGGTCATTGGTTAGGGTTCCATATAGGGTTCCACTGGTCAGGTTGTGGTCAGTCAGGATATTATGATTAATGTTTTCTTTGACCCTGGTCTGGCTACAGGAGGTCACTGATAAGACCCCAAAAAGTGTGTGGCCACATGTGGCAAATGCATTTGGTCATTTGTTGAAGTTATGGTACTTCCAACACCTGGCATAGTTTTTCTGTGAAATTTATGGGTATTTTGAAAGGTTTGTAACAAAACTGTTGGCATAATTAGATTCTGACAGATTTTTATCAGTTCAAGGGAGATAATTCTTGTTTTTTTTTTACCTTAAAAATTATCACATTATGACCAGAATAAAAGATATCTTGGATAATTCTTGTGATTTTGACTCAATACCAACAACACTAATGTTTTCAATTGATCATGACAGTTTAAAATGCTGATTTTGAATATATCTTAATCATTTTGATGTGAAAAATTTCATCGTTGTTTTCAGACTTCTGAACGCCAACAAAATCAAGTGTCTACATGCAGACATTTTCCGGGATCTATACAGTCTGAATCTTTTGTCCCTCTATGACAATAAGATCATGTCTCTAGCCAATGGAACCTTTGACTCACTGCGTAACATTCAGACCCTGTAAGTAACAAATAATTCCGGTTCACTATGTTACGTTGGTATATGTAACAAAACTATGTGGTCTGTAAGAATTGACCTGACCATTTCATTTTTTAGATACAATTGTGCACATGGTTGTACAATAAAGCAGATGTCTTACAGTTTTTGTCAAAGTATTAAAAAAAGCAGAAGAAAGAAGAAAGAAAAAAATTGAGAATGCTAATAGAAATGTTTTTCTTTATTTGAATTACTTTTATTTATTTCTACCTGCAATCTTTCTGTGCCTCAGCCATCTTGGACGGAATCCATTTATCTGTGATTGTAACCTGGCATGGTTGGCTGAGTATCTACAAAGACGACCTGTGGAAACAAGCAGTGTCCGATGTGAAAGTCCACGACGCATGGAACGCAAGAAGATTGCTCGAACACGACCATCCAAGTTTAGGTGTAAAGGTATAAGCACAGTTCAAAAATTGATACTCCATTTCTGTTGAAATAATGATAAATTCATTTTTCATGTGGTGTAATAACAGATATTAGAGTAATAAAATTTTGTGGTTTAAATGGTTATGGTTACATGAATTTTGTCTCTTTTTTTTTTTTTAAAAGACTCCGAAATCCACCGAACCAAAAACGCAGGGACATGTATGGTGGATGTGGAATGTCCTGAAGGGTGTGTGTGTATGGGAACATTGGTAGACTGCTCCAGACGAGAACTGACCACTATGCCATCCAACATTCCCTCATACACTACAGAACTGTAAGTTAATTGTTTTTCTTTACATTTTTCTAGAATTCCTGAATGTACCTATATGTGAACAGCTTATTATATTTATCATCACACTTTAAATTGTTAAACATGCATAAACTGAATTTCAACATTAGTTGTGTTTTTTGTTAATCAAACTTCTGCTGACATCCAGATTGTTTCAAGTATCAATGGCATTTTTGCAGTATTTAAAAAAAATTCAATATACTTGTAGAACAGGAAATGAAACATGATTGTTTCAGTCTAATTTGATAATAATTATTCTCAGATTTAACAAATATTTTGTCACATAACACAGAATTCAATCTTTGTTTCTTATGTTAATTTTTCTGGAACCTTATAAACAAGTCATGTTTGGAACAAATTTTACAGTTGTAGTTTTCCATGCAAACTGAAAGCATTATCAACACCTACTGGAGGTGTGAATGGGTTGAGATTTTTTAAGAACCTGTTTATCAGTAATGCTGATGTTTTGTGTTCCCCTTAGATTACTTCAAGGTAACAGAATTACAAGACTGGAGGCCAACGGACTGTTTGTCCATCTTAGTAACCTACAGACACTGTAAGTACATCGACCCTGGTTATACAATAACTTTTACGGGGCCACAGTAGCTCAGTCTTTAGAGTGTTGGCTTATGTGACCTCAGGTGAAGATCTGAGGTGTATGGTTTGACATTCCCCACCTGTAGTGGTTTGTAATAGAAAAAACTTTCTAGTCTGTGCTAACATTGTTATGTTATTTGGCAAGACACCTCAACCTAAAATTGAGATAATCTGTTGGTGGTTCTTGGTTGGATCCCTAGTGGAGTCCCCCAAAAGAAAATGGAATCTTGTCTTGTAGTAATGTAGTAAGCCTGGAAGGTGTATTAATATGTATAAACAGTCAGAGATTTAGGCTGTCTTATTGAAATAATTTCACATTTATTTATGTATCTTCACTTTAATTTCAGTGACCTAAGCAACAACCTGATAGAGGATATAGCCTACAACACTTTTGAGGGAGCTTCAAAGCTTGTGGATCTGTAAGTAATATATTTGAATATTAAACAGATAATTATGGCTTTCATGGATCATTTTTTTGTAAATTATAGTTAACACATTCTGTAGGTTTAATTCTGGATACCATATTTAACAGCAATAAGCCAATGCCTGTATTAAGCCCACCCCTAAATATTACTGTTCGGTAGAATTGACATCAGAGACTTAGTAATGGTTTTGTATTAAGCCCACATCCACACTCTGAATCAGAAATGATAGTTAGCTCGTATAACCTACTACAGGATACATATAGTCACTGAATATCCCATCTCTTATGATATTGATATTAATTATCTAAAGTTCAATATTGTTCCATGGAAAGTCTAGATTTGACAAAAAATGTAAAATTATGTTTTTTTGTGAGGCTCAGTTTTCATGGTTTATCAAAAAATACTATTTCTTGGACACTTGATTTTGTCAATAAATAAAATTCAATTAATCTATTTAGTATACCAATTTAACAGTTTGTGGATATATGAACAATGGATAGAGAGTACTTATGAATTCCATGAAAACAAATCCCCACAAAAATCAATGCTATAACAGTATATGTTTTTCTGTGTTGATATCATTCAATAGTAGTTCTTCCAAAAGATTTGATTTGGGGAAAAAGTGGTGGGGAATTTTAATTCTCAAAGATTTGTGTGGTGAATTTTACACATGAAAACAACCCTTTTTTCATGTATTTTTGCTTAGGAACCTCTCCAACAACCGAATCAACAGGATTACGAGTAAAAATCTAGCTGGACTGTCGGCAATACAGACCTTGTAAGTTACTACATAAATGTACATACTTCATTTGCCGAAAATAATCTTAAATTTAGTAAAATGGAGTCAATACTAATAAATATGTGTTCATATTAAAAATGTTTGTGGATTATTAAAGTTTCATTTACGAAGAAATTTATTAAGTAATGGTATGACCTAATTTAATTAGCACCCCAGTACTTTTTTATGAATAAGAAATGATGAATGTATTGCAAATATTCCCTGAGAAGTATATCATGATTTTTGTTTTGTCTGTTGGTTAGAATGAATTTGAAAATATGCTGTCATGAACAAATTTCCCAGTTTGCCCGAGTGTTGTAAGCCTAGCATTTGTACTGTGTGTCAAATTTCTAGTATGAAAAGAGGATCTGTTTGGACAGACTCCACTGTATTGATTAATTAATTAATTGATTTATTTATTAACTCGTTCATTTCAGATCTTTGGACAGGAACAGAATCACATGTTTAAGTAACACAACGCTAACTTCATGTCCTAATCTACGTAAAGTGTGAGTTTTACAAAATTTATTTTTCTAGACTTATGAACCAATAAACTTTATTCAGCAGTGACATGAAATATTAGTTTCAATATTTTTACTTTAACCATGCTAGGTATTAGTAATGTGTTCTTCAGGAAGATGATACTAGTAGTTTTTATATGCCCCCTGAAAATTTGGATGCAACTTATTATGGTTTGGCATTGTCTGTCTGTTTGTCCATTGTAAACATTTTTTCCAAGGGTAGGGATAGTGGCCTTTGGTTAGGGGAGGAGAAGGAGCTGTTGTGGCCTTGCCTGGCTTAAGTTATACATGCACTATCTCTCTATATGTTTCAAATGGAGCAAACAAAACATCAGGTGCGCTTAACATTTCCTTGTCAAACCTACCCCTACACCGACCTGGCCACCATTATCAAAATCCTTATCATAGCCATTATTTTCTCTGTTGTAACCCCAAAACATGAAGAAGAGATTAGTTGCATACATCTAATTCCCTCACATACATAATGGATTTTCTATAGAAGCAAAGTACAAACCTCTCCCTGTTCTCCAACACAAATGCCATTTCATCATTGTCTGCTTTATCTGTCGATCAGTGTTTTTATCAATGTTCTGTTTTTTATCTTCTCAGTTTTGGATGTTAACTGTTTTGCACTAGGTGAATTCATGGCTAGAGTTTGGTTATCTATGGATATTTTAGGTTATGCATGATTGTATTTGTTCAAGATATGAAATCTGATTAAATTCTATTTCCTGTAAATAGATTTTTTTTTCACATAAAAGTGTCATGCATAACAAGACTTACTATGAGTATTTTAACTTACTTTAAAAGTACACAATAACCTAACCTATGATAAAAAAGCATCAGAGGTCATAACTGCAAAATTTGAATGAAATAGTTTAGTTTTTATACTCTGTGAAACAAATTTTGGAAGTATAGATTGAAATCAGGCTGTCTGTTGACTTTATCTAGAGTTACCGGTATGATGTTTGTGCTCACATCATATTTTTATGAAACTTGGTGGAAATGGTCTTTACTTAACATAGATTTGTATGTTAATTTTTCATATCAGTTATGCCCCTGTTATGATTTTCTTTTCATAGAAAATGTAAATGGATTGATGCTGCTTGTTTTCCAGTCATTTGTTGTAACTTTATAAACATTGATTACTGTAAAAATTGTTATCTTTTAAGGGGTTTTATTTTTCGCTTTTGGAATATGGAAGAGAGTAGTGAAAAACATACTTCTCTACAATATATTGAAAGAAACAATTATAGGTTGCGTCATGACTTGTGTAAAAAATTTATCAATTTTGCTTCAAAGGATTGGTAACGTTACCAAAATTTGAACCATTTCTATATTTAAAATAGAGATTCTTTTCTGGAGTTATGCCCCTTCTGTTAAGGTAATTTCTTGTTGTGGATGATGGGATGGGTGTTTTTTTTATCCATTTGCTCACTGTTCTTGTTTTTACATATTAATGATTTTTAAGAGAAAATTTGTTTTTGATGTTAATCTAATTGCTTTATTTTCTTTTGATTTATAGGTCACTGTTCAACAATCAGATCAGGTGCATAATGGCTGGAAGCTTTGACAACCTTCGTTACCTCATCACTCTGTGAGTAAACTTAATTCTGCTACTATTTCTGTATTTGTAATGATAAGTCAGAATAGAGGGATGGGGGACTCTTTAATCTCTGATGCTAAGGGAATTTGATACAGGATGATGAAATAATTTGTAAGCATTTAGTCCAGAACTGCACTAGATATAGGATGTTTAGTTGCTTGATAAAGATGGGAAGCAGTTTATATTATAGTCCTTTTGTAAACATCACTTCTCATCTTATTGTGATCTTTCTTTCTTAACATGAATAGAGTTGCAATATATCTTGTATGCACTTTAGTTTTTGTATTGAATTGACAAATGATGTTTAAGAGTTTGTATAAAATACATATGTATCATTTAAAAAAATTGCATTTTGTTTGCAGAAATCTGGAGGCGAATCCATTCACTTGTAACTGTCACCTTGGCTGGTTTTCTGACTGGTTGAGACATGTCAACATCATTACAGGAAGTCCCACGTGTTTCTCCCCTCACAATTTGAAGGATTCCGCGATTCATGACATCCGTACAGCAGACTTTGTGTGTGAAGGTGAGCTCTTTTGATTGGTATAAACTTTTACTAATACAATTAGTACAGTTAAGTATTGAATTAATTGTTTATTACAGTGCACATATTAAAAAAGACAATAGTTTCCTTTCATACCTTTGCAATAATTTTGTATGTTTTAAGTAAAGATTATTTCCAAATAGAAACACTATATATAAGTTTCGAAAGTTGAGGTCTTCAGATAGCAGTTAATTTTTTGAAGATGAGTTATTCAGATCATGATAAATTTTGTAAAGTAGAGTTCTCTAATCCCAATAAATTTCATAAAGGTGGATCATTGCACTTTTTTTTTGACAATAAGGGGAATTCTTTTTATTAAATGATTGTAATCTAATTGTAAAGTATATTTTTAATGATAGCATACATAAAAGCATACATACTAATGTTCATTTACATTTATTTCCCAGCTAACAATGAACTTGGCTGTAACATGGGAGTATCTCCCTGCTGTTCCGATGAAGAAGTTGGTAGGTTTTTTTCAGAAATACTGGACTGATTTTGAATTTAATTTTGATTGAATAAAGTAGAGTTATCGCCCTTGGTTGATTTTTCTCAAAATATTCTAAGATGAATCCTGTTTATTCAAAGGAATTTTTAGATATTGTTATGCAATTTGTTAATATTTATGAATATGAATTTGTTTTCAATTGATTGGCTTTTGAAAAACTTTAATTGCTTTTTTTCATCAGAAATAGAGCAAAAGGGAAAAGATTTCTGTAGTTTATGTAAACTGATCTTGAATATCTTCCCTAGCTCCTGTAGATAGTAGTTGTGACCCCCGAGCCTATTGCCCGCCAATGTGTACCTGTACAGGAACTGTTGTTCGATGTAGTAGGCAGATGTTGACGGAGATCCCACCACACATTCCCCTCGACACTACTGAATTGTAAGTCTTTTGTCTTTATGCTGGAAAAACTGGGGTAGTTCAATATTTTGTTAATATGCTATCTATGTATCTCTCATAGTCAGTGCATTCAATATGAGATTCTGGGCTAGAAGAGACAATCAGGTGACGTGGATGTTTTCGATTGGGTTCCCTATAAAACATCTGATATATGATTATATTGATTTCCCGTGTGGGTTTTCTTGTTTTCCCCTGTGGGTTATCGTGCATCCGAAACAGTATTTTCTCCCGTAGTAACATCTCTTGTAAACGATGCATAATCATTTTATTTCTTCCATTTTCAAAAATGAAATGTAAATGTCACACTTTACAAAGGGATGTAACTCTGTTTGTCTTCTTGCTACAGGTACCTTGATGTGAATAACATCACACATCTGAACATGGACATAAGTCAACTCAGCCAACTCCAGCGTCTGTAAGTGTAATCATCATATTGAAAAATTATGGAAATAGGTTCTGCTTATCAAGTAAAAATTTTTCAACCCATTTTTTAAAATTTGTATTGTCATTTGTCATTTGTAATAAAGAGATTTAAAATACTTTTTAATTAGAATTTATTTGTTTTCAGTTGGCATAAAGTTTTTTTTTATTTAGGAATAAAATCCTTTGGTGAAAGATTTAAAGGGTTATATTGATGTATTACCATGTTGTCATTTATTCATTTATTTCATGCAGGGATTTGAGCAACAATAAAATTGTAACACTACCTGAAAGCATCTTCTCCAACCTGACACAGTTATCGACCTTGTAAGTGTTACCTCCCCTTGTACACTGTTTCTAAAATCAAGAAATTCTAAAAATTAAAAGCAAACTTACCAATAAAGGCCACCAAGGGAGCCAAGTTGCCTTTATGTAAAGTTTTTATTACTGTGAATTTTGCTATATCAGAACCAAAACAAGGTTTAGTGGTCTTTATATATTACATTACACAGGAAATTTTAGACAAGTAATTTTTATATGGAAATGGCTGTTAAAGGAGGTTTAACTGGGCTGATCTGAATAAAAAAAAGACAAATTAAGTAAGAAAATGTTTGAATTTATATGATGATTCCTTGTTACTTGAAATTTCAGAATTTTGAGCTTCAACAAGCTGGAATGTATGGCTGCCTCCAGCTTTTCAGGGCTTCGGAGACTCAGAATATTGTAAGTATTTTTCTATTCAGCATTCCCATGCTTTTTGACAAATTGATATTGTTTGTCTGACTGGGATTTTAATTCTACTTGGTAAACCAGATGTCATAACTCTTCCTTGATAGTCACATTTAAAGAAAAAGACGTTCAATCAAATACCATACCTTGTTTATCCAAAGTCTTTGCCCAGTATATATATAAGTTTTTTGAAGAATTATCATATATACTATTTCATTGTCCTGGAATAAGCTTATTTCCTAATCAAGAGTAATTTAGGCCTATAAGTTTATTTAAAAATAAATACAGCATTCTCTTTAATGTTAACATACCTTTTTCTTTCCTGGTTTAGGTCTCTTCATGGAAACCAACTTTCTACAATTCCATACAGCTCCTTCAATGACCTTGATTCCCTCACACATCTGTAAGTATTTAGTTATGCCTTCATATTGTTTTTCATTAATTCTTGAACGCATTCATGCTGTTATGCAGTGCAATACATTCAAATTGCATGATGGCAATTCCTCTGCTGATCTTTCAGTCTTATGCACAAGTCCTTTTTTTATCTATTAAGTCATGAAATATATTTATAGTGCACTTTCTTAATCCAGTAATGTATATGACTATTAAAGATTGCATTGTCACCAAATCCAACAAGTTTATTCAAGTTATTTAATTTTACATGTTACTGTGTCCAAATTTCTGTTCCCAACATTAAAAAAACAAGTTCGAGATTTGAATGCTGCAGTTTACTCAACAATAGTCAATACTGCACTAACATAATACTGTAGAAGTTGTATCTATGCTCCGTCCAATCTTTTGTATCCATACCATAACTTTGCTCACTGTTAAGCAAGGATCATGAAATATTGTGTATACATTGGTCATACTAAGGGGGTGCGCAGTGTATCAAATTCAGGGCCCTTGACTCCTTAATTACAGAGTTACTGCCCTTCCTTAAAGTTTTGTATCAGTAGCATACACACTTTGATAACAAAACTTGTGTACATTGATCATAGAAAGACGACGAGCAGTGTATCAAATTTCAGGGCAAGCAACACCTTTATCTTTTAATTATTGCTCTTTGAAAAATGTTTGTGTCTAGAACAAAATTTAGATTGCTTGCATTTCAACTAGAATAATGAAAGGTGGTGAATGCATTGATCAGACAAAGAAAATAGGCTGTTAACCAAGTTCAAGGCCATCGACGCCACAATTGCAGAGTTATTGCCTTTTGTAAAAAATATCTTGTCCAAAGCATTACTTAGCTTGCATTTAAGGCAGGATAATGAAACCTGGCGTATGCATTGATCATACAAAGAAAAGATTTAATGTACTAATGTTAGGTCCCCCAACCCCACGATTACAGAGATATTGCCCTTTACTAGGATTTTGTGTCTGGAGCATTGCTTTGCCTACATTTAAACTAGGATATTGAAAGGTGATGTATACATCAGTCATATAGAAGCAAGGTGCAGTGCAGCAAAGTCAGAGTCCATTACCTTGTAGTGCAGAGTTATTGCCCTTTGTTAACATTTTTTGTCATGAGCATAGCTTTGCTGTCATTAAAACTAGGATCATGAAACTTGGTGTATACATTGGTCATATTAAGAGAATGTGTTGAATACCAAATTCAAGGTCTGCAACCCCTTAATTACATGATTATTGCATTTTGGTAAAATTTTGTGACAGTAAAATCATTTTCAGGGAGCATTCATCAGTTTTACTGATTCTTGTTATTGTCGTTCAAATATTTTGGTGAATTTTTGATGGTTTTACCAAAAGCTTGATTCCAAAATGACATATTTTTCATTGATTTTATGAAATGGACTGTTTTTCTACATTAATTTTGTATCTATTTATCAATAATCTATTCTGTTCTCCTTCAGAAAAAAAATCCTCTTGAAAAACAACATTTGTAGTTTCACAGTTTTTCATGACTGCAGGCTGGAAAGTCTGGTTATACCATTTGGTTTGGGAAGATTCTGGAAGATTATACATGCTTTTAAAGTTAAAGCTTTTGAACTTAAAATGTCTAATATAAAATGGTGGATGCTGACAGTTAGCCATACTCCACCATTTAACACTAAACCTCATGCAGCTTTTATTGTTCTGTTTTTGAACTTCAGCACTATATGGAGAAATCAATTTTATATTAAAATAGAAAAAAAAAACATCAAGCCCTTCCTAATATAATTGTGAAAGTGAAAATAACTGTCTGATTTGTCAGTTTTAGTTAAGGTTGCACCTGCTGTGTTGATTCCATGTTGGTTATGAAATATCAGTCCTTTGTTAATTGTACTAGTCCATATTACTATACTGTATGTGGTTTTTTAGGGCCATATTTAAGAAAGCATTTTTATAATCAAAGACTTCTCATACATTGTACTGTTGTAGTAATTATACCCTGTATTGTTTCTGGGCTCTTGATGAAAAATATTTATATCAAGTATGCTAGATTTAAGGGGCCTAGAAAAACTGTAGTAATTATAACATGCACTATTTTCATGGCTTTTGATGAGAAACTTAATTGTGTATTGTTCTTTGTACTTTTCATGACCTCACCGTGTTTTCTTGCAGGGCATGTCTTGAAGTTCCTTTACTAATTCTACTTTATACTTTTTAATGCCCCTGATGATATAAAATTAGAAATATTCTAAAATGATAGATTTAGGCCCTTAGCATCACTGACAAGTCCTAGAAGGACAGCTGTATGGTGCAGTTCATTTAATATTTTGTCTACTGTATATAATTCTAGATTCACTGCAACATATATGTTCTGTTTCAGGGCCCTTGGCATGAATCCGTTGTACTGTGATTGTAACCTGAAATGGCTTGTAGACTATATAAAGAATGATTTCATGGAGCCTGGGATTGCTGGCTGTGCTGGACCTGCATCCATGGTTAACAAGCTCATACTGACCACACCTCCGTCCTCCTTCCAGTGTAGTCAGACTGCAGGTACCATACTTAACCAAATGGCAATAATCTCTTGTCTGGTTAGAAGCCCACCCATATTGAATGCCGTTCCAACTGTGGCATCCGTTTTTCACAGTTTGTGTAAAATTTGTTCAGATGTCTAACCATCTTTATCACTGGCTCTCCACCTCGGGGTGGCGGGTTCAAGGCCTACGTGACAGTCACCAGATATAGTTCGCAGGTCAATGTCTTTTTTTTATGAGAATTCTGGCTTTCCTCCACCATCCAAACCTGTCATATCCTTCAATAAATGTCTATTAATAGGCTGTGCTGCAACATTAAACCAAACTACAAAATCTTATATGTTTGTAGAAACCACCTTTAGTAGATTTTAATGAAATTACATTTTTTGTGGACACTTGATTTAACTCAATAAATCAATTTGTTCTTACATTAGCATTTTATGTATAAAAGAATTTGTAGATGAAGTGTACACTTAAATTCATTGGAACATCCCTCACAAAAAAATGAATTATTTACACCATTTCAAGTAAAATATTATCTTTTATAATAGATGGTCATTCTCAACTTTTTCTCCCTTCTAATAGATCCAGATAGTGTGGCAGTCGCTGCAAAGTGTAATGCTTGTCACCAGAATCCCTGTCTACACAATGGAATTTGTAGAATCAGAGACTTCAAAAACTTCACCTGCGACTGCACACCTGGTTACCATGGGCAAAGATGCGAAAATGAAATCAATGCCTGTTTTGGCAATCCTTGTATGAATGATGGTCACTGTGAGGTCCTCAACCATGGAAGGTTCAAGTGAGTGTTAGCTTTTGTCTCATTACTGTAACTTTTGTACAGAATATCTTTTGACATTGATAAAACTATTATTAACATTTTAACGAACTGTTGTGTTTATGCCTAATGCATATTATATTTCTTATACAAAATAATATACAGAGAAGTAGTTCTTGTAAAACTGATGTTTCAAAGTTTCAGTAACTTGCTTTGTATTTGATAAATATCTCGTTTTGTCTTATTTTGAATTTAATTTTGATTTGTTTTTCATTTAATGATTTATGTATACTTTAGAATTGATAATGTTTATCTTAATTTGTAAAGCTTGCTGTTAATAATAATTTCTTTCTTTGCACATCTTTCTTGCTTGCTTGTATTTTGTGTATAACAAGGTGTTTTTTTCATTTTTTTTTGTTTCTTTTCTTTTTTCTTTCTTCGTTTTGAGGAGAGACTGTCCGACTCGCAGACAGCGCTGTCCACCTTATAAAGATCAGTAGGCCTGTTGTAACAATATTAACATGTGTTTGTCTAACCATTTATTAACCGAATACCAATTTTATTGTAGCACCTCTAATTTCAGCTGCCGGTGTCGGCCAGGTTTTGAAGGTGAGCGATGCTCCATCAACATTAATGACTGTGAGGCCAACTCCTGTCTAAATGGCGCCACCTGTGTTGACCTTGTCCAAGGTTTCTCCTGTCAATGTTCAATGGGCTACAAAGGTAATTACAGAGTTCTGTCCCTTTGGATTTTCTGTGATTTTGCTACTTTCTAATCTTTCATTCTGGCAATTGTTCAATTGGGCTTGCTCATCACCATGTCTTTTAGACAATAAGCCCAAATTTAGAAATAAGCCCATCCACATGTATTACTGTAACAAACATTTATGTGGTGCAGCAATAAGCCTGCTCCATCACTTTTCTAAGGTGTTTTTGCATCCTTGACCTATCAACCTTGGCCTCTGATATCATTGGTTAATGGTGTTTATAGCACTATGTAAATATTGTGAATTAAGTTGAATACTTAATTGGTATTAGGACTTTTATGATGTTTGATGTATTGAATTCATGACACTGTTGTTACTTTTTATAGGCAAGGCTTGTGAGAACAAGATACAGTACTGTACTGGTGAAGAAAACTACTGTCAGAATGGAGCCATGTGTGTTCCACTAGACTCTGATTACAGGTGAGGAGATTTTCTCAGTAATTTGTATTCCAGAAGGGTCTAAAATTTACCTTTGATCCCAGGTTTTTACATGGAATTTCCAAGTAGGTTTCTGAAATAATGATCCCTGACTGTGATCTAATAATCCAAACTTGTTTCACTTT
Organism: Ylistrum balloti; assembly: GCF_031769215.1. Taxonomy (NCBI): domain Eukaryota; kingdom Metazoa; phylum Mollusca; class Bivalvia; order Pectinida; family Pectinidae; genus Ylistrum; species Ylistrum balloti. The sequence continues at coordinate 370,079 of NW_026782216.1, forward strand.
TTAAATTCAAGTATAGCATATTTGACTAGTCTTTAAGAATGTGACGAAGAAGCTATTCGTTTTAATTTTTTTCTGTTTGCTGGTATTGTTGTTTGATCCTATATCACCTTTATTGTCAATGGATGTGAAAAAATATAAATATTTGTTTTGATGTCAATTTAAGATGTGAATGTACAGCTGGCTATACGGGAAAGAACTGTACAGAAGACATTGATGACTGTCAATCACATATCTGTCAAAACGGGGCACAGTGTGTGGATCTGTTGGGCAAGTACACCTGTACCTGTCTCCGTGGCTACACTGGCAAGTACTGCGAGATTCCACCCATCAACATGTATTACAGCAATGATTACTCCACCCCTGGAGCCTGTCGTAACCATGAGTGTCAGAACAATGGAGTTTGCTACAAACCCAAGGGATCCCAGGACTACATGTGTCAATGTGCACCAGGTAAAATGGGTTTTCTACATTGAATGTCAGAATCTACACCGAACTCAGGGCTTAGAATACGATAGGAAAGTTCATCATTTTGTTGGTGTTGTGTCTTTTTGAATAATCCTGTTTTGAGCCTTGAATTTGACATGACAGGCATCCTGCAATAAATGAATCAAGATCAATTGTTCTATGAAGGGCTTCACTGAAATTTGTCTTGACAAGGGTATTAGGTACTAATTCCTTTGGTTTGATATCAGTCTTCAGAACCTTAAATCAATAAAGCTGGGGTTTACCGTCTGTTTTTAAGGTCAAGGTTAAGGTTTCTGAAGTTTATGATGTGAATTAACATGTATATTAAGAGAAAGTTAATGCATTGATGTAATTGTATAAATTGTAAAACTTGCAAAATAATGACAAGTGGTCAATATAAACAATGCAACCTCATCAACACAATAATTCAATAATGGAAATCAGTTTATGAAGAGATGGGTGTAACATTATAAGATTCTGAAAATTGCCATTGTTATCTTCCACTGTCAAAGGGTCACCAATTCTTTACAGATGTTTCTTAATAGAATTATACAAGATTTGAGAAAAAGCATGATGTTCCTATGGTTTCAGGATTCTCAGGGAAGATGTGCGAGAAGTTGACAAGTGTTTCTTTCCTAGACACTGACTCTTACATCCAGTGGCCCAAGTTAGACTTTGAGTCATGGGTCAATATCACAATTGTAATGAAAACGGAGTCTGATTCAGGTCTTATCTTCTACACTGGACAAGAACAACATTTAGCAGTGGAGCTGTTCCGTGGTCGAGTGGGTATCAGCTTCTATGTAGGAAACACACCAACATCTACCATGTTTAGTTACATCTTTAGTTATGTGGAAGTTAATGATGATAGAATTCACTACATAGAGTTGATGCTAAACCGACGTAACTTTACAATGAGAGTGGACGGTGGAGTGTCACGATCTGTCGTCAACCAAGGCAACAGGGATTTCTTGGATATAAATGACGATGTCTACTTTGGGGGCCTACCGTCAGATGTCAGTGCTAGAGCACGAAGTAAATTTCATATTAGGAGTGAATCCAGTTTTAGAGGTAATTCAAATGAACTTTTATTAATAAGCAGTGATCAAGTGAGTTGAATATTCCTGAATCATCACCTGCAGTCTGAAACAGTTTAACTATGGTCATTATCTTGATGGAAACTTTTTCGATGTTTTTAAGTTGCTTCTTACTAATATCTGATGATAGAAGCTTTTATATATAATTATCCTCCCCTCTTTCTACTCAGTTTGTTAGAATTTTTCTTCAGCTCAATTTTTGGAATGGTTTACCTTAGGTGTTTGACCCCTAGTAGAGGCATTTAAAAAAAATAAATTCAATTCTCTCTTTTTTCAAGTTTTATTATGAAGAACCAAGTTTTTGATTTTTGATAAATATACTATTTCATTCCTCTGCCAGGTTGTTACCAGTCTGTGTACGTCAACAACAAATTGATGGACTTCATGTCATCAAAATTAAACCGCAAGATAATGCCCGGCTGTAAAGTAGATCCCTGTCTCAATAACCGGTGTCAGAAAGGTCGCTGTAAACCCCGTAAGAAACGCCAGGGATACAGGTGCAAATGTACCCATGGATACTCGGGTCGCTTCTGTGATGTTGGTAAGTTTACATCAAGAAATCTGAAAATATTGCCTCCATGTTTCAATATCTGTCAAACCTTACATTTTTGCATTTTTAATATTTTGGTATCTTAAAAAGATTGTAGTTAAAGTGCTAAATTGATATAAACATTTTTTTGCCTAAATGTAAGAATTTAGAAAGTTTTGGTAACCAGTTTAGTATGTATTTATTTAATAGTGTATTGTCTGTTAAAACAGGTTTGGTTGTGTCATTAATTTTGTTTTCTTTTCAATTCCAGAGCCTTCCTGTCGTCCTAAAGTTTTCAGAAGTCACTACACACATCCAAAGACAAACTGTAAATCACGTTCACGAATAAAGTTCCGCCAGTGTACAGGATCATGTGGAAACGGTTGCTGTAATCCAAAGAAAATTAAAAATAGAAAAATCCGATTATACTGTCAAGATGGAACCAGCTATATGTACAAAATTCAAATCATTCGCAAATGCGGTTGTAAACAGTGTTCATTTTCAAATTAAATTTACTAAATAAACTGAGATTCTTCAAAAGAGTTAGATATCTTCCACAAATCAGGCCTCTGGATAAGATCTGCTTGATGTTATGGGCAGTTGGAAGATGATTGTGTTAAGACTATTAACAGTTGTTTTAGACTATTTTGCATAGTAGAGTTAAAGAGGTCTTGATCAGTTCCTGGTCACGGCACCAATATCGTTGGAGTTTAATGGCTACTGGTCACAGCACCAAACTCATGTTTAGTGAACTTACAATGGATATTAAATTGTTGCTAACCAACAAGTCAAATACACATGCTCAAAGGGAAGAAAACTTGGATGATGGGACCCGAAAGAAAGTTACATATTTTGCTGCCCTGTTTGTTGTGACTGAGCACTGTTATGTGTACACTGTAACTTAGAACGTTTTAGAAATAGCGGAAGTTACATATAAACTATCGAGTTTTAAATAATTTTGAATCAGTGCTAGTCATGTAGCAAACAGATATGGATGAAAACACACTTTTTATGCAGTGCCCTGGCATATCTGATATAACATGAACCAATGTAGGCGATAGTACAAAAAAACTTTATCACAAAGCAATGTTTTGTAAGTACCAGAATATTGCATGTGACTATTGCATGTATCTGTTCCATGTGAACCAGTACTTTCCACCTACGCATTTCTAGGAGACTTTTGTGTAAAAGGATTTATGATAAAGAGTTTGTGCGGATATGGATATCAGTTTTCATCATGCGATGGTTTAATCACTTTTGCTATGAATAGTAACAGGTAGCCAATTTTACGCCGGTAGTACGTGTTGGCACGACTGAAAGCCTGGCAACAGTATACTGTTATTCAATCATGCTGATTTTTCACCAGTGTAGGTGCATTGAAGGAAAGTAACCAATCAAATTTATGTTGTCATCAAAGAAGTAAAAAAAAAAAAAAACATAAAGGAGGACAGATATTTCAAAACTACAAAATGTGATGACCATGTTTTTGGTAGTCGTTATTAATTTAAGCGAAGCCAGTAAAAATGTTGTGATTATTATGCTGCATATGTATGTTGAACATTTTGTAAATCTGCGTTTAAAGGGACGCTTGAATTAAAGGATATTTCTTGATGTAAGTTTCTGTGTAACATATGTACATACGTTTCTGGTAATATATTTATATCATGGTTATGTGCACCATCTATGGGTTGATTTGTGGTGACTATATATAGATATACCTGGGTCAGTCCAGAAGTGACCACTGATCAGAATGGCGTTGTAATATCATTTACATATACGTACAAAACTGACCTGTTTTGTATATCACTTGGTCATTAAACACCAGGACTATTACTACTGAGGTCAGACACTTTTTCCTCATATCAGTTGTCAAGGATTTGTATCATTGATTTCCAATTAGGATGTCTATTTCACTTTTATTTACCAATTTTTCATTACTTTTCAAAAAATCAGTGTTTTTATCAAACAATTCTATTGTTCAGAAATATTAATGAAACCTTGGCTTTTTCACCATTGGCAGAAGAATGGTAGAGAATCTATTGAAAGCAATGGAATTATTGCATTATAAAACCAGAGTTCAAATTTGATAGGTATCATGTGTTTTATTTGATATATTACAATGATAACAACCAAGGTCTGAAAAGAAAAATGTTTCATTATCGTTTTATATACATATAGTCGTCTGTAATATTTGTTTAGATAATATTTTATAGCTTGATAACATTTCAAACCAGATCAATCTTCGAAAGACTAATGAACATCAACATTATATATATATATATCGTCCAGGGTAAGCAATGTTGATTGTGTCTTAAACTAATGTGTATATTCTGATTAAATAATTCATAGTGTATGTTGCACAGTTGTTTCAACGTATGAACTTGAGGAAACCTACACTTAGAATTCATATTTTGGTTTATTAGGAAGACCATAGAAAAATTTAATGTAGAATTTGAATGTAAATTTGATATTGTTATATTGCATGGTATCAAAGTTTTGTATGTAAGACGCACATATTTTGCATGTTTAAATTGACTAACTACATCAACAATATATTTATAGGTCAATTTCAAATATTTTCACTTTTGGACTCTAAATGTTGACAAAATTAACAGAATGGGTTCAAAAATTATTATTGATGATTTTTAGCGGTGCAGTTGAGTATTCACATGGAAGTAAACAGTTGTCTTATTGATAATTGTGAACATGACGTCAACATGACTTTTTAAACTGATGTACAATCTTGTTACTATAGTGTTTATGTTTGGATACTAACCAGTATCTGGTTAGCCCTGCTGACATCTTTCCAAGTTGTATAACACTGGCACACCATGTATAGAAGATCTGTAAAGACAAAAAGAAAAAGTGAACAGATTAGAATTTCCGAAAATTATAAACCAAAACCGTTTTCAAGTTTAATTGATTCGCCCTGAAATCACAATCATATGTGAAATAATTGATACTTGTGTAGATTTCTTGTTTAACGTGTTCATTGAATCTCTAGGTAATCTTCCCTTATAAAGATATGGATTTACACACACTGGTGGTCTGAGTCACAATACTTGATTCTTGTTTTTATTGAATTATTGTTTTATTCCTTAAACAAAGACCCTTCAATGTTCATTTCTTTTAAAGCAGCTAATATAATTATTGTTTATCGTTATTATGATTATTTCATCCATTTATAACTGACATTTGTTTTCCTGTGAAACTATTTTGCCCAAACTAGTGATTCTAACATAGATCAGGAGGGCAATATTGACAGCTCATACTGGACTTCTTATGACCTTCTCAACTTCCAAAGTAATTGTTGAAATAATAAAGAAAAAGTAGGGTGGGGGTGTTGCAATTCCAAGGCCTGCCAATCCAAAGAAAGCTATTTTGCAGCTCAATTATTACCACAATATTTTGTTGATTTGGTAAAATTAGTGCTACTTCTTTGTTTATGGAAAAGAATTCAAAAGTTTTCATGATAAATTTGTTGAAATTTAATCTTCCAACGTGCTTGGTCGGTATGTGATGTTAACCCATTTTGAATATTCTGCCCCAATATATTGGAAATTTTGTGAGTAAATCCTTGTCAATAATATATAATTTTGTGGGCACATTTACTAAACAGGAGAAATTGCTGTCATGCTCTTCTATTTCTTTATTGGTGAAGTGTTAGTTGTGTAAACAAGGGAAATAACTCCTCTAAATGCTTATTTTTTTCATCGTTTGTTTGATGGTATTAGTCGGTAATAGACAAGAGAACTGATTAACTATTCTCAATACATGTTTTGTATTTCTTGATCTTATGTTGGTGATGATTGTCTGTTCTAGACAAAAGAACTTCAATGTTCTCCATACATACTTTATGTCTTCTGTTGGTAATGTTTTTCAGTACTAGACAAGAGAAATAATGAACTTTCCTCAATACACGTTCTTGATCTTTTTGCGGCGATAGTTCACAGAACTAATAAGTATTCTCTGATTATAGGTGTTTTTTTAATTAATGTTTTTGTAATGTTTGTTGATGATAGACAAGAGAAGTAATCAACAATTCTCGGTACATATATGGCCATTTTTGCTCGTTTTTGTTGGTGAAATTTGTTCGATAATTAAAAAGAGAAGTTAAGTATAATCTCGGTAATCATGTCACTGGTGAATTTTGTTTTGGTAATGTTCTTCGTCACTCAACACTCCAGATAAGAAAATAACATTTTCTTTTGTACTTTTGTTAAAATTCTAAATGTTAACAACTTTTTTTTTTTTTTTTTTTTTGTAAGTCAAATAGTTTTAGTGATTTGTGCCGATACATCGATACTGATGTTAATTGTTGACTAACGCAACCAGTCATTTGGTCAATTACTTGTACACAATGCAGACAAAGAAAAGCCATGTAATTCTAACAAGACAAACTTACACTACCGTCAGCAGGTTGAATGGCTGATAATCTCTGGTATATATGAAATAAATTTTATTTTATAAAGTTTGTGTTTTGTTCCTGTTTTTGTGCAATGCTTATTCAAATGTTTATTTATTCTCGATTTTTACAACTCACCAATCCGGAAGTTTTCTTTCTTCTCATAGACCAGGCATAATTTTAATGTCTTCCAAAGAAATGAAGAAAGTGGGAATAGCATTCCAACACCTCTAAAGTTTTCCAAGTTGATTTCCTGGATGTTTTTTATACATTATTTCATCTGAAATTGGACATTAACTATAAATGAAAATGTCAACAGATTCATGTTCTTGTCATCGACGGTAGCAAATGAGAACTGCTATTTTCATTTATACAAAATACCACAGAATTTGAGTCTCAAGAAAATAAGAGTTTACAGTATATATGATCAAGCGGAGGGGAAATTAATGAACTGGTCACTTGTTCTGATTTCAATTCACAACCAGTCTTAAGAAACGGATATCAGTAGCAAGTTCAATGTCTTTAACAGTCACTTGCTAATTGCTATGTTTACATCATATAGGTGACATTTCGTTTTATGGAGAATGCTGATATTGTGACACAGACTGTAACTGCAATCTTACCGAAACAGGATGCCAAGCAGGTGTTTCATGTAAAGGCGTTAATCTTAATATTTCTTGACTTTCTTCGTCGTCTGTAATCCACGTTCCTAACGCTCACGTGCGTTATCGACAATGTGTATATATCATTGGTCAGAAACAGTTATATAACTTCCATCTTATCGTCCTACGGCTATGACAAACGTTTCATTGTAAGATGGAATCCATATTTCAAACGACTTGATGAATTCGTATCTCTTTGCAGAAACAACATTTACAGTATTCAGAATGGCAATAATATCTAACGATTTAAGTGAGAGAGTAAAATCCATGTAGTTATGTCACGTTCCCAAATGAGAATACAGTAAACAACATGGAACCAGCAAGTATACTATCGAGCTTCAAAGACTCCGTGTATCGCGAAAGGAAAAAGAAATTTCTCAATGATAAAACTATTCCAGATTTTTATATGTATATGTCACTACAACATTTTGTTTACTGTTTACCTGTCAAAAGGTGACAAAAAGACAACAAAAGTATCGTTTGAGTTTCCCTTGATTTTACCTTTTGACAGTTTTAGAGTCCTTATGTGGAAGACAAAATTAAACGGAAGCATCAACTTGGTTTCGGCATTTCCAATTCATGACGCACACCATTGTCCATATTGTGTTATCACAATCGATTTATGACAGGCGTAGCCAATAAAAAACGCCCTTCAGCATATTGCAAATACAGTGACAATATGCAACAACAGGCCAATTATGTGATAAATATCAACATGGCTCTTTCTTGTATTGTAAAATTCCGTCCACATTCATATTTAAAAGAAATAAAGCACTTGGTTGGCATATCCAAGATGAGTTTCTCTAGCTAGCTTTGAATACTTTGCTTCTGTTTGCTGAATAAATGATCCAAATGATACTTAGTTAACTAACTCCTGAACCGAATAGAAAATTCAAAGCAGTGGACGCTTTCGCTTCCAGTGCACATTGTTTTGCTCTCTTTGTACTTACTCAGTGGGTGTCGTGTAAACCTTTTGTTCGGTTTATATTTCACACTCGTTCTATACACTTTGAGCTTCTATTACGGTTTTGTTTTTAACCATTACGGTATTTTCGGGAGAACATATGGTCGCCGCCTTGTCCGTCCTTCCTTTCGTGTCCTGAGCATAACGTTGTCCACAATTAAGAGAGGATCATGAAAGTTTGTGTATGAATTAGGTATGTTAAGCCGATGTGCAGTGTACCAAAGTCAGGGTCCAGAGCATAACTTTGCTTGCATTTAAACTAGGATAATGAAACCTGGTGTATACAATGATCATGCTAAGATGACACCAGTGTACCAAATCCAGGGCCTGTAACCCTTTATGAAAATAATTATTGCCCTTTTTGTTAAAATATTGTGTCCAATATTCTGTTTTTGGGGAACATTCATCTGCTTCACTGATATTCTTGTCTTCGATGATGAAAACGACGGAGACAGCCTCACGAATGTTGAAATGCAGGAAAAACTTGGCCGTTCTTATGAATAGGAAACGATTTATTTGACAAGAGGTATAGCTCCATAGTAAATTTATTGTGCTGAAGATCTTCATATCTTGTCAATGGTGGCAAATGCGGCTCATTTTACAACATGAAGCATAAGATTCCTGACAGTTCATTCACCATTAAACACCATTGAAATAGTAAGTACCTATTAATAGTTGGTGTAAAAATTTTATGTAGGCTCGTTCTGGAAATTTATTGCACATAAAACGTTCTTGTGAATGACACCTTTGCATATGAATTTAATAATAAAATGTTATGCAATATGATTTCAACTAAACGTTCTAGAACTTTTCTGTCATGCTATAGGACATAAATGTTGACAGTGAGAGGGAATATTGAAGAAACGTTATTCAATCTGAAATTGTACAGTTATAGACTGACACACAAACTGATTAATATAATAATATCAAAAGTACATGAATTCTAAATTTTTGTTGCCGAAAAGATTCCACAAGATATCATGAAAAAGTATTGTCTGTTCCCATCCCCGACACTTGTCGGAGAGCTGCTGAAAATGTGTTCTCTACATCATGATATTAAATTAAATCATGACAAGCTATTTATTGTCGTCATTTAAATTATTTAATTACTAGTTTTAAAATACAAACATCATTTTGTTCTACATGTATATGTAAGAAATACGAGATCTCACCATATTTGAAATTTGTCTGTACGATCTTTGTGATAACCGTTGGTACACACTGTTGGACTTTTAGTCTGCGATATTTGTCGTAACCGGTAGGTCACTTTTTAATAAATTCGAATTTAGATTATACTGATGTACTTAAAGAAGTAATCTAATATTGAAAGTTTAAACACATTGAATCTTAGGGTAAAAGTACCTCCCAATCTGGTTTTCCTCAGTTGCCTCCTATGTTTAAAAAATTAAGGCTCGTGGCATCACGCACGATATCTAGAAGGACGAAACAACTGTATAATGTAGTTAGATTCGTTATTTGTTTCTACTATAACTATAAATTGGTATTACAATGTGTTTTTCCCTTGTGTGTCTTTTTGAACCGATCAAGTTGGAAACATGCACTATGGTTGTAATGATTTTCTGTAGATGCAATTTCATGAAGTTAATCTACTACCGCTTTTAATGACTGTTTTGCGGAGCCATGGTAGCTCAGTCGGTCAGAGGGTTGGTCTACGTGACCTCAGATGAAGATCAGAGATGCATGGTTCGACGACGATCCCTACCCGTGACGGGCCTCGTGTATGTTGTTCATTGAGCTATTCAGCAGCGACTACAGACAAACCATGCTTCGAAATGATCCTGATAAACCTAGCAAACGAATAATTGTTCTGGCAAACATGGATTAAGCATTCATGCACGTTATTAACTAGGAGGATTGGCCTTTCAGAGTTATATGTTACAATATCAAAATATGAATGGTTATATTACTTACTGAAATAGATGTTGAATATAGACTAAGATCTTAGTCAATGATCTGACCAATTTTTACTTCTTTGCCTCCTCCTGAGATCAGCATTTAAAAACAATGATGAACAATTAATGAAGATTATAGAAAAGTTTACGGTCGTCATTTCTCAACAAGAAATATCCTATATCTTTGTGCAATATTAAGTTGGACATGTTTGATGTTAATAAGTTTGCTTGCTGGCTCCGTTGATGTTTATTTTTTTTTTATTTGGAACGTGACATGACTAACTTGGATTGACCAAGATTTAAATGGCATGTGTCGTCGGCTAAGAAGAAGCCGCTTTCTCTTACAGAGCACCTAGTCACATCATCCCTGTAATTTTTCATGAATTTCCACAATTTGTTTCCTTTGTTCGTATTTGTCCCTAGTTTAATTGATTTTGTGTTTGAATTAATATTCCGTTTAATTATCAGTATTTGTTTTTCAATGGCACTATACCACACTGTGATTTATCGATTAGCGACAACGTCTCTTGTTCGTATCCTCTCGTGTGCTTTCACTTTATTGCTTCAATAGCAAGCATTTGTTGTGGCTCCGAACAAATTTGGAACTACCGCACCCACCTGAAACCCCCAGGAATCCATTTGTGGATCTGACACTGATATTGACAGCCAGTCTCCGTTTCAGAGAACAGCATACATCCATTTCTGTTTGGCCGGTCAACCGCTGTAGAGTTAGGGACGGTTTTTCTCTGTAATGAGCATAGACTCTGTGAAGGCGGAATACTCCCTCTGATTGACACTCGACAGAATATCCCCGGAAAGTTATTGGTTTTCTCGCGACATGTCAATTTGACTGTAATCAAATAAAGGACAAGAGACCTTTAGGGAGCTCTTGCCACTACAGCTAATAAACTAGGACAGACCAAAATTGATATCTGGTTTACAACTTTAAAGTAGACATATAGGTTTTGTCTCTTTGTATATTCTGTGACTAACTGAACACAATGGCAGTTTCGGCCGCAGTCTTGCACAAACATAGCAAACACTAAAGAACGTTAATGTTCACCATATAATACACATATATGGCTTTGTTCCCCGTCGATCTTATCTAGGCACTGTATTTGTTTGCATGACGACACGTTAATTTATTCCTAGATTTCTGCAAAGTCCCGTAACCGTTAATTTGCGTCTTATATCCCCTTATTGTGTCTAATCATGTTAAATAATCGGTATGTTATACATGGAAAAAGCAACAAGAAAATACCAACATGTCAACACAATCATAATCCAAACTCAGATTCAATAAACTTTGGCAAAATATGAACAAAGAAAAGATTTACACGGAAACTGCTGGACAAGAACAACGAGTAATCGTTTTCTGTTTGATCGACGACACCTACCATGTAAGTCTTGGTCAATTCAAGAAAGTAATGTCAGGTTCTCCAATGAGAACAAGGTATATAAAAACGGCAGAAACAGGCAAACTAACGACTGTCTGCCAAATATAGAGCTCTTTGAAAAGAGAAGAAGTGGAGTTCTTTTTCAGTTTTTCAGATTAGACATAGATCAATGGGAGGAACTACCTTAATTTGTGTGCCAAGGAAACACATGAGGAGTAGTTAGATGACTTGAAAATTGGTATACTTTACGGTGATTCGACGGATGTGTGGAAATGAATTGTTAGTCAAAGCTACGTAAGGCGGCCAGGTAGCGCAGCGGTAACTCATTCCCCTTTCATTTCGGTTCGATTCCTCTACTGGAAGTAAATTAGGTAAAGATATGTCCGACCACTGGTTTTCCAAATTTGCTCCTTCAACAGTAAGACATCTCTCGCATCTAAATGGAGCCTATATAAGCCATATGTATAAATTCATAGCGACATGATGCCATATCGAAGCTCTTGTGTGTAAGCATAAAATACACAAAATATCATGTGGGCGAACTGGTTTCAATTTTCTGACAGACATATGATGAGAACCAAAATATAATTTGATGAATACAATATGTACTTCAGAGAAAATATAAATATCAAATTGCTTGGTTCCTTGTTGTATCAAGCGTCTATTTAACTTGGACAAACTGATGTTGGATGTTGAAGACAAAAGCAAAATTATAAATCATAAAGGGGACATAGAAAATGTAAATCGGCTGAACCGGAAGTAGTACTTGTATATGGAGGAAAATCAGAATATAAACGAATATACTCCAAAGTTTGGTATTTGATAACGTTAAAGCATTCCCAACCACGGTGGATACTGTGTAAAGAGTGTTTGAGCATCTTTTACAGTTTGTTTTGTTTTTGTTTGTTTGGGTTTTTTCGAAAGTGTTCGCAAAAAAAATAAAATAAAATAAATAAATAAAAATATAAAAAAAATGACTTAAACACATATTCCGTTTCATAAAATATCGAACCAAAATATGTCCTTTTGATTCAATCATTTACCATCGAAACAAAACACCTTTGCAGTATTCTGAATCGGTAACACTATGTAAGAGTTAAGATTATGTTATCCTGGCTTGTGACAGTCCTCGGGGGCTAAAAAGGCCACCAGCAATACACCATGTCATTGCGTATGACAATACGTCGGTGAATGCTTGAAGAATCATTTGCCTTAAGCCATTGTCCTACAGAACTGATAATGACTCTTTGCTCTGGGTTAATGTAGATCTGTGTCAATGATCGACAGCTAATTGATACTCTTTGTTTACAGAACAGAATAACGTCAGCGGGCGGTAGAGACCAATATTCTATTACACTCTTCCTCAGCCTAATGAATTTACCAATCCTAGAATGGAAAAATAGCTTCTTGTATGACGAAAGCATTGCTTTATTCACACTTGAAAGTAGTTTTTACCGAAGATATGTACGTATGAATGTTATTGTGGTTTTACAAACAAATATTTTATGTCTAATTTCTCCGTTTGTAGTTTATTGTGCTCGTAAAACATAATTTGTGCAACTTTGTTCACAAATATTTATACACTAACCATAACTCGGAGTTTTGTTTGAACTATGGTATCATTAATTTTGTTTTAACTTTCATTTTGTATCCAGTAAGCAGTAATGTCCGGTGAAGAATACTGACAACAATCGGCTAACATCTTGTTTTATGTCTCTCTTACGACTTTAGTGTAACGTATATTCTCCCCAAGCGTCGTCCTTCCGACCGTGTGGTGGCCAAGTGTGTAATTCCATTGCTATATTTGTTCGGCGTATGGTTTTCTTACAGATACAGGCTTTATCTAGTTAACTATTTACTGAAATACCGATATATTTTGACAACACTTATTTATTTACTTTAGATCTAAATACCCATTTCATAAGTTTTTAAGCTAATGACGATAGTACGCAAATTTCGTCATCAAACCCGATCAGTTTTGATTTGTTAAGAGAGACAGCATTTGCGCTGGTAATGTCAGTTGTAATTTGATGGGATTTACTTTGAACTTTAAAGACAGTTATTTACAAATGAGTTGCGTTTTTGCTTCATTAGCAGAGTGTTTAACTCGCGCCGACTAAACATCGTACTGTACGCTACGCCTCCATACGGGAGTCTTAAACGTCATACATACCATGCATGCTCATAAAATAGATATTTTAGGAGAGAAAGCTTTTATCTTTTTTTTGTAATGACAATGTGTTTTACCGTCTGATCATATTCTCCAGATGAACGAATTGAATGGGGAAAAATAGCTTAACTTGACAAAACTCACTTGATTGAGGCGTAGGCCTGAAAAGTGTTTAAGCAATTAATATCTTATCGCCATTAGTGTAAGGATGTATACAAACATCAACACACACACACAAACAAATAAAAACAACCCAAGTAAATCAGGATGATTTGGAGGTGTCAGGCTTTCTGCACAATAATTGGACCACTGAAGGTTGTTTCCGTCAGGATTGAAAAATAACATAAGTCACTATTATACATATCAATTATTATCAGTGATAAACATTTACATGTATGTCCTCATTATCATCCTAACGACTAAAGTTCTCAGTCATACGGTCGAGCGTTTTCACAAAGGAATGCATCTTTACAAAATCGAGTTTTTAGTTCAAATGCCATCTACTTAAAAAAGAAAAAACAATCAAATATATTATCGACGTTCTGAAGAAAATCAAAATGTAACCACAAAACTCAACAAAAATGAAGGACTATTTGTAGACGTGCAACAGGAACATACTGAGTCATTCAATCTTTGGGTCATTATTGTTCAAGTGTGTGTGGGAGTAACAGAACATCACATATCACTTCCGGTCAGTTAGACGTCCGATTGACGTCAAGAGGTCATTCATCTATTCGGTTTTTGGTCTATTGATAATAACTAATGACTAACAGGGTTATAAACAAAACGTATTATCTGCATATGATTGATTACCAAGATCTCGTCCGATACTTCTGTCTCGCGAGAGTAAACACAACATTGAAACAACATTACGTAATTTCTTTATTCGATACCGACCGTAACCAAGATACTGTAGAATTGTGTTTGTTCCGGTTTTGCTGTTTACCTAGAACTGTTTCCGTCAACGTGTTGGCTTTCTCGGATAATTAAGGAATGACACACTCTCTATCTTTACAGCGCATGTGTTGAGAATTCTATACCGGTCTATTTTAAAGATTTTTTTTCTCAGTGGTACTATTTAGAATGTATTATGGGTTTAATGCGAGCCGATCCTTGCTTTGATTATGACAAATTAGAACACTCCCTTCCAATGAACAATCAGTAGAATCCGTTTCGGAAAATGAAACAATTGACTGTTAGTAAAAGCTAAATAATCACGAATGACGAAAGATTTCTAATATACATGGTAAGGTACAAACCCTGTGTATCAAAGTGTAGGCGAGATTTTCCTAAACAATTAATAATCTTTGACTTGCAAAAGAAGAAAGTCACTCCAGAGCTAATTGATAATCATATCTACATAACAATAAAAGTTTTTTTTACTATATTCTAAAACGAGACGCATTTGATTTTAATTTCAAGTTGTTATTTAATGACAGAAAAACAATGATTAGGAATAGTTAGGAATATTCCTTGAACTGTTGTTATGCATTGCAGAATTTGTCAAATTATAAAAGTATTTTATTATATTGCAGTTCCGTTTTTCCTCTCTTCAAAGTTTTGTAATCTCTACAATCACTCCCCCCCCCTCCCGAATTATCTAGACCTAATATCATGCAGTTTATTTTATCTGGGATGAAGTCTATCTTTTATTTGTGTATAGAAAGATGCTGATAATTTTTAAGTCTTATGAGCAATCTTTTTCGTTTCGGCCTCATTGTGGTTATGTGGTTAGTTAGTGTTTGTTATAACAGGTAAGCGTTATGCCAATATATGATATCATACTTCGTGACAAGTGTTGTTATATATATCTCGCCAGTCCTGTATATCTACTTGCTTCATCATTGTATTGATCCAAGTCTGAAGCACAATCAATAAGATCATATACACGGTATAGTCTAGAGAAGACATAGGTAGGAAAAAGAATATACGGCGATGCTATACATAGAAACTGATGAAACAAGCTTGATCGTTTTAAGCGTTCTCTGATGACGGACTCATGGAGTCCGATTTGTCGCCCTTCAAAGGTCCTCAGCCGGGAGACTCGGGAAGTTCGGAATAATTAACCTGTTTTGTTATCTAATGAGAAGCCCGGGGCGTCCCGAATCATTTCTCTTCAATGTCCTCATTTGTGAGAGTCAGGGAGCTCCGAATGGCTTCTTTTAATGTCCTTAACTAGGTAACACAGGGAGGCTTCAATCATTTCCTTTCAATATTCTCAAATGGAAGACACAAGCAGTCAGAATAGTTCTTATTTCATGTCCTTAGACGCACGGAATTCGTCTAAATGTTCACAGAGAATTTAAAATCATCATGTTCAATGTTTTCTGAAAAAAAGACCTTTAATATTCAACTATGATGGACCCTAGGGGTTCCAAACTATTCTTCAATTTTGTCTCGTTGACTTATGATGATCTTAAAGGGGCTCCTGATACTTTGCCTTTATTGCCTCTTATAATGGACCAAAGAGTTGCTGATTATTCTGTTATTCAGTGTTGTCTAATTAGGTAGCAGTGGCGTTGATCCCAAATCGTTAGCATTCTCATATATCGCAGATGTGGTCGATGAAGCAAAAGACGCTTCCCCTTCAGGAACATATTTTCTAATTCTCCTAGTACATTTTCAGGAACCTCCATGTAAATTTGTCTGTTGCTCATAGACACCAAGAATAAGTAAGTAATATTCCTTAGCAGTTCGTTTACGAAAAAATATAAGCCAAGCCTTTCAAACGTTCAAGATAAACGTGTCTGAAAAAACAATACCTTGGGCTTCCAAATGTCTCTTACAGAAATTATAGGTTGGGACAGAGGTTTGTTAAAACATTCACCTCCAGCTGTCCAGCGATTGGATTTGGATTCCAATCAGATACCCATACGAAGGATGTGTCTTTAAAGATGATCTAATAAAACACGTATTGCTCCCAATTTTTTTAAGAAGTTAAGAGTTTACAAGTTATAGGTAAATATTTATATTTTTTCTTTCATACGAAGTTTGTACAATATTTTTTTCTTATTTTTCAACAGTATTATATTTACATAATGATACACACTCCTTATCACTTTTCATACTCTATTTGTCTTGCAAATAATTTTGATTGTTATAATGAAGCCGGCGCAAATTGAAAATCAAGCCCGGAGATAGGCCTATCCATTGATTCTGCAGCTGGAAATGTGTAGGTTTCCCACCCACGCATCAGCGCAGCTGTTGTTTAGCATCTTTTGGAATTAAAACCTAAATAAAAATATCGATTTGGTCCTTAATTCTTCATCATAATGCTATCGAAGCAAACGTGTCTGTGTTAACGGTTGTTATCATGTTGAAGGAGAGCCGCTCCCATCTTAATCTGCCCAATAACTAAACTCTCATGTTCATCACATCTTGATGTGGTTGGCTGAACCTTATTTTCATTTTATAGTCCATTTCTAGGGATTTCTGCGTCAAATCTCTAGATCAAATACTTATAAGGATCTGACAGATAGAGATGCTTGATGGGAAACTTACCAGGAAATATTTACGTTGTCATTCCCTCAATAAATCGATACTGATCTTGTTCTGTATCAAAAACGAAAGAAAAAGACACAGAGATTTTTTAGTTTTTCTTCTTAATTTCCGTAGATTTAAAGTCGAAAGACTGAACATTTTAGGGAATTATTACGCATCAACTTAAAGGAATGCATTGAAATTTTAATAAGATTTTTTAAAGCAATATTTTGCTTATATGTTCAAATAATTACTTAAGAAAATCACGGTAATGTTTTGAAATAATCCATGTCAATCTCCTGCCTTTTTCAAGAGAAGCGTATGCAGAATTTTGGAAAAGGGGTCCCTAAAACAATTGAGGGAAACAAGGGGAGTTGCATGTTTAAAAATCCATTAAAACGCGAAAAAATAATTCTAGTCAAAATTAGGTCCCCAAACCTTGGCTCTGCCGAAATGATAAATGCACATGTAAATGTATAAATCTAACGGAATCTCAAAGCAGACATGATATTTCTTATTGAAAAATGGTACCCGGAATAACAAGGTATTTTGGTCGGTATTATTACTTCAGCTGGAAGTCGTTCTGTTCTGGTATATGAAGAGGCTGAGTCTGAGTTGAATCTATAGATATTATATTGTGATACCTAATTCCTAAAATAAACTAGAATACTGTAAAATTATGTATTTTGTGGGGCTCAAATTTTGTTGTTTTAGAGAGATGTACTTTTTCGTTGGCACTAGATTTTGCTGATAAATCATGCTCACGAAATCCGTAAGTATTATTATCTATGTTAATTTTTATCATCTCGTGGACATCAATTCGTGGATTCACAATACCCACGAAGAAAGAAAACAAATATCCAAAAAAAAAAAAAAAAAAAAAAGACTGATATGACAGTAATATAGAAAATCAGCATCACGCCACATAAAACAACATTGCAATTTGAACAGGAAATAGCTTATTTTCCCATGACAAATATATTGTAAGTATGATTTAATATCGTCGGTTTGTTAAACAAATACGGTATTAACGAAATACAAGAAAAGAAATACAAAACCGATGGTTGTTATGAATCACAACGAAATCGATAATGAAAATGCATTGGTCTATTTTTTATATTAAAATTTGTTGTGTAACGTATGGTTGCTAGACCAAATGTTACTATTCTTAATATCGATGCTGTGCAAATTCATTCAAAATTGTAAAAAAATACTATATTTGCAATATTAAAAAGTTCTATAAAATGTCACACTTTAGGGTGTCTCAAAACTATATTGTCTGTTATTGAATATTCTAAATTTTCCAATCATCTTACTCGGTGTTTATACTTTACCTTTCATAGTTTAGACAATTATATTCAAGCTTTGTGTCAGATACATTACAGGAAATATCAAATTTCGTCTGTCATTCTTTCTTATCTTTGAGAATTAATAACCATAACACATGCCAATTTGATCAGCTTTTTCCAATAAGAAATTATAATCAGCCTATAGTAATCGGAAATGAACAGCCAGATGGGGTGACTGGTGGCCGCTCCCACGTTGGGACCAGCTGTTGGAGCCAGCAGGGCTTGGGATGGATCACTCACCAGATTCAGCTCGATATGTCCTTTCGTGTCGCACCAAATTAGCTAAATATGTGTTCAGTCATTGATTACACATAAGTCTGCTATTCAAACGCAGGCTAGCCTCACGCAGCGGCTGTGTGAGTGTAATATTTGGTATACACTATTTCTTCGTTAAATGAATTGTTTTCAACATCAATATCAATTCATTTCAACTGGAAAAAATCTTTTGTTATTAATTAATTGATTAGACATGCCTCCAGCAGTATGCAACATCGGGTACGAAGTTCATTGTGTTTTATTTTTATTTATTTTATTTAATCATTTTTTATGATTATTGTTATCCACAAAGTCGATAATGCTCAGTGAAGAAACACCATGCCATAAGTATATCTACTGTAAATTCATATTTAACATTTAGAAAAAAAATCTACATCCGGGTTATTTTGGTGACAGTCTGCTGAAACCGTATGTGAATTTCAATCTGTACATGAAAACCACATCAACGAAAGGGAAAGGCTGTACAGAACGAAATTGAAAACTGATTTTATCACATTTGTATCCCGGAAATCAAAACGCCCTTCGTGATTTGATGTCACCAATCCTGACTTTAGTTTTCCTAGCTTGACGATGTCTTTTACTGTTGTCCATGTTGCCTGGTACCTGTTGGTTTTTGTGGTTGTCAGACCATTTTATTTCGTTGACCCTTTATTTCCTTTCCTTTCGATTTGAGGTAACCATAGTTTGTGTTGGCCTTCCTTCTGCTTTATTGTCCTCCTCGTTCCTACTGTCGCCCTCCATTTCCATTTTCCCAGTCTTAGTTGTTGTATTTCTATCGTTCTGGCATCTACTCTGGATATACAATCCATGAAAACACTACAGATATAAACAAAGGTTCACTAGTCGTGCCATTGAAGATTACATATTTTACAAGAATAATACTAAAATGATTTACATGTACGATAATGAAAATGGAGAGTGAGTAGGTCTCCTAAATCCTATTGTTTTTACAGTACCTTTTATCCTATGTATACGTCACTATGGCAAAGGATAGAAACACGAAAAACATCAGTACGAGTTAAAAAGGAGGTCCTATATTGTGCGGGCTAACTGCAGCTATGGAACCATTAACCGACTGAGAACCTCTGAAATAAAACTAAATCTCTTTGAATTGTTATTTGTCTGTTCTAACAAGCCTTTTGATTTGTTCTCAAATTTATAGAGTGCCCAATTGAAAATATGGTTTTTACATGAATCTTCTTTGATTTTGAAAGACAGAGAAAATATAATGTTGTCGAGTTCATGCTTTGGTGTGGTGTAATGGTTGTTGCTATGGTGTTGTGTAATGGTTGTTTCTATGATGTGGTGTAATGGTTGTTGCTATGATGTGGTGTAATGGTTGTTGCTATGGTGTGGTGTAATGGTTGTTTCTATGGTGTGTTGTAATGGTTGTTGCTATGATGTGGTGTAATGGTTGTTTCTATGGTGTGGTGTAATGGTTGTTTCTATGGTGTGGTGCAATGGTTTTTTCTATGGTGTGGTGTAATGGTTGTTGCTATGATGTGGTGTAATGGTTGTTGCTATGGTGTGGTGTAATGGTTGTTTCTATGGTGTGGTGAAATGGTTGTTGCTATGGTGTTGTGTAATGGTTGTTGCTATGGTGTGGTGTAATGGTTGTTGCTATGTGTGGTGTAATGGTTGTTGCTATGTGTTATGTAATGGTTACTGCTATGTGTGGTGTAATGGTTGCTGCTTTGGTGTGGTGTAATGGTTGTTTCTATGGTGTGGTGTAATGGTTGTTGCTATGGTGTGGTTTAATGGTTGTTTCTATGCTGTGGTGTAGTGGTTGTTGCTAAATATGGTGTAATGGTTGTTTCTATGGTGTTGTGAAATGGTTGCTGCAATGGTGTTGTGTAATGCTTGTTGCTATGGTGTGGTGTAATGGTTGTTTCTATGGTGTGGTGTAATGGTTGTTGCTATGGTGTGGTGTAATGGTTGTTTCTATTGTGTGGTGTAATAATTGTTTCTATGGTGTGGTGTAATGGTTGTTGCTATGGTGTGGTATAATGACTGTTTCTATAGTGTTGTGTAATGGTTGTTGCTATGGTCATGTGTAATGGCTGTTGCTATGGAGTGGTGTAATGGTTGTTATTTTCGGGGGAAAGGGATATTTTTCCTTTTTTTTCAAGAAAGATTGAAACTAATAAACTTCAGCCTTTTTCCTGACCTACATGTAAACAACCTCATTTTGCTTCCTTCAAGCTTTTTAATAGAACAAGAAAATTTAAATCGTTAATTGCTATTATAGGTTGATGATATGAAACATCTTGGTGCTTGTTGTTGAAAGAAAATAAACAAATTATGTTCAAAAATGTAATTTTCCTTTATAAACTTTAGTAACTTTTACCCCTTCCCCATGAAATGGTCATGAATTTTGCAATTTTGTCAATACATCTGAATGCTTTTCCATCCATGAAGAGTACTTAATTTGATCATACCTTGGATTTGAGAAGATTTGGAAGTTTTAACCATTATGACCCTTTTTGACCCCTCCCCTCTGGTCCCTGGGGGTTGGAGATCATTTATTTACAATTTTGATCTGCCATTAGCTATGGAAAGTTTTCATTGAAATTGGTTCAAGAGTTTTCCAGAAGAAGTGGAAAATGTTTAATATATCCGACGCACGACGCAGGGCAAAAGAGGATCGCAGAGACTTTGTCTCAGGTGACCTAAAATCACTTGTCAAGACAATTTCGATAATCAGAACATACTCTAGAAAGAATCTTGATATGATGACTGCACAGGTAGAGTATGTTTTAACGAGATAAGGAAAGCTGCACTGATCGTGAAAAAGCTTCACGTTTCTCGTAGACATTAGTTGTGAAGTGACCATTAGAAGTATACTATAGACAGATGTCATGATAACAAGGCAACAATGAGGGTTTCAAGACCTGAAGGAGTAATAAGATGTCAGATTGTCAATTATCTTATCTTATTTCTGTAACGGCGTTTCTATATATTTAGCTTCACCTCAGCACGCTAAAACACTGACTTGAGATTCCTCTCGAGCCACATCAATGTTTTCTTCGCTTTGCTTCATGTTGATGTTGATTGGTGTAACGTGTGTAAAAAAACCTCTCATTTGCTAGCAATATATATAGTAATATGTTAGTGAGATTCAGACAGAAAAGACTGATCTATGGGAAGTTGTTTATACTGAGAACAGGTGTTATCCAAAGGCGTTTGAATAATTATGAATTTCAACAAAATTCGTCAAGATATTTAAAAGTAACTAATTATTTTCACTTTAAAACGCATGATTTAGCTAAGAACAGATTTCTCTAAAGAATAAAGTTAAATAAAGGTTTCAGAAATCCTTACAACAAGATAGATTACTACTTCATTTTTTATCATTTCACTACTTTATCTTCGCCTTTTTGACAAAAAACCGAAAAGAGCAAAAGTTCACTTGCAGCGGAAATTTTCATTAATACACTCGTCTGAGCTAGAATTGTAGAAAACACACTCAAGTGAATAGCACCTTTCAATAAAAAGAAGTAGATACATACAGTAAATATTGGCTAAATCAGATCCTACAGCTGGTTACTTCTCTCTATGAATGCTCAATGATATAGGGGGCCAAGGGTAACCGACCGACTGAAAGGTAGTAGATATAAAATAGCCCAAAATTGCAATTCCATATGAGTATGAAACGTTACATGTAGTGTTCTAAAAGAAATATTATGAATGGAGTGATAGCGGTATAATGATAAATCAAGGAGCCTTCGATGTGATAGGACTTCCTAATGCATTAGTTGCGATATGGTACGACTTTCAATGAGAGGTCTAACAATGTGGTCAGCTATATGTATGACAGCCTGTGTTGGCTGCTTTCTTGTTTTTGT
This sequence comes from Ylistrum balloti, assembly GCF_031769215.1. Classification (NCBI taxonomy): domain Eukaryota; kingdom Metazoa; phylum Mollusca; class Bivalvia; order Pectinida; family Pectinidae; genus Ylistrum; species Ylistrum balloti. The sequence continues at coordinate 392,631 of NW_026782216.1, forward strand.
AATTAGCTGTCTCTAACAATCCTTTCCTATGTGGAGGGTGGACATGTTGTTCTTTGACAAATGTTTTATTGAAATCATCTTTCGTGGCTGGTTCGCTATATTATTCCCTTTACCTAGACATCGCGTCGTTGAAAAGGAAGAATTTTGGACGGATGCCAAAAACGAAACGGAAAGAAAAATCTTTTTTCTATGTAAAGAACAGAAGAAATAACAACATCATTGCGCTGGTAGTTAAGTAAATTCACTCAAATTATGTCAATCTCTCGTTTTTAAGCTACTGTAACAGCATTAATTTTCATGGGTTTCTTAAAATTGATTTCGAGGGTATCGTCAATCCGCGAAACTTCTGTTCATGAAACATTTAACAGTTGAAACTGACAGTCTAGTACTATCTATTCAAGAAATGATTTGCCAACTAAACAGCAAAGTGATTTCAAAAGATATTAACGGCCTCGAACATCTTTGTTTGTAGTATTCTGTGGTCAATCTACAACCAGCCCTTTCTTTTTCTTTACTTGCTTACAGTTAATGTACAAAAACACTTAAGCAAACATCAACTTTCAATACAAACGTAAAATATACTGTTTACCTATGCAATCAGTTTATTTATTTATAATGCCTAAAGTATGACGTGCATTTGAGTGAAAGAGTGGTGGGTAAGAGGAGTCGACTTTTATAATGTTCATATGACCAGAGAGGAGATGAAATAGACATCCATGATGTTCATATGACCAGAGAGGAGATGAAATAGACATCCATGGTGTTCATATGACCAGAGAGGAGATGAAATAGACATCCATGGTGTTCATATGACCAGAGAGGAGATGAAATAGACATCCATGATGTTCATATGACCAGAGAGGAGATGAAATAGACATCCATGATGTTCATATGACCAGAGAGGAGATGAAATAGACATCCATGGTGTTCATATGACCAGAGAGGAGATGAAATAGACATCCATGGTGTTCATATGACCAGAGAGGAGATGAAATAGACATCCACGGTGTTCATATGACCAGAGAGGAGATGAAATAGACATCCACGGTGTTCATATGACCAGAGAGGAAATGAAATAGACAGTCATGATGTTCATATGACCAGAGAGGAGATGAAATAGACAGTCATGATGTTCATATGACCAGAGAGGAGATGAAATAGACATCCATGATGTTCATATGACCAGAGAGGAGATGAAACAGACATCCATGATGTTGATATGACTGGGAAAGACATGATTTTCATATCACTGAGAAAGAGATGGAGTCCACTTCCTTGATGTTCATATGAATGAGTTAGAGACGGAGACGAATGGCATAAAGTTTGTATGTCTGGTGAAGAGATGAAGTAAAATGGTGTACTATTTATGTAACTGGGAAAGAGTTTGTGACATGATGTCCATATGACTGTGCCGAATGAGATGGTGTTCATATGAATATGACATGATATTCATATGAATTTATCTCCTAAATCCAGTCTGATATTTTTAACCTCTCTCGAACTATACCGGCAACCAACCATACAATGACGCGAAGAAAGGAGGATCCGTGTCTTTGGTAGGTCATGACAAAATCTAGAGAGGTCTAGACAAATTTAACCTTACCAATATGCTGACAATCACATGACTACGTTCAGAAAAGTATGAAAATGTGATATTCATTTGTGTGTCATTTGCACAGTCTTTCAGATGATAGCAGACTGTAGACATGGCAGGAGCACATGAAGTACCCGAGGTTTGCCGTAACCTGCTTGTCACGTTTTAATTCATTCGAATAGTGTATTAGAAGGACGAAACAGCTGTATGATACAGTTTGATTTATTGCTTGGCTCTACTCTATCTTACTCTAAATTACGAAAAGGTGCTATTCACTTGAGTGTCTTAATATATATAAGCATTACAAGTAAGACGCACCGTACAGATGATATTTTGTCATTCACTTGTCAGTGCTTAGAATTGCAGACACGCTACTTCTTGTTTTTGGAGTTCTGGCTGTGTTTGACTAACGATATATAAAGAGTTTAAGACAAGAAAAAGAGGCCACAATTTAGACATCATATTATTTGTTTAAACTCGTTAATAATACAGAGGCTCCAGATATTTTTATCCTTCTGATAGCAGATTGTACAAAACACACACAAGTGAATAGCTAGCACGTTGCAATCCAAATTTAGCATTCAATATAGTAAAGTCATATAACGAATTCAATTACAACATACAGCTAGTTTGTCATTCTCGTCAGTTGTACTAAAAGGCATATATCGTTGAAACCTAGAAGGCGACAAGGGAAAGTGGTTCAGATAAATGTCAAAAAGAATAGCGAGGCACCTTATCTCCGAAATTAAATAATTTCACATAAATTGAAGAATATCACAACGAAAACGTGGATATTCTGAACCACGTCACTAGTCAATTCGAATGAATTAAAACGTGTCGATTCTTTATTTTTCGTCCGAGTGGTTATATCTCTTACCTCTAACTTGTAGGATTAGTTAAATGTATGCTATGAGATGGTTATGGAATTCCTCATATGACAGCTTTCAAGTTGTAAGCGTTGAATTTCTTAATATAGCAAGCCCAGTTGCTCAAAGTTTGGTTAGAGTGAACCAGTGTTTATCAGAAAAATTTAATTATCATTGAAAAACAGATAAAATGACATTTAAAAATATCAATCTGTAGCCATGAAATGAAAAAGATATCCCTCTTTTTTATAAACTCATATGTGGACATTTTCAGTGTAGCCAAGCTGGGGCATGCCATAGGCAGAACGCTGTCATATAAGGGATTCCATACATGGAAGAGTAGAGTTACTTAAAATCTTATCTTATCAAAAAATCTTATCAAAGAAAGGCGTGGTATGCTCTGGTACAAAATATTCACTAATCTCGAGATGAAAACATTGCAAAGACTGCAAATGAATTGGATAGTTTTGTCCCAATTTTCCTGAAAAAAATCAATAATCGATGAGGATATTTTTAACGCGGCTGAAAGAATAAGTAGCAAAAATGTCTAAAGAAGTCGATAGAATTTTTTTGCACAGATAAAGTCACCTCCAGGTGTATAATACTTATCTAATGTATCAAAGCAAAGTATACTGCCGTATCAAGTGTAATCATTGTCGGGTTAGGAACGGAAATCGATTGATCTGTTTACATTTCATCGTGTGTATAACATACAATAACATCGTACTTCTCATCACGCGATTTTCTTATTCTAACACCGGCTTCATCAAAAACAGGAAGTATTGACTTCGTAAACACTCAATAGATATTATGATAACCAATCCTCTGTGACGACGACCTTCACATAACATTTACATACAACATACAACAGACGCCTTTCTGTACCAAAACAATTTTTTTGTATGTTTGATCACCAAAACTGTATTTTCCGTTCTATTTACATGTACAATATTGGAAGGATTGACGCCATGGTAGAATGGGATAGTCCTAAGATGTGTGTATGTTATATACCAAAACAAGGACAATAAAATTGGCCGTGCTGAACATAACATTAACTTTAACAGTATACACCCGTAATTCCTTCTATCAATAAATGTAGTTTGAATGTTCTCTGAGCAAAGGAGTGGCATAGCTGCTGTTAATTGGTTTGGTTCGCCTGATTCCTGTGTTGTATACCTAGTTCTCGTTTAGGAAAGTGACATTACTTACTTGGATTGACCAGGATTTACATGATCGACTGTTAGCCTATCAGAACATCCAGTCTTGTTCTCCTAGTACTTGTTCAGGGGTATCTACTGAAAACTTTGATTTGTTCACATTTTTTGTAAGTTAAGATTAAGATTATGTTGACTTGACGATATCCGTGTGATAATTAAGCCAAGTCATTAATAATAAACATTGTTTTACTGTTTCACAGAACACATCTCCGAAGTATGGCATACTCCAACATTCATGTGAATATTTATGTAACAGTTACAAAGTCAAACAACAATCAATTAAAACTTAAAAATTAGTATATATGAACCAAAGAAAGATATACATGGAGACCCTGACAAAATACCAGGAGAATAAAGCCAGGTTTGCAGTATTTTTTCATCATTGCAAGAGTGACTATTTCATTATCTGGTCAAATTTGATAATTTCATATTGTTGTGAATGCTAGCCGTTATTAAGCGGTAAAATAAACTTCAAATGAAACGTTTTATTATAAAAGAAATATTACGGTTCTATTTTTATATTCTATTTCCCATTTTTTATTAAATCTAGTTCATTGTATATTTTGTTATAATTAACTTTCCTGGAAAATGGAGAGGTTATTTCCGAAGATTGCCGTGAATTTCTTCGAGATGTTCCGATAGAAGAATAATACGCAGTAAAGAAGATCAATATGTAGGATCTGTGTGGGGGTGTTTTATATAAACAGCGTTAAACTAGCGATCGATTCGATAAAGGAAAAGTCCGGAAACAAGGAATCGATTTATTTTAATCTATTTTAGTTTGATACGAACCCCGCAACAAAAAGTCCACTGGAATGCGGAAGAAGTGTCCGATGGAATAATATAAACTAGCGGGTCATTTTTCAATAAATTTTGATTTCGTTTCTGAGCAAGTAAACACGTGTTGTGTTTATAGAGCTGTCCCGGCTATCCGTTTCTAAGCAAGTAAACACGTGTTGTGTTTATAGAGCTGTCCCGGCTATCCGTTTCTAAGCAAGTAAACACGTGTTGTGTTTATAGAGCTGTCCCGGCTATTCGTTTCTAAGCAAGTAAACACGTGTTGTGTTTATAGAGCTGTCCCGGCTATCCGTTTCTAAGCAAGTAAACACGTGTTGTGTTTATAGAGCTGTCCCGGCTATTCGTTTCTAAGCAAGTAAACACGTGTTGTGTTTATAGAGCTGTCCCGGCTTTCCGTTTCTAAGCAAGTAAACACGTGTTGTGTTTATAGAGCTGTCCCGGCTATCCGTTTCTAAGCAAGTAAACACGTGTTGTTTTTATAGAGCTGTCCCGGCTATCCGTTTCTAAGCAAGTAAACACGTGTTGTGTTTATAGAGCTGTCCCGGCTATCCGTTTCCTTTTTATTCTGATGATTATTTATTTTTGATAAACTTTTTCTCATGCAGAATAACCCGATCTTCAACGATCCTTGGAGCAGAATGAGATTGACTGACCATGGAATTTTCAGAAAATATTTCATTATATCATTTTTTATCATATCTTTTTGGGATCATTGAAAAGGAAACAACCACGCGATCAATGTGGGATGTGAGTCGACAAGGCGGCGGTGCGTTGGGCTTTACGATGTAAGTTATTTGCAGGGGTGGATATAAAATTATTTGTGTTCAAGACAGAATGCAAATTTTGGCAAGGGAATGTCATTACAGATTTGGGTGACTCTCTTTTTGCTGCTATTTTATCCACTACACGGGATTCGGTGATGTTTGCATGCTAGTTAGTCAATCAGTTGGAACATGTGCGCATTCATTTTCGGGCTTATTCTAATGTTAAAAACGTTTTATCGTTCTTCGTGGATTTCCATTGCTTTCCATTGAGAATTTTTCTTAATTTGTCGTTGTCCATTCAGATGACATGCTTCGTCCATGTTGAAAATGACAAAGCTTCAGTTTCCAAAAGAAGACTTGTAAGGAAAACTGTCTGAAAGACCTTTCTCATGGTGGATTATCGGAGGCAGTATCGGATGCTTTACTGATTCAGCAAAATATGACACTGATTTTTTTTTTTTTTTTTTTGGGGGGGGGGGGGGGGGGGGGGGGGGATGAGAAATTGCTGGAAATGATATTGCTTGGGTATTTTACTTCCTCTAGTCTCGATAGAGATGGATGAATATTTGCATGTTGTGATAGGACTAGCTAGAACAGCAGTTTTGTGACGCATTAACAAACTTGTTGATAATGGACTAAAGAGTATTTCCCGTGTGATACATGTACAAATACATAGTCGTCGACGAAAAGGGACCCAAATATCGATTTTTCAATCATCTTGGTTTTTGCACAGAGGCGACTAAAATCAAGACAGTTACCTGTTCAGTTTGAACTTGATAATTCCATCCTCTATATTTGTGAGCAAGCGAAGAAAGCATCCCTGTCTCACACTGGAGATGTTCTTAAAGGTCTAAGATGCCTCGTCTTCTTACATGCTGTCACGCAAGTAAAGATCTTAGCCATCAACCTTTTGTTGAAGCCAAAACACCCCTCTGTTGACATTATCATCCGCTTTGATCAGGTCAAAGAAAACGCATTCATACTATGTTCTTCACACATTCCTTGCATCTTGAGGACTATGAATATCTTGTTACTTATATTTTTATTCAATATACACTTGGCGCAAGGTAGATTCTTCTCTTAGAGTCTGGCAATAAATTAATTGAAGTTATGGCGCTCCAAAATCCAGCCGACAAGTGATATGCATTGGTAATTGCAAGTAAGATTTTCTCATTTATTCTTCATGTTCTGTAGCAATGGCTTGCAAGGTATCAGGGCATCTGGGCCCTCAGAGTTATATACTTCCACAGAAATCCCTGTCCTTGCCAGGACTTATTTTCTGAGCTAGTTCTAATTGATTGCCAACAAAATCTCTTCATTGCTAGGAGGCTACCTATTTGGTAGATCCGAGATATTTAATTTAGTGCTTCATTGCTGAGCGTAGGGGGTCTTTTGAGTGTGATAAAGTATTCTTTTCATACAGCAGAAGAAAATGTTGATGTAATTCTAGGATGATACCTAGAAAAAGAAAGTAGAGCGTTGTTAATGAGCGCTTGGGAATACTTGTGAAACAGCTATTGAAAAAGTAGCTTTGTTAAAATAAATTGTGTAGCAAGTCCTGTCGGTTACTCGTGGGACCTGTTCTCTCTCTCTCTCTGTATGTTTGTGTGTGTGCATGTATGTGTGTAGAGTGTGCGTGTGTGTGCGTGTTTACATATATGTTGTTGAGCGGAGTGTTTTTTGAGAGGACATAAAACAAGTGACATATAAAGACATGACCAAAAAGCAATGTATTGTCTGAATATAATTTTGAATCGCATACTATGATTGCGTGTGATAATGGATATAAGTATCACGAATACAAATAAAGGATAGCCTATCCTAGTATCAATAAGCGTACTATAGCCTACACGCAAACATCAATAAGATCTATTGCTGTGAAACTCGTTTATCAGGATTCGCCCTTGAATGGAACGAACATTTCATTCATAGCCACCAGGTTTCATTCATAAGGCTGTAATGCTAAATATAGGTCACATCAATATATCCATGAAATGCGGTTGGTACATACACAGCAGTGGAACTCAGATTGTCGAGGGATAATTACGGTCTGTATACATAAAGACCGCGATGTACTGTCCAGCTTTCCGCACAAAACCAGTGATATGTTCCGTTTTATATGCCAATAAATTACAGCTATTCAGCTACACGTGTTCTCATATTTAGATTAATTACAATATTCATCGCCTAAGGTTTCATTTATCAAAATATTATTTATTACAAAATGTAGCATTCTTTATCACCCAAGAACTGGTACTCAATTTGACCCTTTCACACTGGTAGAAACCGTTCGTGGTTCTGATATACAAAATGAATGTTTTATCTTGACCTTATACAATATATAAGTGTACATTTAAATGTAAAATTTAAAAAAAGGGCAAAAAACTGTAGTATATCAGTTCTAAGCACTTATTCAAAATATTAGTCAACACTGCTGACAGCAAATTTTCCAAAGTCTTCTAATTTGTGCTCTTACTTGTTTACAGTGAAATAATCATCTATAACATCAGGCTGCGATTTTTAATGAATTCAAAACTGTTAAAAGCTCTTTGTAAACGATGTCATTAAATGATCAAAAGAATTTACATCAAATGTTCTGTCCGCATTATCATTATCATAATTTTTTATTTATTTTTTTCGTTTCTCTTTTTTTATTGAATGCGTTTTATAGCAAGAATACTGATTAATTCTATTTGTAGCAGTTTGTCATCTGTTGGAATAATGACAATTACATGCATAACCGTTGTAAATAATGTTTTATACAGATGTATATCCGCCTTTTATCATCAGCATTGTAGAACAAAAATAATTTTATCCATGATAGATATTACTGATAACACATTGTCATCTGTCAATTTCACCTTGGTACCATTGTCCTTATGTTTATTGCCAATGTACTGATAGACACAGCCGTTTCGCGATATTGGCAAAGCGACAACCTTGTCTATATTGGTGGGTTTCATAGGCAAGACGGGAAAATAATACAATGCTCTTTAGAATAAATTGAACCAGACTTCTGAATTTTAGTCGGCAAGGTCAACATGTGATAAGTATCACTTTATATATGGTATATATGAATATCTTACTGCACGACCTAACTAGCGTGACAACAACTGTCACTGTATATATGGAAATCGCTAGTGGTAAAGATTCTCATAAAAATGTATTAGTACACCATGTGTCACATACATACACACACGTTAATTTGGCTCTATTGTATCTGATTCTGAATTTGCATTAAATGATATCATTCCATTGCGTGTCTTTTGTATAATATTTGAAATTGCAGGTGATAAACATTGCTGTTGGATTCTTAGTCCCCGAGGTGCATGCAACGTTCCGATTCATACAAATAGTGACACGATTCAGAATACAAGCCTTACGTTCTCCAAGAAATTATCAGATTAAAAATCATTAAGTTAATTGGAGTGTGGGGCTTGTGAACCTCCCGATCTAGGTTTTTAATTTCTGTTTGATCACTGTAGTTTTTTAACCGCTTAAAAATCTAGGCCGTAAGCGAAACAGATAACCGGCGAATTCAATTCATTGCCCGGGAAAAAGTCACGTGATCTTCGAGTGACCCCGGGCCTTTTCGCGTCCGATTGGAAAATCGAAGACACCAACTCGCCACGGTTATGTGGGTATACTGTTTTGTTTAATAAGTTAATATTCCCTGAACAGTCGGGGTCATTTCGTGTCGGAGTCCCTTTGTAAAATCTAGTGGCTACCTCATTGAACATGTTACGCGAGACCCGTCGCATGACATCTACACCGATGACTTACCCAAGGACACAACCACGACAGCACAGACCGTTTCGTTTCTCAGCTTCTGATAAGCACAAAGTACTTCGAGGAGGGAGCGCCGTGCCATGGCATCGTCAAAGCTCTAACGAGTGAGCTTCCAGGTCCATAGTAAGACACATTCTAGTTGTGTCATGTTCTCAAAGGAAAACCGCGGCATACAGCAAAGCATACAGTCTACAAACGAGCATGAAACTACATCTTATCGCACAAAGGGAGCGATGTTTCTCCGTTAGTCTTTAAAACGTTTTTGATGATGCTATTTTTTTCTATCAAGTGTAAACATCTACATCGTTGATTAAGATCTTTCATTCTATTTCCACACTTTATATCATATCAACTAAATAAAAAGTGCTTAAAGACTAAATACCACGTCTTGTCTTATGTCTAGAAATTAAAATTATCATCAAGACAGTCTAGGCTTGAAGAGAAAACTGCAATCCGAAACAAAACAGCAAGCAGACATCGACAAAATTTTAACACAAATGAAATATACAAAGATGCATCTCACAAAGAGAATAAGCCCAGGGGTTTGGAAAGAGTATCAATTTTTTGTTCAACAATTATATCCGTTTTGTAAATTTCGTTAGATATGGTGTAATGTCATGCTCTCAACATAAGAAGCTGGATGGTAGCGACGAAACCACTAGGTATACTGGCAAAGTATACTTCGTCTGAAATGAAGTGAACGATATCTAATATTTCTGAGGTTTTCTCAAGAAAACATCAACATTTCAACAGAATCCAAACTCAAATTCGATAAAAACTAATGCAAACAATGAACAAAAAAAAAAGATTTATAAGGAGACTCCTCAACGCGTACAAGCAGAGTATGATCAGCTGTGTTCCGGAAGAGTAAACGTCTCTGCTTCACCGACGACAACAGCTATTTAAATATTTGCCAATCAAAGCAAGCAATGACACGTTTTCAAGTGAGAAGAAAAGTACACGACAACGGAACAAGCACGATAAAGGATGACTGCATATAATTGCATTTTGATTTTAAAATTGTGCTACATTTATTATAAAGGTTAAATCGTTATAGAGGGGACTTGAGAAGACGTGTGTGAGTACTTCTTTTCATGTTCATAACTTCTGAAATATATGCATTTATTTTTGAAAACCTAGTCTTAAAAATCGAGTTTACCTTTCGAAGAAGATGTTTTATTGTCATTCTAAAATAATGGTTATGTATCGCGTTTTTAATTGGATAATTTTCATGATCTAATCCCCGATATGCTCATTATTTCTGACGTTACTGTAGCCCAAAGATGGCGGCCATCTTTCCAGTTGAGGCAGATGATCGACATCGACATTGGAAAAAAGTATAATTACAACATACTAAAATGTGTCATCAAAATGTGAAGTGGAGAATTCGATAATCTTTGTGACAATATTCCGATTCACTTTTTTCTCCGCTTCAAGTGAGCTTGTCGGTAATTTCAGAATATCGATAAAAGACGATAACCGTTAGAGTAGGTGATATTCTCAATCCAGTGATCAGCTTCAGTTAATAACATTACAGCTAAATGAAACCATATGACATGGTTCTGTCTCCTACCTTTACTGGATAATGGTATTGAGAAAGGTTACACGAATCCCAATATTGGTTTGAAAGAAACACACTGACAGCTTCGGATGAATTTCCCGTTATGATCTCTTGTCGATGCCTCTCCCCTCGATGTCCGTTGTTTTTCCGATCTACTTTAGTGAGCAGATACCTTTACCATTCTGAGATAGACATGAGGTATTTATGGTGTGTATACTGGGAATCAATATAAGCAACAATTTAGAAAGATAATCAAGTGAAACATTTTAAGCCTTTATGAATGTCATGACCTACATCGTGACCCGATTCTATCGAAAGCTTGACTGGAAAGTTGGCGGAGTTTCACGTCATCAATGGTTGAAGGGGGCGTTTTGACTGACTAAGAATATGTAGGATAATGTCAGACAAAATTATGCACATCTTCGTTCTTGTTAAATTTCGTTGATATTACGATAATTACATTATTTTAGACTCAAATTGTTTTTAGAATGATAGTATGTTTGTTTTATGCATAAACTGGGTATCAGATAATGAATTTTGTCGTCATGGCACTCGACTTCGTCAAGTGTTAACGCCAATGTTCGTGGTTTAATCTGCAGTATTCTCATCAATACAGCATACTGTTCCCTATATATCACTCCACAGAATCATTATTATTCAAATACATGAACACATCTTAAAAGTTATGATTTCCTTCCTGTGGTAAAGAAAAATGGAAGTTCACACAGGAAACATTTTGGTTTGTTTCGTTTTCAATGGAAATAATAGTTGTTTTTTTTTGTTTGCAACAAAATACTGAACAAATTGAAACTCATTGGCATTTCTACCTTAAATGCTATGTGTAAAGATAACAACGCCAATTCAATTCAATTCAACATAATGCGTTTCAAAGACTTCTATTCCAGACCAAAGAACTGTGTTTTCAACCTGTGCAAGTAGCAGCGTTGTACGTTATACAGCGTATCAAGTTCGCCCCCGTGAATGGCCTTCAGCAGTATCGACCTGAAAGACGTGTGACGTATCGATTTGTGCTTGGCGGCTGCGAAACCCATTCATAAATCTAGTATGTATACTCAATATGAGCGTTGCCATGGGGACTGGAAGCGTAAGCTACGATTTGGTAGTAACAATGAATGAGAGAGCCATTCCGTGTTCTAAACCGACTTATTCCGTACAGATAATTTGATAGTGGGTACTGAGAGGAGAGGTGATGAAGAACGTTTGTCGGGAACGCAACAAAAGAAAAAATAAACGCTATATACAAATCTACATCCCACTCTATCATCTAACAGTACAAGAGTTCATGTCAAGGGACGTGTTCTTTTATGACAGGTTCCTTTGTAGCATTTGTTGATGTGAATAAAACGTATAGACGTTATTTACCAAATTCAACTTTCTGTGTGATATGTTAGTAAATATCCGTAAGAAAACCAATACTTCAAATTGACTTTTTAACAAACATGTGTCAGTTGAAGTCTGTGCTGTGTTGTTTGAGAACAGTTGTGTTACACTGACATGTTTTTCCCTACAGTGTGGTGTGTTGTAGAGCTGGCGCCATATCCATAAAGCTGTATCGGCGAAGGGTCGATCGATCTTGTGATTTTCCTGAAGGTATCGTATACAAGACGTGGAAAATACTCTTCCATTGATTGAAGGCATAAATTAGTGGGCTGCATTATTAATGGTTCTTTAATGGGTCATGTTGTTTTAAGGAGTTTCACTGGCAAGATACAAATCTGAATATTGCTGACACACGTTGTTTGATCACCTATAAAACATGTTGAAGCACGCAATATGGCCACAACACAAACAGATTGCGGTTAGGGATAGGTAGAGACAGTGAATTTAAACTAATTCATATTCTAAATAAAGTGTCTGGTTGGATATATTTCCTATTTTGAAAGAATACAGCGGAAATAAAAGCAAGTGTGCAGGAAGCGTAACCGTCTGCTATATTCGTGGCAACATAATGTACATCCGGGTTCAACCAAAATGACGTTACGTTCTCAACTAAGAACAGGTATGGAGCAAAACGGAAGGAACTACCAGACATATTTATGAGTGTTGTTTTTAAATAACGGAGCTTTTATGTAAAAAGTTATTATCAACTAAAAAAAAAGAGTTTTATACTGTCAAATTATATTATTGCAAAATATTACTAATGGACTGGGCACAAGTAATTGCAACCTATACTCACCCTTTCCTTGGTTGGTAGGTTACTGATATTCCTGTCCTCGACCCGTCCTATTTCTAGACGTCGTCACACCGACGAACGCCTGTGTTCGGACGACGTGTCACCGCTATCTTGGTTGGTAGGTTACAGGATTTCCTCTCCTTGTCTCGTCCTGTTTTTAGGTGCTGTTTCACCGCCGAACGTCTGTGTTCTGACAACGTGTGTCCCCGCTATGTTGGTTACTAGGTTACAGGTTTTCCTCTCCTCGACTCTTCCTATTTCCAAGCGTCGTCTCAACGACCAGCGCTTGTGTTCTGACGACGTGTGTCCCCGCAGTGTTGGTTAGTAGGTTACAGGTTTTCCTCTCCTCGACTCTTCCTATTTCTAGGCGTTGTTTCACCGACCTACGTCTTCGTTCTGGCGACTTGTCAACATTAATACTTTAACATTCAAATAAAATTCAAATGACAGAAAGTATAATACAAAGGACTTGATGAAATTGTTTACACATGAACACATTTCAGAGTTAGTGTCAAAAAAATTCCTAATTAACAAATAGATGCAAATGTTAGTGACTAGGCTTTTTACTTTAATCTCCCAAACAGGATGTTTCTATCATAACGCCTACATTTAAAGAAAAAAAGAATGATCATTTTATCAAATATGTCTACAAGTACATCCAGGGGTTTTTTTTTGCGCATGGTTCACCCGGGACAAGTCATAGTTACAGAAATTGAAGTGGCGTCTTAGTTTCGCGATCTCCAATACCAAATTAGGAAGGAGGAAAGATTTTATTACTAGGTTTCAGGGATTTAAAAATAAATACTAAGTGAAGCTGATGACCTTAAGTTATTGTCAATGGAGTTACAACAACGAAGCGTTGATGGTAAGAAACAGGAGCTGCTTGATGATAATCAACAATATGGGACAACAGAGTTATTAATGTTTCTCAAAGGATATGGGACACCGTCTTGAACAGTGAAGAGAAGTCAGAAAGATAGTCACGGGTTTGATTATTATGCATCTTTTACAGAATTTTTTTTTCTTAACAAACAACTTTTCTAAAATCTGTCTCAATTTGAAAAGCTTGAAGAATTGCATATGATCGTAGACCTGATTGATGCTGCTGCTGCTGTTCCTCCTCTTCTTCCTCCTCCATCTCCTCCTCCTCCCCCTCCCCCCCCTCCTCCTCCTCCTCCTCCTCCTTCTTCTTCTTCTTCTATGCTTTTTGGCGTTGTATGTATCATTTCAGATGAACAAAAGAAAAAATGAAATACAAAAGACCCCCTCGATATTTTCATAGAAAATACCAAATAAAACATTGAAATTGATTAAAACAACTTTGTCTGAATCCGGCAAATTGAAATTAAAAACGATGATAGCAGATTTGGTTCGAAAATATAAGATAGCTGTTGTTTACAATAACTACAATATGAATTAACGGTAACCTTCACTAGGGTGTAAAGTACATGCATTTAGTTTGAAAATTACCATTTGGTTCCAGTCGTTAAAATTCCAGAGTAATGATTTCAATACCCTATGTTTTACAATGTTTGTTGGTGCATGTGCTATATAAAGAAAAATCCATTGTGCTTGCCTCGGCTGATTCCGAAACCTTTCATCAGCGAAGTTATGGAATTAGTTGGGATATGAATAGTGAGAAAAAAATCATTTATTGTAAATATTAATCATGTTGAAATTTCTCTTTTTGAAAAGCTCAGTAAAAATATAACAAGAATTTCGTTATTTTTCTCAGTTTAATCAAAATGCTTCGTCATATCTCTGGTCTAGGTATAGGTAACCAAGCTTACAAACAGTTGCGGCGAGGTGTTGGGTCAGAGGTCTTCGTTATTCAAAACTATCAATAATTTATGACGTACATAGAAAGGAAATATCACAGTTTTACTCTGAAACTGGCGCTGCCATTGTCGGAATACACCTGCCACATACATTGGTGTTGTATTCGGCAGTGACACAAAACAGCTGTGTTTTAACTTTGTTAAGTTTATTTAATATATTTCACAATTAACTGTTAAAAAAAGAGTTTTTATATGTTGTAATGAACAAAGTTATTTACGAAAATTTATAAATTCGTTGATGTTTGGAACTATATTTCTGTGCGAAGCAATTATTTTGACCTACGTTATCAGGCAAAATTCAGCGTAACTTCCACGTCTGGTAAACAAATAGTTAACAGGAAAACTGTTGAAGTTTTGATTGTTAGATTTTCAATCAATGTTACAGAATAGATATAATATATGGTCAGTGTCTTAAAGATAAAGCTGGATTTTGGCTCGGGACCGAAAGACAGCTGACCGTTTATTCTCTAGCCATCAATTATCATCAGACAACATTCCCCGTTCCTGTTTTCTAGCCATCAATTATCATCAGACAACATTCCCCGTTCCTGTTCTCTAGCCATCAATTATCATCAGACAACATTCCCCGTTCCTGTTTTCTAGCCATCAATTATCATCAGACAACATTCCCCGTTCCTGTTTTCTAGCCATCAATTATCATCAGACAACATTCCCCGTTCCTGTTTTCTAGCCATCAATTATCATCAGACAACATTCCCCGTTCCTGTTTTCTAGCCATCAATTATCATCAGACAACATTCCCCGTTCCTGTTTTCTAGCCATCAATTATCATCAGACAACATTCCCCGTTCCTGTTTTCTAGCCATCAATTATCATCAGACAACATTCCCCGTTCCTGTTTTCTAGCCGTCAATTATCATCAGACAACATTCCCCGTTCCTGTTTTCTAGCCATCAATTATCATCAGACAACATTCCCCGTCCCTGTTTTCTAGCCATCAATTATCATCAGACAACATTCCCCGTTCCTGTTTTCTAGCCATCAATTATCATCAGACAACATTCCCCGTTCCTGTTTTCTAGCCATCAATTATCATCAGACAACATTCCCCGTTCCTGTTTTCTAGCCATCAATTATCATCAGACAACATTCCCCGTTCCTGTTTTCTAGCCATCAATTATCATCAGACAACATTCCCCGTTCCTGTTTTCTAGCCATCAATTATCATCAGACAACATTCCCCGTCCCTGTTTTCCGTTCTCGTTTTGACCTTTTCCTTCTATTTTCTTGTGAAGTTAGAAGACCGCATATGTATAGTCACGAGCATAAGAAATACATATGATGGTTCGTTCTGATATCGTTATAACATTCAATTACAAATTATTCGATATGAAATCAAACTGTTATAACGAAATCCATACATTTTTGTAAAATTATACGTAAATAACCCTCATCAGAATGCCTTCAAATGTTGAAATATTTTATTTGGCGGAAAACCATCGACTTATCTATATTATCTAAATAGGAGCAAGGAATAAGACAAACCTTTCCTATCTGACTATGCAGTTTAAAGATCTTTCTTTTTTGTTTTCTTTTTCTCGTAAAATGAAGAAACGGAAATAGCCTTTTTACATAAAAGAACGCATTTTTTTTCGGCTATTAAATCCCCGTCTTTTACTCATATCTTCTTTGTATCTAATCAACGTTTATTGTGTAAGTGGGAATGGCTCTAA
The DNA here is from genome assembly GCF_031769215.1 of Ylistrum balloti. Taxonomy (NCBI): domain Eukaryota; kingdom Metazoa; phylum Mollusca; class Bivalvia; order Pectinida; family Pectinidae; genus Ylistrum; species Ylistrum balloti. The sequence goes on from NW_026782216.1 coordinate 408,946, forward strand.
TTTCCAACAAGAATTTCTACTATTTATAGTGTGTTTTGTATTTCATTGTGATTTGGATCGTAAAAAAAAATCGCGAGATCTCGTCCTTGAAAGTGAAAAAAGCTAGACACATACCGATATACTTACTACAGAAAATGACTATAAAATTCAATACCGTTTGGTAAATCATTTAGCAGATATTCACATCAATTTTAATTATCACCAGGAATAATGTACAATCTACGTTAATAGTGGGAAAACTGGTAAAGAAACGACATTATAAGCATGGATTTAGTTAATTATGAAAGTCCAAATGAGATATGAAGTTGACAGACCCAACGTTTTGCATGTATTAGATGGCATGTTTTATGAGCGATAAGGAACACAAGCCACTCGACCGGTATTATTTTTGGTTGTATTTGGGGCGGAAATCATCATAAATCAACGTATCAAAGCCTGGTGCATGTGTTATCCTTAAAAATAGTAATTTCCCGAATTTTTACCTCTTGTCTCGCTTCACCTAGTACCAATATTTGGTGTTGCTTTCATACGGTGATTTCGAGTGGTTGAAATTTTTGGACATATGAATGCCAAAAATATGCCCGCATTTATTTCCGGTCTCCTGTGACGGTCAAACTAATCGATAGATAAAATAAAGGGATATACATATATACACCCGGTAGATCAGAATACTCAATTCGACACAAATGACTTCCACGAAATAGTGTCTTAAAAAAATGATTTGGCATTGTATTTAGAGAAAACTTCCATGCTTTCACAATGTAAGTTGTTTTCGTTAGAGAAGAAAGAGATTTTCCATGTTGCCTCCTGAAATTCTACCTAAAAGTAAAAGTGTTGTGTTGTTATATTTATGTATTAATATTTTTTTCTATTTTAACCGAAGAGAAAGCAATGGAAATGGATAGAAAGACATGCGTACTATTCTACTATGGCGATATGCAATGTTCATCTCTCTATTCTCGCCAGGTATTAATTACATATGTATTGCCATTTCACTATGGAAGTGTTTGTTTTGTTCAGATTACTTACCATTTTTCGGATCTTTTCAAAACAAAGTATTTACACTGTTGGAAAATCTGTCGAAAGTATGTGTTTAAGAATGAAATAGATTCAAATAAGATTTCTGATTTTAAGAATGCATGAAAATGATAAAATACCTCATTTTCTTCGATTACAAAAAATAGATATCTCCCCAGAAGCTGAGTGTGATATTGTAAAACTGAGAAACGGAAAGGTGAACTTTGAAATCAATATCTTGCTAATTAAACATCGGAAACGTCTATTAACGACATGCGAATGAAAAGACACTAAAGACAAATTTTCTCAGATAACTCATAATATCTATATTTTGAAAGGATTTAAAGTTTAAAAATATCAGAGAAAAAATTAAAACGAAGGCGGCCATTTTGTTGCGCTGTTTTCAATCCATGAAGTAACGTTACCGTCTCTTCCAGAATATTGTTCCGTGACTGTTTATCAAGGAACGACAACTTTTATAGAGATTGGTAATGTCACTGTCCATATTCAGTCTCTCCGAGAATACATTCCGGTACCCCAAAAGCAAACTATGTAATGGTTTCAAGAAAGTTACTTACATCTCATAATCGGTCTGTTCTTCAGTGAATTTGCCCATGTAATATTTTAGTATACTTCATTAAGCCTAAATACTGTAATAAGGATTGTTGTTCATTGGCTGCGCCAGTCAGAAATTGTTTGTAATGTCATAATATGGACAATGACGTTGCATACGATATGAACTGGAAAAAAACCACTACAAAATGGCTGCCTCCGTTTGATTTTGTCCTTCACAGTTTGACTTAAACCTGTCAAAATTCAACTTTTCTGAATTATGTGATTAAAAACTTTCTTAAAATTGTTTTGATTTCATATGAGTTTGTTTAAAACGCGTCTCCAAGTTTTGATTTATCCTCGCCAACAACAAAAAACTGAATAATTTTATAAAAGTTCGTATGAAATGAAAATATATTTAAGGTCCTATATGTTACATGAAACGTAAAATAAAAAGGTGGTTAACAGATTCGTTGATGTACTCATGTAAAAATTACATGCTAATAATGAAATATATGTTTATATCCAAGACAACGTATATTTGAACGCGTTTGATCAATAGCTTTTAATTACTTATATTATCGACTTTCTTCTCCTGCTTCAATCTGTCATTTGGGAACATTTTTATTATGAACCGTGAACGAGACAAAACGAAATACCATAAACATGGTCTTAATCTCCTTGTATTTTTTCAGGTGCCTGATATATTATACATATACTTATTTTGCGCTAATTTCATATTTGAATTTCTTCATGTCGTTATTTCCATGTTCTGGCACATTTTAGACACAAAAACGCCCCAGAGACAATGATTGCTCTGTAAGTGGAAGCAAATTTGCCAAGAATCAAAACGACAAACATTCAAAATGGTGGTATGACAAAAGAATGCGATATCTCATTTCTTAGATCTTTGACTTCAAAATATGATCTTAGTTTTGGTCTAGCTTTGTATCACTAGGGAGTTCCATGCCGTGTTTTGGGAGTATAAACAGGAAAATGGTTCATAAATACCTTGGAACAAACGGAGACGGAATACAAACATAACAGCAGCAACAACATGTATCTGACTCTACAGGCTAGGCGAGCTGTTATCTCCTGTGTCTTGTTTATTTCTAAAATCGGCACAGCGCCGACTTTCTTGAAAATAAGTCAAGGTGAAATTAGAAACGGCATGGAAAGGTTACGACGAAAACAAACAATATCGGTCAGATTTAAGCCTTTGTTTACAAGTCGTAACTGCAGCCATGGCTGTGTTTTGTGTGTTGCCCACAGGGGCATGTAAACGATATAGAACACAATATGTTGACATCCATCTTCCTCTGAAGAATTCGGCTGCTAGAGTAGGCGTTATCAGTGACATGTATCAAACCTGCTGCAGCGAATATGCTTGGCGTGGTTCACGCAGTGCGATTCTTCTATTGAAAATATTAATTTATCAAATACTATCTTTGTTTTTTTTTTATTTGCTATACCGTATCTTATTTTAAAAAATATATTGAAACGTTTTATTCTCTTGCAAGATGTATTTGCTTGCATTTCGAGGCTGAGTCTCCTAAATAATGGCTACCTCACTGAACAACGTACGAGAGGCCCGTCGCATACCATCCAGAGGAATGAGGGTAAGCGCCTTGCCCAATAGTACAACCAGGACTGCACAGCTAGGTCTCTTGTTTAAAAACACATTTTAAAACATATTACATTGTCTAAAACATATATACATATGAATCAGCTTAAATCAAGGATGAAAGCATAGATATTTATCATGTTTTAACATCATAAGTCATACACAAACAAGAACGTCCACAATTTATTTGAAATCTAACGCAACATTTGATTGGTCAAGAAAATTGTTTCTTTATAATAACCACGAAATAGATTCCGTTCACAAATTTCTCATTTGCGCAGATGACTTTCGTTGATGATGCTGATAATCCCGAATGATCCCTGCATGTTAAGACAATGACATCGGAAACAAAAGCGTGAGTTTAAAGATTACGTATTTTGTCGAGATAAACTGTGAATGTTCGCGTCGTTGACCTCTAATTCAGACGGGTTTATACGATGGAACAAGATCGATAAATGTCTTGTTATCTATTGGTCGAGATTAGCTGCTGATGTAGAAAGAAGAGTTTGTTATGACCTTGACTTCCTATTCTGATGGGTATGGTCAATTAATTTCTTGTTATCTGGAATTGAATTTACGTGCAATTGGCAAGGTCTTTGCTGCCGTTTTCGGAAGAACACTGTGACACTAAAAGTAACCTAAAATGCTATTGCAGAGCCAACAAGATTGCGATTTCAACCTCAGTGCGGAGCGGAAATCAATTTTTTCAATAGAAGATAAGCTTAAAAGAAATAAATGTTCAAGTTTGATAAACAGAGCTCAAATCGACATTTCATGAATATTTTATCATCATATTTAGTGTTACGATTGTCTAGACTGTACATATTTCGCAAAATCCTGCCATTATGCTGTTTTCATACAATTTAAACAAACAGCTCAACAAATGATATATTGTTCTAGATATACTGTTACCATTTTTTCATCCTTCTTTTAAAAAAAGTTTGGCATTCGCAAAGAGGGAGCATTAGGTAGTTAGCACATTCCGGCATCATAGTCACAAAATGGGTTCCCGTATCACACAACATACACTCAGCGGTTTAACCAGGATTCAGTTAAACTAATCACCGATATGTGAACAAAAAGACAGAACTTTTTTCTTACATAAAAGTTGTACGCCATACAAAGCTTGTGACACTGATTAGGGTACATCCCTCTCTGTCATTTTCCAAAGTTGGTTTATTCGTTTTGAAATGGTTTGGCGAAAAGTTATGCATGCAGGCTATTAAGTACATATAAGTCAGAGGGTTATATCATAAGAAGGGTGCCACTATATTCCACAGGCAAAATTTACCAATTTGGTTGAAAAGTAATGTTATGCTTTAGGGGGATGCTCCCTTTCTCGACAGACTACCTGGATAGTCTTAAAAACACATGTATGGTGAAGTTTTAATTTATTATTTTGTGTATTATGAACCACTATCTAAATCAGTTTGTGTCGTTTGATTTTGTTAATATGAAACTTTGATATATAAATAAGTTGATATAAACCTAGTTATATAAATTATCTACATTGATATCTGACTGAAGGCATTGTAATACTAAATTTTATATATCTTATAACCGTAACAATGATGTTAAGCTCCATCAATCAATCAATCAATCAATCAATCATTCAATCAATCAATCAATCAATCAATCAATCAATCAATCAATCAATCAATCAATCAATCAATAAATCACTCAATCAATCAATAAATCACTCAATCAGCCAATCAATCAATCAATCATATATTTTAAATCCTTTTCATTTGGATATATATTTTTTGTTTTTCTAATTGCCCTGTGTGGTTTATTTACACTGGCGTTGTTGCATAAAGATATTAATGCATTCATGTACTGAATCATTCGAGAAATTTGTTTATAAATATATGTGAGTTCATAAGGAATATAACTTATTTACGATGATAAAGTGATATGAAAAATGTGGTTCTATATTTAATATGCTTGGGTTCAAAAGGGTTTGTATGTAAAATTTGATTGGACGTCATAAGTTAGTATATGTACGTTGAACTTTCAATTTCGAAAATATGAATAGAACTATGATTGACATGCACGAAATATACAACTGAACTTTGAAAAATATTATTTTCAACTATAAGTTGATTGAAAATGATGACAGATTTCTGAAAGTTGATACAATTAGAAAAGTCCTTCAGACAAGACGATATGAATTACAACTTAAAAAGTTAGACAGAGTTCCGAAAGGCGATATGAAAACGATAAAAATGTAGACATTAGAGTTCCGAAAGGCAATTTATTCGAACCTCTTATATAAAAAGAGAGATAAAGACGTGATTGGAATGTCTGAAAAATGAACAAAAACGTAACAAGCACACAATCTTTTTCGTTTTCAAATTATTTCGATGGCCGCTTGTACATTTTTATGCAAGTTCTTTCTGCTGAAGTTGGAAATACCGACAGAATTAAAACTGTCTACTTGTCCTAATCGGAAACATAATTCTAAATGATCGATTTAGACTTGAGTGGTGTTGTTGTACAGTGTATTGACACTTCACTTTCACCACGGTGACCGGGATTCGATATATCCAATCGGATATGTAAAAAAAAAAAAAAAATGAAGTCATGATCACCTGTCACATTAGTTTCCTCAGGGTAATCCCGTTTCCTCCTTCAGTTAGACCCACTGTGTAGTAACAAAAAAAGTGAAGTTCGACTAACATGCCTTTATTTCATAACAAATTTGAAATTGCAAAATGAAGCTAGTTGAAAATCGATTTTTCGCATACGAATTATGTACGCCAAGGTGACACACGAAATGCCTATTTAGCATCAATATTTTACAAATGTATAGATGGGAAATGATTAAATATTCTTACATCTGAATATCATATACAACTAATTAGGATATCACGTTTAGTATTTACATAAAATTTCCTCACAATATTGAAAGTATTGTGTTCTTAGATATAACTTACCGTGTACATGATAAGTGTAAAATTTGTTGAATAATGTCTATGTCTAGATTCAAATTAGAGTTGATTACAAGCATATTTGTAATAGAACAGTTAATGGTATTGACGATGTGGTATAGAATGGGTTTATTCATTCTCATGTCTGTGTCTGGTCACAAAATGAGATGTAAGTGCCTTTTCGGTATCGTTTTAAAAATGAAATCATATGATTTATATATTGGAGGAAATATGTATATTTCTGAAACTATATCTACGTTATAAAGTTCCTCTTCATATGTAAATATATCTCACGTATCCCTTCATATAAAGGACTGTTTGGGTATAGCACAAGTTCTTAATTTGCAAAATCTGATACAACCGCATGTTGATAAATCAACCCACGACATTCAAGCCATCCACACCTGTACATATGCATGTATTTACTACAATGTATCTAATATATATCTACGTTGTATCTGACCAACCGGATCTATGCGAATTAAGGCGTATCTATAAATAAACCTTTTATTTTGAGAATGATATACATGTATCGCTGATCCTCTTTAGACCACACCTGCGATGCTATAAATAGATGACTTGTCAGCATATGAACTCACGTGTTCATTAATCATGGGTATTTTTAGAAATATCTTTCAGAAAGTCCATAAACCGTAAACATTATATGTCTGTTGATCTCTGTGACTTCTATAGTTTTTTAATTCTCAATCACATCTTATTCAGAAGTGTTCTTTTTTTGAAACAAGTCAAAGCAAGATGTGAGTAATCTGTGTGATATATACATGGTTGTGCATAAGATGAACTCAGTTTATTTGTCATGCACTGTAAAGTGTCTCCTGTTATGAAGCTTACAGCTTGAATGCAAAACTACGACAACAACCAAATACCATATAAAATCTTTTAAAATTCAATTTTGATTACATTTTTTTTTTAAATTTTCGTTTGAATTTATGAATTGGTATGTACAATCTAGTATCAATTCAAAGAAAAATAGACAAAAAAAAAAAATGTTCCGAAAATATGATTTTTTTTTCTATATCTCCAAGAAATGGAAACAATTCTACAAATAACACATTTAAACTCATTCTGTCTTTATTAGAAATTCAGCTCCAGCTGTTGTTCTTAGCTATTTGGCCTCGCTTTGATGGACAGGTGAGCTAGCGAAATGTGGCGGCGTTTCCGGTTTGTTCTAATTAGACACAGGATGTTACTTGGACCCGTGTATATCCGGAACACTGGGATGACAGGAAAGAGGGTGAAACGGAATAAAGGATTTTATGATCCGGTACCAGTATCAACTGCTTGAAAGATGGTATCAAAGAGTAAAGATATTATGAAACGTGGAAGATCGCGTAAACTGAGGTGTAATACGCCGTAACGCCATTTAACATCAGCAATCGACCTTACATCTAATTTCATTCTTGATTACATGTCTGGTGATAGGGGTCGGGGAAAAGGGGCGGGATTTTATTGCTTCTTCCTCACATACCCCTCCCCATTCCAATACATTCATAGGCTACCATTCAATGTTACAAAGGATGTTGCTGCTGTATTTCGGGGCAAAGACTGTAGAGAGATAAAAACATTAGTAGGATGATGCCATTAAAATTAAGTAACGATTAAGATTTATCTAAATTAACCAAATACCCAGTTTTTGTTTATTTTATGTGAGATTTTTTATAGTTTGGTTTCTTGTTTTGTGTCAATGAAACAAAATTGACATGCATTAGTGTAAGGAAATGAAATCAAGACGTTCATAATATAAACATTTTAAGAATTAAACGAAAAACCATTTTAGCGTCATCTACATAACGATGTTTATGTAGAATGATGTAATTTCCTCCTCATTGGTTTCGGCAGATGAAATAACCAAATCAGGAGAGTAAATTATGAGTAATGCATTTTATGTATGTGTTAGAACAGGAACACCATGCTGAAAATGACATACGCTTTCTGTATCACTGACGGCATCCGCCACATTAAATCAAGCGGTGCTCTTTATGTAGATGTATACAGTAAGACAGATATATTTTAAAATCTATTATACTAAGCAGATTAACATTTCCTGGATGGTAGGCTTTAATATTTCAAATGACAAAATCCCAGTAACTGAAATGTATCGCTGGAGATCCCAGTTTTATCTCCAACGATACGCAATGTATTGTATGAGTTAATCTTACTTCCTCTGCAGTGAATTAATTGCATGCGTTGGCGAAGTGTGACAGGATGTACCGATAACTTATATAAACATAGCTAATAAAATGATAGATAACAGGGAACCTTGACTGTGTCTGTGTTGTTCTGCTATCCAGTTCTGTTTCAACATGCAACATAAACTTATAGTCTTTTATCCAAAAATACAAACACCTCTGACAATATTCTGATTTTGATAATCTGGTTATATCATCTCTAGATATCAAACTTCAAACACCTTGTTTCTTATTTATCCAATATAGTAAACTTAAGTTTAAACCCATGAAAAACTGTTAAACTGGGGAGAATATCGCTGCACTTCACAAATTATACGTACAATATTTTGTTTCATTTTTATCAGAAGGTGTTTCAGAGAATAATAAAATGTTCTTTACAAAAATTAGTCTTTATTCGAATGATAAACGCTTTTCAAAGATTCGTTATTTCAGTGAATATTGATATAAAAGATTCGCTAAAATTCACATTTCTATAATGTCTGTGACTATTTTGTTTCCTTTCAATTTTTCAAAAAGATAATGAGCTACACTGAGAGGAAAATATTTGTTTTTTTTTATCTTTAGTTCTGTTGTGTACAGGCCATCAAACTTGCATATAAATGAAAAATAGAGTGGAAATTGATACCCAACTTGGGGAAATAATTAACCAACATTTCGTACAAACGTGAACCATTTTGAACTTCTCTTTAATATATGTAGTAACTTACATGTATCAAAACGTAGAAAATATATCATCGCACAGACTTGAGAGAATGTTAATTAAAACTGACTGGAATGTGTGAAGCAGGGCGGAAGAAGGGAGCACAATACTACAGTTAACAGATATCAGTTGAGTGTTTGACCTTGGAATGACCTTAGCATGTCAATAACATTGTGGGGGGAAAACTCATCAAAAGCTTACAACTTCCTGGTTTTGAACATCTATTTGTGATTAGGAATACTCAAAATACAGATACATCATTTCCGGTTATAATTGCGCTAATAACCACCACGTGTGCATTACCCGCCCGTAAAATCGCGTTGATGCACGTGAGGAAACTTTCTTATCTTTCTCTGTATCATTGCACGTACTGTTTCGTTGTTTACTGAGATAACTTGAGATACGCCCTTTCTTACAGACCTTTTAATCAGAAAATGCACCAGAGTTTATTTATCGGACGGGATATTGGGGTAAATACGGGTCAACCTCTTGGCGATTTTGAGATTTCCTATTTAGAATGTACATTTAGCTGTAAACTGAAATGCATGTAACAGTTGATGAATACTATTGTTTAAGCACACAGATACATATAATGTTAAGGGATGTGTTCTCACTTAATCATTCCATCCTGCGTGCAAGAGAACAGGGTTCAGTAATATTATGATAAGATTTATGATTAGATAACCAACACATGAGCAGATACATCAACAATCGAATTAGCACAAGGGTCATTTAAAAGAATTTGCTTGGTGGCCAGTCAAGGTAATTATAAGAGACAACTTGCACGGGGGTTAGTTCAGGTAATTAGAACGGGAGCCGGTTAAGGTAATTAGCACTGGGGTTAGCGAACGTAATCCGTACACAAGCTAGTAGCACAAGGACCAATTAATTAAATGGTAACGGGACTAGTTTCGAATAAAACATCATTAACAGCGGACGGGAAAATTAAGACAATTTACTTGGGGCTGTAGTAAGTTAAGGTGCATGTAATCAGCACAGGGTCAGTTAAGGTAATTAGCAAAGGGGTCAGTTAAGGTAATAAGCACAGGGGTCAGTTAAGGTAATTAGCACAGGGGTCAGTTAAGGTAATGAGCATAGGGGTCAGTTAAGGTAATGAGCATAGGGGTCAGTTAAGGTAATTAGCACAGGGGTCAGTTAAGGTAATGAACACAGAGGTCAGTTAAGGTAATTAGCGCAGGGGTCAGTTACGGTAATTAGCACAGGGTCGGTTAAGGTAATTAGCGCAGAGGTCAGTTACGGTAATTAGCACAGGGTCGGTTAAGGTAATTAGCATAGGGGTCACTTAAGGTAATTAGCACAGAGGTCAGTTGAGGTAGCAGGACTAGTTTTGGACATTAACACATAGGTCAGTTAAAAGTATATAATTACCAATGAAGTCAATTAAGATAACTCGGACGAAGGCCAGTTACGGTAATTAACACAGTGGTCAGTTAAAGTACATGTGATTTGCACAGAGGTCAGTTCAGGTAATCTACACGGAGGCAAGTTAAGGTTATTAGCACGGACATCAGTTAAGGTAATCAGTATAGGGGCTTATGCAACTTGTAATGTATATGAAAATAAACTGCAACGCTTCCCTTGATACCGTTAACACGACCTACGTGATTCAAGCTTATGATATGGAGATTGGTCGGTGGCAGTTTTCTGTATGATGCAGATATCATCAGTAGCATATGTAATGTAAATACAATATTTTTTTGATTGGTGCATTAATTGTTAGGTATTACAGGAACTATGCACCGCTTAATGCAATTTGAAATGTATTTACCTCATGAAACCTATTTCTAACTACACAAACGCCTACCTAACTGCAAATTTGTTCGTCGCGCGCATCGGACATCGATTTTTCTGTCGAAGGAGAAGATAAATTGCACCTGTCCCTTTCATCCGAGTAGAAAATTATATAATGACATTGCCTCGAAATTTGCTAACGAATCCGATCAGGCGGGAAAAGCCAGAGGCTGTCGTCTGCTAATTGTATCTAGCTCATTCACATGGCTGAGGTTTGTTTACATCCGGTTGAGTTACGTTGAAAGGAAATGTGGGCGCTAAATAAGGTTTTGGTAGGCGTGGCTATGAAACGCGGATGGAAATGATATGATGACGTAATGGTTTGAGGATTTTCATTCATAAAATCAACGTACCTTGGAAATAATCTTACGTATTAATTCGAATTACTGAGGTAAGCACAGAGTTGGATATGTGCCAGTTTTTCATGCGATACCAACGATCGGCCAGTATATGTATAATTTAAACCAATAGCATTGTCAGTGTGTAGACCTATATTACATCGCGTAGTATGGTAGTAAACCGCCTGCCCAAATTAGGCGTATGATAATTTATCAGCCGGAAGAGTTTCATTCCTGCTGTTTATATAGGCGCTTGATTTACAAGCAGTTTTATGAATGGGCTACGACCACAACTCGGCTACATTCCAGTATTAACCGAGCAGACGGCAAGATATCCACACTTACATTACTACGAGTGAAGTATCACAATACTATGGCTTTTAGAGTGAACATTTATCAACTGAAACAGGTAATGGAAAACGAGATGGTAAATTCTAAGACAGCCAGTAAAGTGTTAATAGTGGACAGTCGTCCCTATATAGCGTACAACGAAGAGCACATCATCGGGGCTTGTAATATGTACTGTCCCCCAATTCTAAAGAGGAGATTCGCAAATGGAGGCCAGGTGCATCTCGAATCCATGTTGGGAGTGGAAACGAAAAACAGATTGATCTCCGGACAATTTTCTACCATTGTGGTGTATGACCAGGAAGGTCCGTGTCTCCCAACGTTAAATACCCTAAACAATAACAGCTCGGGAATGGACAACAAATCCGACCTCATCATTGTCTACCGCACCTTATGCAAGCTCGCCAAAGATGCAAAATGTTTAATCCTTAAAGGTGAGTTTTTTCATACACGTATAATTAAAAAACTATAAAGAGAGATAAAGAGAGAGAGAAAATCTAATGGAGAAGAGAGAGAGAGAGAGAAAGGGAGAGGGGGAGAGAAAGAGAAACTTACGATTGAAATAGTGTATTATTATGTGTAAATGGTGTCTCTGTTGCAGATTTATATAATTTTATTGATATACAATGTTTTAGACATTTAATATCAGCCATTAACCCGACAATGAATCCGAACTCGGAACATCCATATTTGTAATTATGTATCCGAAAATATTCAGAGCCTGTACTTAAAAAGACTATTTTAGTCGCTGCAAATCAATGATGACTTATATGTCCTTTGTTATGGCGAATTCGGTGTTGTTAAAACCGTTTTATGAGTGTGAAATTAGTTTTGAAACGTGGAACGAAGTATTTTCATTGAGTGATATTGATACGGTTATGTCGTGTCAATAAATCTGCCTGAAATCGGCTTTTTTTGTTGATCTGCTTCAATATAATCGACTCATCAGCTTATTATGTAGCTGAAAATATCTGTAAAACATATATGAATAGGTTTGAGATGATGTAGACAATCAACTGTGGAGTTATCAAACAATGATAGTCACTGAAAACCGAGGCGGGGATTGATTGAAAAAAAGTCATTTAGGGTAACATCAGAACGTGTAAATGAATTATGTCCATATAATTGTGTATCAATTAATTCTTAATTGGCCTAATTAAATTTTATATCTAGTACCCAAGAAAGGATATCATTAAGTACATAAATGATATTTGATCACAAAATGTATTCCTGATGGTGTTGATTCTATGTCTTATTTACTCGGTATACGGAAATGCATCTCATGAGTTTGTGCAAGGTTCAATATGGGTGTTAAATTTCGGCACTAATTACAACTCAAGCCAAGGACTCTATGTCTTAGTGGATAATGACTGGGCTTATCTCAGCGTACATCGGAATCCTGTGGTTCGGTTTGCAGGAAATTCTAAGCGGCAGTGCTTAGCACTGGAGGTGGTCCGCGTTACATCTGTGTAGAGATATATCTAATGTATTTATTGGTACATGAACGCACACTAAGCGGCATTCATGAGTTCGTTTCGTTCATTTGATCACTTGCAGTGTAGTGAATTGAAACTTTATGTGAATTGATTTGTTTGTTTTATAATTAAATGGCTTTTACCATATTAAATGGCTTTTAGCATAGACGATACTAAAATATTTATATTTTGAAGATCAAAAGAAAAACAAAATGTAAAATGAAAACCATAAATGATCAAAATGCTAATTTTATATAATACAGCTTCAAACTGCTTATTTTTACACGATGGACGAAAACCCGTGATTATTCTTCATAACATCACTTCAATGAAGATATAAAAAGGGTACACCCTGGTTGTGTATCTTTATTCTCGTTACAGTTGCGCAAACGGTGTATCATGTCGTGTTTTAGTAGTCTGAAAACAATAGAAGGGCGTTGTCACCAGGACGCCCGGACGTTTGTTTCGTGTTAACAAAACTAAATAGCGGTCATTTGACAACTTATATCGCGGTGATATCGCCGTAAGTTCTATCCTCGTGACAATTTGACGATTATTGTATTACGCGGGTAGGAAGTTTTAAGATACATTAGAGTGCAAAGTACACAAATACAATTTTATGATTTACCAGGAATGCGGTACGTCACACTGACACGGAACTGTGCAGTTTTTGTAAATACTTGAAGATAATCTTTCCTGTTGTACACGACTCGATACGTAGAATCAGCATTTCGATACATATGTGGAAACAATTTCAAATGATTGAAACTTGTAACAAAATTTGTTTAAAAACTCGCTCATATTAGTTAAGTTGAAAGTGATGTGATCGATGTGGGTCCTCTGTAGTATTATATAAATATTTAATTCCATTATTTTATATATTGATATGGGAAACAGTGTACTTCGGACTTCATTGCATTATAACCGAGGTCATTGGTCTGTGAACATTCTATATCTTTTGTCAGATGTGAAATATGTATAACACTGACACGGTCTTGTCGGTCAGTGACTTTGAACTTTCGTTTTATGCTGAATTGTAACAAAACCAGCACTGTTAACTGAGTAAACAGTGCCTCTATTATATTTGTTATAAAATAATCTTTAAGAATTAACGAAGGCGTTGCCCTCTCGGGCGTTCTCAGGAAAATAAAGGAAGCATTTTGTGCATGACAAATACCTTTGGAACATTGAACTCCAGAGCACTTGAGAAAGTTGATAACCCGAGGCAGAGTATAACGCCAGGGACTGGTTTACTTTATTGCTTATCAACGTGGATGAAATAAAGCATTAAAACTAATTGATATTACTTTAGAGCAGTAAAAAATCATCTGTTTCCGGTCCCAATGAAAAAGATGCTTTTGAAGATAGATCAAAAGTTTAAAATTGATTTTGATTAAGTTTAGAGATATAGTACAAAAAAAGTTCGCAGCCATTCGTTTGTATCGGTCACATTTGAGTAATTATACTGTTCGATCTGTACTCTACAAAAGCAGTTATGTATGGTCGTCTGTCGGCAATAGAGAGTTCGGTTCGTTCAAGAAGATATACTTAGACCTCAAGTAATATCGGCATCCTGTCAATATATAAGCTGTCAGATTATATACGAATGCACCCGTACATACATTATAGATGATAGAGATAGGATCGAACGCGTCGGTATTTTTAAGTGTGCTTCTGACGCTGGCTAGGTCGCGTGAAGTGTACTTAAAAGCTATCGATTTCATTCGTTGCACTTCCTCATAAGTTAACGATCTTATCTTATCGATACTTTGACCTACCAAATTGGTTTCGATTTCCCGTCACCTATATTCCCAAACTGGCAAGTTTCGAAACAATTTCGTCTGATGTTACAGTGATCGTTACACATCTATTTGAACATAGATCAACATAACTGGTGAAATGTTTTTTTTTACCAATCGTGTTATACAATCTACATTGAAACGACCTGTGCGCTTATATGTTCTTCAGTAAGTTAACCAGCAATTGATTGAATCTATATTAAGTCTTCGGATTTGGTCGCGTTTCATAAGTTGTCATGGAAACTAATATCCCAGGTGTACAGGAACGGTCTATTAAATGTACCCAGTAATTAAAAACCCTAAGGACCAAGCCTGAAGCAGAATAGATACACTGTAACACCTCCTCTATTGAACAAAGCGGAACCTACTAGTCCGAGCACGCCGGAAACGATCAATATCCGATTTTAATCGATCAAAGATCGATGACCGATTATATCCCTTAAGCCATGCCACTAAGTAATACAACAAAAGGATCGATTCAGTTGGGTTATAGATAATATGGAAACTTGTATGCACAATATTCCGGAAGTAAGGATCGGGAACGGTAAGATTTACCGAATTGTATAAATATTGTTTTAGTTATTCTTGAGTGTAGAATTACAGTTTAAAAGAGGTTAACAAATACATAGTCAATCCCAAGATGTGTGATACTGATATACATTAACCAATCCTCGTAGTCGAGATTTCATCAGTAACACCATGGAGGCGGGAGGCTGACCACAATGTCGTGATATTAAACCTACACCTTTAGAGAAATCTTACCATGGTATACCTTAACATTCGAATGTCTTAAGTGTACTACTGTGATTTACTTCACTATTATCCATGCGAGACTGCTGAGTCAACAAACTGGACATTACACAGATCCGGTATTTGGCCACTTCAACGGATAGTGACCAGCAGGTGATTCATAATCTCGTAATAGAAAATTCAATTACCGTTGGTCAACAATTTTACAAATTCCAGATAAACAGAGTAAACAAACAATGTAAATAAGACTGTCCGCTATGCTGGAATGTTGACGTAGTTTTTGTATTTTCATTGTACACGTTGCTGTCGATTGTCTGATAAATGACTGACCATTCATTAGTTTCTAATGGGGCATGACGTGGTGTTAATTGCCGACCGGTGTGAAATCTACCCATATATACTTGTTACACACTGCACATACATATATGTCGTCATTCAGGTAATTAGCAATCAGGTGCGGGCGACTTTATCTGATTGATAAGAAACCTGTACATTTTGAGTGGGAGGCATAAAGCTCTCACACCCATTGTCACGAGCGTTTATATGTAAAAAGTTCATTGTCAGACCACCGCTTCTTGATGGATACAGATATTTTATTTCAGTCTAATCTTACGCATATTTAAAGAAAAATAAACATGATTTGACAAAAGAATGATCAAAAACACCCATAAACTGATCTGTTAGTGATATGAAATATAATTGTATTTTGTTGCCATTTCCGATGAACAAATCAGTTGTCAGTATATGGTAATTTCTTACTCGAGTCTAAAACGTTTTTATTTTTGCGAGCCTTGGGACGACTTTCACAAAACTTCACATGAAATTGACATAGCTCAGTTACATTTAAAATTCAAAATGTAGAGCAGAAAATCAGAAGGGGCAGCTTATTTTGACATCGCCATCGATTACTGATTGGAGTAGCCAATGAAAAACGCTCCAGGGTATATAACACGAGTGACAATGAAGAAACATTACAAGGGCGAATTCACATATTATTAAAGTGAATATTCGTTGACGTTCTTAATGTCTTATCTTTCTGGTCGCCCTAGTCTTATTCTCTACACCTTAAAACCAAACTACTGCATTCATTTAAACCGCAGAGAAACATCTTTACGTGTGATAATAACCACAACGCCATATATGTTTATGATAATGGATATCCTTATGCTGTCATCTCATTTTATGCAAATTCAGAACATCCGTGCATGTGTAATAAAATCATATACATGTATATATGTCAGTTCTGTCGGACTTTCAACACCATTCCGTCATGTTGTGTATACGTATACTTAATGTTACTGAGTAACTTAAAGTGACACATTTAGATATAATTTATATAACAAGCTTTGCTTTATTAGAAAGACGTCAGTTGGTTTTGTGTGTTAGACACTGTGAACCACTTATCACTTACCACGCTAATGAGTAATAAATGGTGAACTGTCATTCCTATATATATATACCGCACGTGTTCATGTGTGTGAATTACCTACACCCACAGAGCCCGTCCAGGTGCTTGTAATTATGTATATACATTATTTATACAATTAAATGAACGACACTCCTGATAACATTGATGGTTTACGATTTTTATCAGCGTTTTTAATCGATTATGATAATCATGGTGGAAAAGAAAAAAACTGAAAGTAAAAAAGTCATGGGTTGGTAAAGTGTATTACATACGTGGCTATATTTGTAAAACAAATGTATACAAAAATTGAGATATAGCAGATGAAAAATGACATGAACATTAAGTATATATCAATGTTTCATGTGAAACTGAAACCTAAGACCCCATTCATCTCTTTAAATGGACTATTACGAGCGCGCGTAGACCAAAAAACTTCGTTTAATACTTCAGTTAAACAGAAAATCGATAGTTTTGAAAACAAGCGATACAATATCAAGTTTATGTTTTTGATACTTCAATGTGTAGATATTTATTGAGGTGCTCTTTTGTGGATCAAAATACATACCATTTACAAAGCTACTAAAAAATAAAATGGGATTGGCAATTTACCCCCATTTGTATAATTAAGTATGTATTGATGTAATTTACCATGCGTTAAATGTGTGTCACGTGTTATGTATTTTCAGGTGGTTACAACACTTTTAAACAACAATTCCCGTCACTATGCACCAACCAAAGTCAAGAGGACGTCGAATCAACGGACACCTCCAACTCTCCACTCTTCCAGAGCCTCTCGGTTCCGGTACGTAGTAACATTTAGAATTGTATGCTTGTACAACTAATGTAAGCAGTGCAGCAGATTGGTATACTAATGCTTTCATAAATATCACCCGCTCGAGTTTTTTTTTACGTTAACATTTTTACTTACAAATGAAACTTGATAATACTTTCCACAATTTTATAATCAATATAATGATTTGAATGGTTATTGTTGTCGTGTTCGTGTTTTAAATTTTGCTGTTGTAAATATATACAAAATGAATTTTAAATGTGTAATTTGACCTGGTAAATATGATTCCAGACAATATTGAATGTATTAGTTATTGAAATTTCTGCCCCTTTCAGTCGGAACCAGTTGAACTCCTGCCTCATCTATATATTGGCAACGCCCTGAGCGCCGCAGGAAAGGATGTTCTTCTTGCGCACGGTATCACCGCCATCTTGAATGTGTCAAACAATTGTCAGAATCATTTTGACACCGACTTCCGGTACAAAAATATCCCCGTCGATGACAACCCATTGGTTGACTTGTCTACCTGGTTCATGGAATCAATTTCTTTCATAGGTACGTAAACTTCCCTTTTTTTGTGTTGAACGGTTAGGAGGGAAACTGTTTTGGACGATAACAACAAACGTTCATCTTTGAAACATTGAAAACAAATATTAGATATCGATACACAAGTTCTGAAATTCATGAGCAATTAATCACGCCATTTTACATACCGTATATGATTTTTGACCGGAAACGGGGCCGTGAAGTGCTCACGATTTCCGGTAAGTCGTCAAAGTAAATTTCTCAGTGTGACTCAGACGTGGTGACACATAAGACAGCTGTTCATCTGAGCGGTATTGTTATCTCTCTTAGAAACCGAGTTTTACAAGGCTGTCATATTGATAAGAATTTATCTACGTAAAATTGAAAATGCACATATTTTAAAATCAAGATACACGTCAACATATTTTGCGAATTTTAAGCGAGTCGGTAAGTAAATTGCAACGGTTGTAACAGGGTACAAGATTAAAAAACATGCCTTGGAAACAACAACGTCAACACAAACTTTAATGCTTACCTAAATAATACCCAACAGGGAAAAATGGCAAAATGATATTTTCGTCTTATTTCGAAGAAGAAAAGTGAAATTGAATCCTAGTTATACACGAGTGGTATAGCTCAATTCTCAGTAGTTTTATCATAAAACTACGATGTCTACTATGTCGAGTCCCTTCTTTAACATTTTTCTCGTTGTTGTTTCAACATGATTAGAAAACTAGTGCCAGGGCAAGCTATTTAGACTAGTTACGGTAGCTTAGCTGGCTATGTGAGAAATTATAATAGTGTCACCGGAGCCAGTCCGGATCGATGGAACTAACACCCACGCGCTCGTCGGCAGACACTGCTGATGAAACCGACAACAGACACACACACCACCATCACTGTAGGGAATCTGAACGTAGAAAATGTTGTCGAAGGATAGGCTGAGAATTAGATTATTGGCAACTTTAAAGTGGCATCACACACAAGCTGCCTTTATTTTATTCTTCACAAAGCAAATACGTGAAGAATACATGAATTGAAAACTCGCTCCAACAAATGCCTGATTCCTAGGAATCACATAATTAGTGTGCATAGTTTTCATTATCTGATCTCCCGATGAGTGACGTTCATTAGTCTAATCATATTACAGCTACAGTATGTAGCATCAACAGCGATTTCTCGTTATCGAAGTAGACAAATCAACACATTCGCGATGCAGCACAACTTCTTTAAATTGACATCAGAAATCTTGGAAATGCTGAGGTAATCAATTTCCGCAGCAGTTAATTGATAGAATGATGATGTAATTCTTCAGTAGTTATAACATGAGTGTTTTGTTGATGTTTAAGATATTGCAAAAACGACGATATATATATATAAACACCGGGATCTCTATCGATTTTTTGGCTATAGAGCATGGAAGGATGAAAGAATATTAAATTAATCATTTATATAAAACGTCTTTTCATGAAAAGTATAAAATGACAGAAATCAATAATTTCTTTTAGTTACTGTTTTTATTGAGTTTTAATTAAGCTCTCCATATTCGTCAACCACTGTAGACATGGCATATTAATAGAACAGCCCAAGGAATGATATAGAAAATTGACAAAACTTATTGTACTTTCCAAATAAAGCAAAATAGTTTGAATATTCAGTGTCATTTGTTTGTATATTTCAGATGATGTCAAGCGTCACGGCGGGAAGACCCTCGTGCACTGTCAGGCCGGAATCAGTCGATCTGCTACAATATGTCTCGCTTACATCATGCAGAGTCAATGTTTAAGCTTGGACGAAGCTTTCGAATTTGTGAAGTCTCGTCGGAGCGTGATTTCACCAAATATCAGTTTCTTACAACAGCTTTTGGACTTTGAGAAAGAAATTCAAACGCGCAATAACAAGAGGAAGTACTCGCCCCCAGCGTCTCCATGTCGGCTCGTTACGTCAACGTCACCGGCATTTTCATTCTTTGGTCATGAAGAAATACAAGCGACTACAATATTGCATAGCCCTGTGCAACTGTTGCAGAGTCCGGTATTAACCTTCACCTGAGAATTTGAAGTACACCCCAGTACCCGTTCATCCAGGTGAAAACCACATCAACCATTTTGTGGATTTTGTCCTTGAGTCGCCAACTTTAAGGCGGGTTTGAGTCTTCAAGTGAATCATTGAAGTATAATGGCAGTCAGGTTTGTAGTGTCGTATTTAAGCGACACAACGGACAGCGAATGAAATATTTAAGATGGCCTCGATACTGCCTATGAGCAAAGAGATGTGTGGAATTGGTTTATATCACATCGGGAAAGCGGAGCGAAGGGACATTTTTCTACTTACGAAATAGGTGCAGCACGGTTAAACTATGGAAACACCAAGGTTACGAATGATGCATTCCAAAATGTATTATACGGGTTTTAAACTGACCTATGGTTGTCCAATTACGCAGACCGGAAATGCAGCAATTGCCAGCTCTGAGTGATGAACAGTTGAAAAGATTCTAAGAGTGTTATGACACAAAATAAGGTATTGTTACGTTTTCATCGCCAGACTTACGAAAGTCACATTAAAAGACATTTTGAAAAGTGATTGTATTTAAAATGATGGTGCAATATGGCCGGAAGTTCAGCTTTCAGGCCACATGTAAATATCTTTAGTCACGTGATTTAAGTTTTATGCACTTTTTTACTCATGCATGTTTACGGAAATTGACGTTATTTTATCGATAAATATTGTGTATTTTTATATCATATCGCAATAAAAACAACAATAATATCTCCGAAACACTTTCACCTTGATAGAGAAGATCGGAATGGAACGCTCGGGTTTTGTGAGTCTTAAAATAGAAATAAAAATGAATTTCACATGAAGCTTTTGAAGAAAACAAAAAAATGCTATACAACTTATATTTTACTCGGTCACTCAGAACGTATCTAAGGAATGTTTTTAATTAAAATGTCATTATCGAGTGCTTTTTATCACTGGTGTTGGTTACTGCTTGTATCGCCACATAATGAATATAACAATCTTCTCACTCGCCTATACATATTCTGAAATATGTCCGAATATTTGTGGTCACTCATTTTCATTGTGAACAAAAATTCGGCAAGAAAAGACAATGTTTTTGATGTTGTGATATTTACAAATAGTTTACCCGTAGAACTAACTGTGATACCAAGATGTTTAGCTAGTGTGAATAAAGATAAGAATTGATTCCCGGGTATGGGAGAATCAATAATTTGTAATTTTGTAGATGTATAAATAATACATTATTTATTTTTCGTATACATGTTGATTTGTTGTGCTAAGAAAATTGTAGATATAGATTTTGTATTGAATTGTAAAATTATGCACACATATTTTCTTTATCAGTGAAATCACGGATTTCAATATTTCCGTGCTTGAGTGACAGATTTGGTTAATTATGAAGATCTTATTCAAACAATTAATACACATTCAATTCTAAAAACTGGATAAGGTACAGAAAATCAGGATATAAATATTGAGCAATATTGTAGAAAATATGTTATATTCTTTGACAAAAAATGAGAAAAATCTGTACAAAAATTAATTTTTCGTCATGCTTCATATTTAACTCAAACGTTGATGTAATCAAGTTGAAATTACTTTGAAATGCACTACCGTATATATAAATGTAATTTTTTAAAACATTGAACATTTAAAATGATATTGTCTCTTTTTCTTATTCATACGAAATCGATACGCACAATTTCAGAGTTACATATATTTTCCATTTCGTATACAGTGTATGTTTAAATGAGACATGAGATATGTGATTGGAATATTCTTAAGCTACCTATTTGATCTGTATGTTGTACTAGTACTTTCATCTCTCAAACCGTTCTTTATTTAGAGAAAAATACTGAAATGGAAGTTGAAAAATTTCAGTGAAACGAATATCATTGCTTCTGTTTCGTACACGAATCGAACGATTTATATGAAATCAACAAAACTTTACGAATGGAGTGTCGGATTTGTGGCAGAGTAAGGAGGTCGCCGGTTTGAGAGAGCTCTGTGTCGTTTTGGTCAAACAGTAATAACTATGAATACTTTTGATTTACTCCGAAGTTACATTAATATTTGTTCAATTTAAACTTCGAAGGTCGAATAAAAGTTGAAATTAATCCAGGACGTATTCGTGTGTATTTTATATACTATTGTACCTATATACTATTGTACCTTGTTACTTACAAGGTAAAGTCGGGAAATCTTTAACATATTCTATAAGTAATATTTTGATTCCTTGTACCAGAAATATCAATAAAACTCGAGAGATTGAACGACTCTTTACCTTTCTATCCCATGTTGGAACAAACTGGACCTGGACATAGGACACAATAATTCATACTTGTTATTTAAAAATTGTCCGATATACATTCGCAAATCCGGGAGGTTGAATAGATATTTCTTGCCTTTTCTCAGCTTTCTCTGACAATTCAAGAAGCACTCTTTGCATGTCTTTATGACCAGAATTCGTCCAATCGAAAAATGAGCTGTTTGAGGTACCTGCGGTGTAGATGTTTGTGCAGTTACCTACTTCGTTCGAGAGAAACATGTTCTTTCATAGACCCGATCAACTAACAGCTAGGCTCGGGGTTCCCCGCTACTGCGGTTTTGCTGTCATTTTGACTTTTTGTCTAAATAACATTTTGCCAAAACACAATTTTCCCTGCAAAGCCCTTTCAGCTATAGTACTTAATCTCACGATCAATATTTCCTTCCAAGAAATTGTTGCTGTGTCATCTTAGGAAGAATTCATTTGTTTAGGACTCAAAGCCCTGACAATGCCAAGTTCATAGAGGGATGGGTGTTTAAGGGGACATTAATAAAGAAAACAAAGCACAATAAAAGAGGGCATTTTGGAATGAAAGGAAATAGAGCTTTGTGGACAGAAAGGAAAACTCTAAATTCCGAAATGGAGACAAATTGTTTGTTTGCTTGGTTTGTTGTCCCGTGAACAACCAGAGTTATTTTGAGGCGGGGTTTTATTTGCAGTGTCTTTGGCTACCTTAATGAAAAACATACGGAAGGCCGGTCGCATTCTCCCGAAGCAATTAGGATAAAAAGTCTTGACCATGGACACTATTCATGGCAGTACAGACCTGTCCGTTTCTCATCTGCTTGAGTAAAACACAACCCATCCACCGCGGATAGGAAGCGTCGAACCAGGCAACCTAGGGTCTTCTTATAAGACTATGTACCCTGTACCGTCTGAGTTGCCGCAGCCCCCACAATTGAGACAGAGAACATATTTAGGACGTAAATCAGCATCTATGGTTATATGATGACGGGCAAACAGGATATGTCTCAATTTAAAAATATGAAACAATTCGTGATGATGCAACAATATTTACATTTGTACTTTATGTTTGACATTTAAAATAGACCCAGGTTATTCATTCCAGGTATTTGTTACCATAGGAATAATAGTACAAATGACTGCAGGGTATATAAGGTTATATAAAAAGTGACGGTTTAAAATATTCAACATTGTGCTCTAGCATAAATTCTTTGAAGTGTTGGAGACTGTTAAATCCCCTGTTAAAAGTCAATGATATTTCGATCTTAAAATGAGAATTTCCAAACTTCCAGTTTACCTTGACTGGTCAATATTAAATAACTTCACTCGTGTCCTTCACCTAGAGCTAGACGTAACGACAAGTTTAAGATGTTGAATTACACGAAGTTTTCCCTGGATTAAGGATAGACGATGTTGACAATAAATAAATAAATTTTGTGATTCACCGTGCAGTTGGAGTTTTACTGTTGATGAACTGGGCTTCACGAACACCGTCATACACATGACCTTTTATACGCATGTGCGTAGGAGTTAGAGGATGTTGGACATGAAACTAAAAAGGCCGAGAATAACAGCTTTCATGTTCTGAAGAAACCACATTATTTGCCTGCCAATTGCTTCCGGGTATAGCGTGCGTGCGAAGAAGCTTGAAAAGCATAGTTGATGGAGTTAGCTTGAAAATACGCAGTTGAAAGAAGCAATGAGAAACATCGTTTTTGTCAAGCTGACAATATATATATATATATATCAACGGGTCAGTGAGTTCATTTCTCTAGGTTGATGTACTTCATTGTAACCAGAAGTGACGTCAAACGCCTTAGAATTATGCTTTTTATTTTGAAAGTGGAATCAATAAAGATGTCCTCATTTGGTGACTTACACATTTACAGTGTTCACACACACTAGGATGTAACATTATGCTCGGTAATTTTGTTTTACATGATAATACATATCGCCTTATATCATATGTTTTAGTGGTTTTTTAACAGATGAAATGTACAGGGATGACATAAAAATAGAAAGAAACGCATGATGAAGGAAACTACAGAGTACTTTTCTTATCTTATATAAAGACAAAAAAAAATCTTAATATCTTATATATTATGGTCTCCGAAGTAGTTACATACATTGGTACACGTGTATTTCCTAAGCTAAAACCTTTTGAATTAACATTATTTTTTCCTAAGATGTTATGATATATTTATTCAGTGTCGAACCAGGAAACAGGAATGTGAGAATATGCGTAACATGTAAGATATAGTAGATATATGTACATTGTATCCTCTCGAATCAGTTTATCGTCGAGCTGAGTAAGAAAAATTGCTGTTATATGTTGCTGTCGAGCGGAAAAGGTCTTTTGATAGTTTTTGGGCAGTAATAAAGGCCCTCATTGTATGTCGGACGAAACAGTGCGCATTTGTAAATAAGCTGCTTGAGAAGCGGAAATCATAATAAACAGGTTTAATTGAAGTAATTTGCACACAAAGAACAAATGAAATTAACGCACGAGCCATTTCTGCAGAATAACTACCAACTAAACATGCTCTATCACAGGCTCCCATTCAGTGATTGAAAATAGTAAACATATCTTGTTACCGCCCACGCGATTGAAAAGTTCCTGCCGACCGCGCTCTCATCTTTTTGCACAGATCGGTAGAAGCTCAATTTTCCAGTCAAACCTTATCTGTCTACATCCCACTGTGTAAATATTATAGAGTGATATTTTAATAACATTTCTAAACAGTTTGTTAGCATAAACGGTTAGACAGTACAGCAGCACTAAATGTAAGCGAGCATCAGTATCTGACTGCTATTATTACCAGCTATAGATAAAGGAACCTAGAGGGTGCTGGCGGAAATTCACGATCACTGAGTGGCGTATTTCATCAATCTGATTAGGTTTAATCAATCTCCATCTTAATCTGAAATGCTGTCTGCTTCGATGTGTTTGTGTCAGCACACATGACTTGATTTGGTACATATGACCACGGACTTGAATTAACTATACTGAAGTTCGTGACATAACCATGGAAATGTACATTTGTATCTAAGTCAGTGATACATAATGTTTAAAAATCTATAATACAAATCAATATGATATAAATGATATAAATCTTCAAGAATTTGTCCCATTTCAGCCATTACCCGAGGATATGATTGGTCATAAATTAAAAAAAATACAAAGTTCATCAACTTTATACAGGTATACATCTTAACTTACGTCACAAAGACGTAAACTAAGGGTAACTACGTCCTTTGTACCTGGTAAGCCCAGTCAATGCATTTAATAGAGAAGGGAAGCAACTCGTATTTTGGTAGAAACTATTGGGGTTCATATACAAGGGACAGAACTCTGTCATATGTCCTACACGGACGTATTGTTTCTCAGTGCTATTTTGTAAAACGTCTACTATGAAACATGTATCTCGGGTACTGTTTCAAGACAAGAAAACTTCTAAACCACTTCAAAAAAAATCAAAAAAAATACTGTATGTTTGTTTGATCCCCAATGTATGGAAACGCGGGTAATACCGATTTTTGTAGAATCAGAAGTTTTGTATCTCCTCTGCAGTACACTATTCCAAATAGATGCTCCTGCCTGCATCTTTATTTTCTTTTTCTCGAGTTGTTTTATTTCCTTGTATTAGGACAACTTAATAATAAAATTGATCCTACAAAAATAAAATGATTATTGAAAATTTTCTATTTAAATATAAAATACACACATTAACGTCCATTAATCCTTTACATCATTTTATAACAGTGAAAAAGACATTATAGGATAATTGTCCTATTAATGTGTGATTTATGAAGACCACTTTTTTTTTTGCAATAAGTCCAGCTAACATGGAAAAAGACGAATAATTTCATACATCGCATATAAAAACGGATCTTATTTTACCAGATCGATTAAGCTGACATTTTCACCTCAAACTCGACATAATTTCTGCTCTACATCTGTGTTGTTACGTCACAATGCAATCTCTGAGCATGTGATGTCTTTACAGTGTCCAAACCTGAGATCACAGTAGGCGGATATACAAAATTCACTAAATAACAAGGCAACCATGTAATAAAAGAAAATTAATCATCATCATCATCATCATCATCATCATCATCATCATCATCATCATCATCATCATCATCATCATCGTCATCATCATCATCGTCGTCGTCATCATCATCATCATCATCATCATCATCATCATCATCATCATCATCATCATCATCATCATCATCATCGTCGTCATCATCATCGTCGTCGTCATCGTCGTCGTCGTCATCATCATCATCATCATCATCATCATCATCATCATCATCATCATCATCATCATCGTCGTCGTCGTCGTCGTCGCAAGTCATTATTGTGATGTCACAAGGAAAGGGATGACGTCACAAAATCCCAGAATGGTGACCGGGAAGTGTAACTCTCTCATTTGGTAACATAAAAATGTTATATTTTAAATGTTTGATACAACAGCATAAAACAATGTCAATCTGAGTCCTGTTTCATCTGGTTTATCATGGTTTTTAGGATATCCTCACTTCCACAATGATGTTGTACTGAGCTAGTATGAAAATTGATGAGTATGGAAGATGTGAATTGAATCTTTAATTGAGGCATAAGTACAAATACATTGATATACCTAATATTTTTTTTCTTTTGCCAATTCGACTTTATAAGGCACCGTATGATGGACCACGGTGTGGAGAGGAATTATATTTACCCAGTTTGAAATATCTGTATCATTAACAGGTGACGAGACGCTGAATATTTTTCGTCTGATATTTCCTTTCGTAAATTGGACGGACAGAAAATGATATACTTTGATTTGACATATACATGTATACGTGAACTAAACATGATTATTTTGATTTATTTCGTTGTTTCAATTTTCGCTTCAAAATATTCTAGCCTTCTGCCAGACGTAACCAACTTATCACGATCTCATTTTGAAAAGTATCCAATCCACTTTTTAAGCAAAAAATCGTTTACGCCCGTTGTCAATAAAGTTTTAAAAAAAATATACGAATCATCACTGTTTGCTTGTTTCAGTATGTGTATTTGTTTTATATTTCATTATTTCATTTTCCGATTTATTAATTTAGCAAGAAAGATAATAGACAAACAAATTTTGCCAATGGACGTTTTTCATTCTTTTCTTTTCAAATAAAAATCATCGATATTTTGAAATACAAAGCAGACTCCCCTAAACCAGGGCATAACTATACTCAAATACTACATGATTATTGTACATGTACGTCCCTGACTAAGCATAATAAATGTGACGCACTGTTTATCATTCATAAATGCCAATTTCTTTTTTCCTTATTTCAGATATTATAACCCATGTCAGGATATCACGCACTAGTGAACATCTTTTGAATTGGATGCACTGAAACGCGTTGTCTATGTCGAGACCTCACGATTTCTTGGTGGGTTTCAAAAGCACGTGGCAATGTTTACTCCGGAAGTAGATTACGCGAATTAATTCGCGGACTTTAAATTGCGTCCATAGTTACGTTGCCTCGGCGGAATATTAAGCAAATACACACTGGCTATAAATACTTCTTAACTTCTAAGCATTGATACGTATATTTTTGATAATACTTGTACAAAAATATAGAAGTATTACAAATAAAAACTGAATTAACGATTGTTTACTTAGCGTCCTATTTTAGCGGAAGGATATTCGAACAGTGTGATCGGGTCCAATCCGGGAGATCAAGCATGGCGGATGTATCGACGATGGGATCGCATCCCTTGAAGAGTCGTTTATCGACTTCATACTTCCCTAATATTCCACCTGCTGCACCTAAGGCTGCAATCTCGTACTGCAAGTAAGAAAACCATATGGTGCATATTTGTATTGACTTGTGTCATGCTTTACTTAGCAGTAACTACCGAACGAAAAATGCAGACGACATATGATAAGTGATTCTCGATAAGATCAACTACACAGAAGATCAATCGAATTGAAGACGATTTTACAATTTCTATTCATATAAGTCAATATCACTACCATTTCACACTAAACAATTTTTAACTCTTTAACATTATGAAGTGTTTATGGTTGTATCAATAATTCTATGAAACTAATTTTATGTGCTTTTAGTTTGCCACTTCTGTCAGGTAGAGACATTGATTTTTGATAGCCATATCTTGATCAGAAGTTGATGACCGTGAACTAAGTCATAGTGATTTGATTAGATGCTGGTGTCTGTACCTGTTCATATTAAAACAATGGTGGATATTAATATTTTCTTATCATAATATACTTGCACATTTACAATGCTGTTTAATAGGTTTTTCTGTAATAATGCACCAAAATCAAATTCATTTCCTCTAAACTCCCCACTCCAACACAAACACACATAGTTTTCTCAGCTGTGGTGAACACTGTATGTGGGTGTTTCTGTTCATTTTGGCCCCCACCAACCAATCACAGACATCTTCTGTTCTACTCTTTTTTTACGTTCTATTCTCTAATCATGCATATAGGATATGAAAACACAGAACCATTTCAGTAATCCTGTAGAAGTTGAGAGTACAGGTTGCGTTACTAGCCTTTGGCTAGTGGGAATTTCCCTTAAGTTGAGCAGTGGAGTGTCTGGCCAGAGACTGAAGGGTCGCTAGTTCGAACCCTAGCGCTGGCAGGGTGTTTTTCATTACTCCTTCCTATTACAATCAACTACTGCTTTCCTGATTTGTAACTGTCTTTGGATGTACAATGTACATGTATTATCACACTTCGCTGTAAAATACATGCTCTATTGCAAAATATATCCTACTTTTCGTAAATTCTTCCACTTTCTTCTCTATCCGCTTTCATGTGTATATTCTGTTAAAGCCCAACCTCCTTTGTTTCATCAATCTGTTAATGGGTACATTTACTGTTTTAAATCACTTTACTATAATCCAATCTTAGATTCTCTGTGCCTTTCGTCTTGTTTTTATCAAATAGTCTCTTACACTTTGTATTCTGAATTTCATAGAGAATCAAGTAGAGGACCACTGAATGAAAGTGATATTATAGATGCTTTTACCAGCATACAGTAGAATGGTGAATCTTTTTGAAGAATGAATTTGAATGTTTAATCCCGATGGAAATAAAGACAAAATGTGAGTTGAATTCACCAATAACATGCCTCAAAATGCCAGATGTTGTCATAACACTTATATTTTGAAAGTTTGAGTGCCCCAGGATCAAACCCTGGTTTGTTTATTTGAGAATTCCTCCACCTCGGTCCCTTACCCCTTCATTATCCCCAAACTCGCTGTTCTTGGTGGTATATTGCTTAACCTTAAAATAGAACAAGTAGCCTGCATTGCTTTAACTCTAACACAGCAATACATTGTAACTAGACTTGTTTGTTTTGTTTGAACATTCTAATTAGACAATACGTTGGTAATTAACTCAATTTCTTAATTGATTTTCAGGTCCGTCAATGATGCTCCATACACGGCACTTATGGGAGTGGTCGTGGATGCTCGTCAGCCAGATAGGGTATGTATTCTCATAAAGACAGAAAAACAGCATACAACATGAAATATTTATTGGAACATAATATCAACCCATGGTAATTGATCAGTGAAATTTATTCATTGGTTATATAACTTGTCATATTAAACAAAATTAAAGTAGGGAGGTTTCAGATTTAAAGCAGTGAATAGATTCTTTATTACTAGAAGTGATAGAAGCTTTAATTTTCAGTTGTTAAAGTGTTTCTTTATTTTTTGTGAATACATATACATTTCATAAAATACTTTTGGTATCCAATTTCAAGTCTGCTATAAAAGCTCAAAAACTTTTTTAATATGAATTATGAATATATCTGTAAAATAACATCTTGAAATGACTTGATCACCACTTTTGATAAAAACTGCTTCAAAATTAGGGAGTTAGTCCCTTATCTGTAGTGAATTTATTGAAGTCTTCAAACTAAACAACCCCTGCACATTATAGATATGATGTAATTCACAAAATATATCTATAGAACCACAAATGTCAAAAACAAAGAATATGAAAAGAAAAATTTACAGCCTATCAATTGTGATATATATTTTCACAAATTATGATGAGAAGATTGTTCATTTTGCAACTTGCTACATATCAACTTGTAGAATTTAGAATGTAAGCAAGTCATATTGGTACCACCCTATAAGCATAAAAACCTGTGTGATATTCGTTCAATCTGATACCATTGGAATCGTTAAAATTAAAATCAATTAGATTTAGAAAAGTTTATTTTGAAAATTAAATTCTAGGAAACATTACTAAAAACACACTGTTCCTCTTTGAAGAGGCAGGATAAAACTATTTTTTCATGTTTTAGGTGCATTTTTTACTCGTTAACTTGAAGAGAAGCTCTTTTAAAAAAGAACAGTAAATATATATATATTATATGGATGAAAAGAAGTGGCCTTTTGAAAAACAAATTGTTAGCTTTTCTTATATCTAGGGTTCTTAGGAGGGCACATTTTACAAACAGAATTTGATACATTAGACAGAATGTACTTGAAAAGCAGTAGTTGATATTGAACTGTTGAGGAATTACGGATTTCACAGAAGCTTGTACTTAATTTAGCATTGTTAGCTTGAATTGTGCTTTGAAATCATAAGTTCAGCAAGCTTTTGATAGGATTTAAAAATGCCCGTCATATTTTCAAAAGTTTTCAGTTTTAGATGGAAATCTAGAGGACTTTGTAGCAGAATGGATTGGGGATATTGAAAAAATCTAATACTATAATGTACAAGAATTGAATAAAAAGTTATTGCAAATTCACACCTTTTAAGAAAGGGATTAAAGCTGACCTGTATATCAAATGGGCGTTGATATATGGCAGTGTAGTGTATAATTCCATCTTGTAAGAGGATTATAATCAACAATGTTGACAGTGGACTTGAATTGGTGTTTAAATAGCGCTCAAAGATTTTCAATAAACTGTTAAGCTGTGTTATATGAACAAGTCTCGCACAGTTATTAAACAAATTCGATTTTGTTACTCAGAGTCTGATATTGTCATACTCAGTTATTGATATAAAGTATTTCGAAGATAGAACTTTGTAGATAAGCCATTTTCTGTTTATCTTAATGTTTACTTACAGAAATATGCACCTAGTTGACGCTGATATTTATCAATATTAATGGATTTCGTATTTGTAAGGTCATAAATCATTCTATAGCTGAGCTTGTAGGTTTTTAATACAGGACATTTGTCATTAGACCAAAAAAAGTTTTCTGAAGTATATTAATTTATTCAAAATATTCTATTTTGCAAACTAATTGAAACAGAAAGTGTAGATGAATAAGAAACTATGTTGCTGCAGGTCAGGGAATGGAAATAATGATTTTGATATTCATGACATACGTAATCATTTATCAATTTTCTCTAATGCTGGTGGCCTAGTTATTTCTCAGATAGCCTTGATATGACAGATTTCATGTTGTAACAAATATCTATTATGTCTCAGGGTTCAATCTCCACAATATTTTGTCATATTGTCCAGTAGTTTCACAGGCTTAAGGAAATAGAGACAAAAAATAATTATTTGAAGAGATCAAGAAAGTGTTTTATTTTCTTTTGTAACCAGTGTTGTTTTAGTAAACAGGTTAAATGAAACAGGAATTTCCTTCTTGGAGCAGGAGTATGTCACACTGAGAAAATGCTATCTACTTCTTATTGACGTGGCTATAGAGAAAATTTTTCATTACTTCAATCAGTACTAGGTGTTAGTTTAGTATGCAATGGTTTTTGAAAAAGAAAGTCAACAAATCGTCATTGATCATACTCTTATTAGAAAATGTAATATTCTAGATCTTTAACTGGAACGGTTTTTGTTTGTCAAGTGAGCACTAGCTTTAATTTGCAGTCGTCATTGATTGCTGATATACAATT
The DNA here is from genome assembly GCF_031769215.1 of Ylistrum balloti. NCBI lineage: Eukaryota > Metazoa > Mollusca > Bivalvia > Pectinida > Pectinidae > Ylistrum > Ylistrum balloti. The sequence continues at coordinate 441,440 of NW_026782216.1, forward strand.
GAGAGTTTACAACTGAGTAGGGTTTACTTATCAACACGTAATGAATACATAACTTGTATGAAAATGATATGGGCTAACGAAATGGGCTAAAGTATAGGCTGGCTATTAGTGTGAAAGCTTTAGACAATATCAACAATACAGAAAATGGTTTCTTTTTATTTTAGTTAAAATTTTAAATCTACCAAAATGACTGATGGTTCTATATCTCTGATTGTAAAGTGGTTGTTATATGTGGTTTCAATGTTTGTGCTATATATGGAGACATAACCATTTTGTTTTAAGCATTCCCTTTGAATTTCTTAGGGAATACTTGAAACAGTTTTTTTTATATGAATTTCTTAAACATTCATTGTTTTAACCACTATAAGTTTTATTTGACAAATGTTTTACCAGGTGAAGTCACACTCATATGGTGGTGAAGTGATATGCTATGTGAAAAGGAATGAATCAAATGAACAGTCATTTATTTCAGTTCATATTTTCACAGTAGTACATGAATGTTCAACTGTGTCAATATAGCTGTTAAAAGCACTTTACAATAAAAATGATAAATATACAAAGAGGTCGCGACCATAAACATTAACAAGTGTAGGTATGCTTGTGGTGTCTGTTTGTTTTGCTAATAGTTTAATTCCCTTAAAGTTTACACTACTCAAGGATACACTTATTGACCAAGTACTTTTCAGAATGTTGTCATGAAAAAGACTTGAACTGAAAGAAAAATTGTAGCAACACTGGATGTTTTTAAGTCACAGCCAATCTGTGTATTGTGTCAGGTTCTAAAATGTGAAAGCTTTGTCATCCTGATTAAAAAAATCGGTGTCCTGAAATGTACAAAGCCAGTTCATGTAAGAAAATCTAGTATTATGAATAATTGAAGAGATTATTTCCTTTTTTGATATTTTAAGAAAATTCAGTTTTAGAAAAAGAAATTTGCTTATTTTGTAGTGTATATTTAAAAACTTATACTCCTTAAGCTGACAAGTAAAGGGAACAAACCACCTAAATTAAGTTACGGCATTAAAGCTAAACCAGTATTACACATAATGTCGACTGTAATTTATTTGTGATTTTTTCTAAAGGTTCTTTTAAACATGGAGCTACAATGTACAGCACTAAATTGGCTATATTTCAAAGGTATAGTGAAACTTGAAGCTTTTCGGTGGAGAACATATATATAAATCTCTTGTGACGATAGGGAGTGGAGTTCAGGAGCCGACTGGCTTCTGTGTGGGGCTTAAAACTTGGAATTATTGATTATATTTCAGACTGTAGTACACTTAAGTGGGACTTGTATATATACTAGCTGTAGATTTTGAGGTCTCTTAGGAGCTGAGGGCGTTCTATGATATTCAAGTTGGGGGTGTTGAATTAGGGTGGAAATATGCAGAAACTTTAATTTCAATGGCTTATATAATAATGTTTTCTTCATATAAAGAGATAATGTTTATGAAGAAGGGTGAAAAAACCCCAAAAAAACAATCATATCTGTTTGGTCTGCTGAATAAATATTTGAATCAGTCATGACTAGTTTTCATTTAGAATTTAACCCAAAAAAGAGCAAGTAATTATCAACTGATTGCTATTATTAATTGACCATTATTTGTCATCAAGTGCTTTCTTTTAGTTACATAAACAATTTTTTTTTGAACAAAAACACTTTAAATAAAAATGAAGTGAACAGGGGCTGGTAGCATACAGGTACCAAGGTTATCACTGATGAAGGCATGCACAAACAAACTGATTACTATTTAAACCACATTATGTAGTTAGTGGGAGATGTGAAAAGATATGATGTATATGAAATTTGTAAAATTTGAATGCCTTAAGGATATTAATCTGTAATGTCATATTTACATCAACCAACATACTTCAGCTTAACAGATTTTAAATAAGGCGTTGATATGAAGATCAATCTGTGATGTGTTTTACACACTTCAAATGATGTAAGTTCAAAAGGTGTTTGCATGTGACTTTAAAGGATGGGTATTATTATTTGTTTATAACATTATTTTGCCTGTAGCTTAATCATAACAGGTCTAATGGTATTGAGAATCGGGGGGGTTGGGGGAGTTGTGGGGGGTTGGGGTTGTGAGGGTGATTGGGGGAGGTTGTTTAGTCTGTTGTTTATAGCATTAGTTGTTTAGGGATTGGGGGGTATTGTATGGGGGTATAATGTGGCATATAAAAGATTCCAGAGTTGATTGTGTATGACCAGAGTGATTATCTGTAGAAATGGTATTTATTGATATATTGATACAAGAAGAAATGCTTTTAACACTGTATTATCTCCCTGTCACAGCATTGATTGCACACAGTTTAAAAGTTTTCAGGTCATGGTTTTTAATCTATTAAATGTACATAAAAGCTGTGAGTAGTTTAAAATCTTAGAAGATTTTATGATTTAACTTTAATTTAAAGTTTGAAACTAATTTAAATAGAAAATGCTACAGAACTTTTAAAATTCAAGAGATATAATGGAAATCCTTAAATTTGATATTTTTTTATACATATCACCTGGACATCATTTTAAATGAATATAATTAGTTACTATCTTTCTTTGAAATTTAAATTTTAACCGACATAACATTACCATGGTATACCATTGTTGTATCACATATGAGATGAATCATTGCATGAAACTGATTGGGATCTAAAATCTCTATATTTGTATCTCATTTTCTGTCAGGTTTAGGTTTGGGGTCAACCTATATGTATGTTGGTTGGGGGCCGAGGTTTTGGGCCCTGAATATGTACTGTGGATAGTTTTGATATACAAAATGAGTTTAAATTGAAAATTTGACTCTCTTCTGAATGACCATGACTATGAAGGCACTTGAATTTTGATGAACCGTTTAAGAAATTTGAATTAACATTGCAGTAATTACATGCTGTTCAGATCCATGTATATTGAACGATATGAAATAGATACAAAATTGTCTATTTTTATCAAAGTTATACTTCATTTTATTTGCATACCGTGTATGCTTAATATTGGCATTGATACACATGCGAATGAAATTTGAAATGTAGTGTTTGAACTTTGATAGAAATTGATTTGAAATGGGTAATGGATACATGTAACTACTATTTGATATCAATTTGTATGTAATCTGTATTTAACCAGTATGTAGTGTGATCAAATGCCAGATAAGAAAGAAACATATTAATTTCTAAAAAGGAAATAAACGTCGCCAGTGTGCTGCCTCAGATGGTATCAGTAATGATATTGTAATAGTTTTGTAATAGATTACAAACTTACAGTCCAGAGAAGGTGTGTTTCAATAAAATGTTTCTTTCTATCAAGTTGCAATGTTGGATGCACAAATACAAATATTCAGTATCAAACATTACTTTTAATAAATCTGTTTCAGAATTTGTAATGCTACATTTACTGATCAGAAATTGATTTCAGTGTATATAGTGAATCTGTAATACCAACCTTTATATATCCTTTACATACATGTAGACATTACAATGCTTGTTATCCTACACTGTGTTAGGATAATTCTGGCCATCCTACCCATGAAAAAAAAGCTCCATTAACTTGCTTGTACATAAGTACGTTAGTTAGGACCAATCTGAATATCCCTTACTCACTGTGATAACAATTCTGGAGACCCTACCTTGTTTTAGGACAGGCCTGTTGATCCTACCTTGTGTTAGAACAAGACTTGAGATCCTATCTTGTGTAAGGACATGTCTGGAGATCCTACCTAAGTCAGGACAGGTCTAGATATTCTATGCTGTGTCAGAGGAAGTCTGGAGATCCTACCTAAGTTAGGACAAGTCTTGATATCCTAGCTTGTGTTAGGATAATTCTGTTGATCCTACCTTGTGTAAGAACAACTTTGGTAATCCTAACACATGTGTAAGGACAAGTCTGCAGATCCTACCTAAGTCAGGAAAAGTCTAGATATTCTATGTTGTGTTAGAGGAAATCTGGAGATCCTACCTAAATCAGGACAGGTCTGGAGATCTTGCCTAAGTTAGGACTAGACTGGAGATCAAGCCTAAGTCAGGACATGTCCTGAGATCCTAGTTTGGTTTTAGGACAAGTTGGTTGATCCTGCCTTGTGTAAGAACAGGTTTAGTGATCCTCTCTTGTGTTAGGACAAGTCTGGAGATCCTACCTACATGTAAGTTGGGACAAGTCTAGATATTGTATGTTGTGTTAGAGGAAGTCTGGCTATAACATCATACATTGTCTTATAACATGTCTAACCATCAACTCTTGTGTTGGAGCAACTATGAATATCCTAAGTTAGGACAAGTCTTGAGATCCTAGCTTGTGTTAGGATAAGTCTGTTGATTTTCCTTTTGTAAGAACAAGTTTGGTGATGCTTTCGTATGTTAGGACAAGTTTGGAGATACTACCTTAGTGAGGACAAGTCTATATGCCCTATGTTTCGTTAGAGGACATGTGCAGATCCATCCTAAGTCATGACCAGTCTGGAGATCATACCTTATGTTATAACAAGTCTGACTCTCAGATTTTGTGTTGGAGAAACTCTGGATATCTTACCTAAGTTAGGACAAGTCTTGAGATCCTAGCTTTTGTTAGGACAAATCTTGTGTAAGGGCATACCATGTGATCCTAGATTGTGACAGGATAAGTCTATATATAAGTTTCAGTCTGGAAATCCTACATTATGTTAAGACAATTCCTTGTTTTGAGATCAGTATAGTGATCCTACCTTGTATATAAGTTCAGTTATCCTATTTAGTGTTTAGATACATCTAATAATCTTATCTCCTATTAAGACAAGTATAAAGATCCAGTCTAGTGCAAGGAGATATCTAGTGATCCTACCGTTTGTTAGGACAAGTCTAGAGATCCTATATCATGCTAGAACAAGTATGAAGATCCAGTCTAGTGCAAGGAGATATCTAGTGATCCTACCGTCTGTTAGGACAAGTCTAGAGATCCTATATCATGCTAGAGCAAGTATAAAGATCCAGTCTAGTGCAAGGAGATATCTAGTGATCCTACCGTCTGTTAGGACAAGTCTAGAGATCCTATATTATGCTAAAACAAGTATAAATATCCTATATGGTGTTAGGAGATATCTAGTGATCCCACAGTACCTTCTGTTATGATGAGTCTGAAGATCCTATATTAGGAAATGGCAAGTCTGGAGATCATATATAATGTGGGGGGATATCTGATGATCCTACTTCCTGTAAGGACAAATCTGGAGATCCTATATTACATTAGGACAGGTTTAAAGATCCTAACTGGCATTAGGAGATATGTAGTGATCCCAAAATATCTTTTGTTCTCAGTACATTATGTTAGCACAAGTCTGGAGATACTATATTAAGAAACGGCAAGTCTGAAGATCATATATAGTGTCAGGAGATATCTAGTGATTCTACGTACTGTTAGGACAAGTCTGGAGATCCCATATTATGCTAGAACAAGTATAAAGATCCTATATAGTGTGAGGAGGTATCTAGTAATCCCACAGTACCTTCTGTTAGGACAAATCAGAAGATCCTATATTAGGAAACGGCAAGTCTGGAGATCATATATAATGTGGGGAGATATCTGATGATCCTACCTTTTGTTAGAACAAGTCTGGAGATCCTACACAGTATAAGGTCAAGTCTGGAGATCATATATAGTGTCAGGAGATATCTAGTGATTCTACGTTCTGTTAGGACAAGTCTGGAGATCCTACACAGTATAAGGTCAAGTCTGGAGATCCCACACAGTATAAGGACAAGTCTGACGATCTTATGTAGTTGGGACAAATCTGCTTATCTGAGTTGTGTGAAAAATTCTTCTAACTAAATTGTCATTTTGAGGTAAAATGTTTCCCTTAGTCATAAGAAGGAAATATCTATAGACCAGGTATATTTGACATGGTAGACTTGTACACCCAGTGTCTAGCACTGTTACATTTCGCTGACTTAAGGCCTGATCAGTTGTGTAGATCCACACTAGGGTGTAATGGATATTGGCCAGATAAACTGTTCCCATCGGAAGCCTGTCAGTACATCATTCACATGATCCTTTGATTAGGATCATGCGTAAACATTTGTATTTAAATAGATTTATTCTTTGGCTTTGTCATGGACGTTTAAAAAAAAATTGGCTGAGTGTCATGTTATGATAGCTTGTTTCAAATTACGATATATCATATGTTAAGATTATTGAAGAATAAGGACTAAATATAATTAATATATATGTGTCAGGCGGTTAGTTTATTTCTTTTGTGTATATATCTGTGACTGTACTTGCTCGATGATTCTTATCATTCATAGAAAAAAAAACTTACACTTTGATATATGTAAAATCACAGCCATGAAAATGTATTGTAAGAAATAAACAGGGGTTTTCCTTTTTACAATGAAGAACTTGGCTTTTAATTAAGACTCTAAAATCAATTGTATGCACCATGATAGGACGGTTACAACAAACAATGATTTTCTATTTAGTCATTTGAATACAGACATTTTTGAAATGAAAAAAGTATTTTAAGAATTCAATTATTCAAACCTCCCAAAAAGTTAAAAGTATGAGACTTACCTCCCTTATTAAATCCATTTTATGTACCTGGTATTATGATATGGTTTATATAAGTTGTCATCAATGTACAATGTATCGTTCATTAAAATCTGAAGAGTAAGAATGAAAGCACTAATCATTTGAACCCATGTTTGTAATTTTTTTCTATATCTAAATATATATTTAGCCCCAGTTTTAAATTACAATGAAAGAAAGGTTTTCATTTCAAATTTTAAAAATGTTTTATTAAATCAATTTAATTTGAATGGAAAAGGCAGCAGGATAAGCCTTAAATACAAGCTCTGTTTTGCAAATATTTAAACAGTGAGGATCTAAACTCTCATTGTTAAATTATAGTGAATATATGTTTTCATTTAAAATTTCACTTATATTTCATTAAATCAATTTAATTTGAATGGAAAAGGCAGCAGGTTAAGCCTTAAATACAAGCTATGTCTTGCTAAGTATATATATACAGTGAGAGTCTAAACCTTCAATATTTAATAACCAATGAATATAGATTTTAAATTTGAATTTCACAAATTCTCTATTTAATTGATTTGATTTCACTAGGTATAGGCAGCAGGTTTAACTTTATAAACAGTGAGGTTCTAGACCCTCAATATTAAATTATACTTACATTTACAATGTATAAAATGCAGGTTTTTACCTTCACATTGTGGGATTGGTCTTCAATTGTTGTTGGTGTATACATTAGTGTTTCTGACTTTATTCTATCTCTGTTAATTGCCATATCCTTCTACTGACTCTCTGATGCTAATTAGCACCTCCCTGTCTCTCTTCCCACTCTCCACCCCTTCTCCCAGTTAATGTCCATGTTGCTGTTGACTGTCTCTGCCCCTCATTTGTCATGTAATACCTATCCTTGACACATCTTTTGGTCAGATCATTAACACAATAACTGATTGATCCTTCTTTATTTTTCTCATTGGTAGGAGTTGAATTCAATCAACTTTAGTAAACAGCACTCCTTGGCAGATATACCAAATTAACTGTTATAAATGAAGTAGTTCTAGGAACATCGGTTATTGAGCATTTGTCCCCTATATATAGGAGTACTGGCAATCCTGTTTGACATTTGTCAAGTCATCCATTTGGCTATATTCATGGTGTTAAACCAATTTGTCAACTGTATTCTTCGTGGGTGTTGTAGCAGGGCACTAGGTCACCAACATGCTTCTGATGTCTGCCCGATATATATAAATCAGGAAGATGTATGTATGTCTGTGACAGATGACTGTATCATGTAAAAGTCTTATGGCCAAAAGTACATCGTATCCTGTTAAAGATTTTAAAAGCATCAAAGAAATGGATGATAATTACTTTTATTCTATTTATTGATTTACTTGATGAGGAAATAGTGGTACTATATTTGATGGATACAAAATTTCAGTTAGGGTTTCCAAAGTACAGGTTAATTTCTACTTCCATTTCTGAATTTCTTGTTAGTCGTATATTTTTGTTGGGCTCAATTTTTGTGGTTTTTCAAAATTATACATTTTTGTAGGCGCTCGATTTCATGGATAAATCTTGCTCACAAAATTCACTATAATACTATCTCCCATATCAGCTTTTATCTGTTTATCATTTCATGGATATAGAAATTTGGGATTTAGATTTACCATAAAGTCAATGAAAGTAAATCACCCTTTAAAATTAATGAAGTTAAAGCATAACTGTTTCTCATCTGCTCATCAAGTGGACATTAAGAACAAATTGAGTCATTTTTGATATGGAAGTTTTGTTGATGTTTTTGTTATGATATTAGAATGATAGACATGACTCTTAAATATTTCTGTGTTTTCCAGCATCCTATTACTCCACGGTGTCGGATGAGGAAACTTGTCGGGAGCACCAACAGGTGGCGCCTCCCGGAGTCACTGGGAAGTGATCTGTTAGGGAGTCGTCAGGCCATAAAATCTGTAGCGATGCCCTTCAATCAAAGTCTCATCAATATCATCACAGGTTTGTCTGATAATTTAGTTATTTATCTGGCAATAAGCCCATACCTGGTAATGAACCCATACATACTGCCATTTCGTTGTCTTGCAATAAGCCCAGCACTGACTTTGAGTCTGTATTTGTATGTAATGATCCCCTACACATCTTAAAATATGAATAGAGTATCAAGAGAAAATCAGTTTAAGTTCTGTTGTATGAATCTGACACTGGTTTCTCCAGGTTCTAAACCTGTTCCTACCTTCTGAATTATGAGCTTGAAGAGGCATAGTGAAGATTACATTTAAGTGCTGTGAATAAGCTTTCTACGGAGCATATTTAAAATTTAACAACTACCAGTACATTTCAAATATCAGCTGACCAAGTTAAAATGAAATTCATGAACTTCATGATAAATGATAAATGTTCAATATTTGGGCATTTTTTTGAATGGTTGAAAAAAATAAGATAAAAACAAAACAAAATAAATTGAAAATGTCATATAGTTATTATGTCACTATTTGTTATAGCTGAAAGTCCCCAGATCAACATGAACCTGGACACAAGCATGCCTTATAAGTTCCGCCAGATAATGGACCGACCCTACACACAGCCAATGGCTGAGTCTCAGCCAGAAGCTGTGCAGAGAAATGGCAGTTTCATGGTACCAAAGCCTCCTCCAGTTCCAGCTTCTGCACCCTCCAGGTAAGTGGAGACAATCTCCTAATGGATGACCTAGTGGCAAAATCATATTATACAGTCACCTCAACTTAGATGTCCTGGGTTGGATTCCTTGAACTATGGGCCATATGGTCACCTGTGTGACCATGCAGGTTTGTCTTGGTATTATAGTTTCCTTTATCCAGGCCATAAAAATTATTAATATATGTTAGAATCCTGACTTTGTACTCTCCATGTAAAGAGATATTCTCCCTACCCTGTCTCTATACCCTACAGGAAAGGGGATACAATCTCCCAACCCCATCTCTATACCCTACAGGTAAGGGGATACAATTTCCCAACCCTGTCTCTATACCCTACACGTAAGGGGATACAATCTCCCAACCCTGTCTCTATACCCTACAGGTAAAGGGATATACTCTCACAACCCTGTCTCTATACCCGACAGGTAAGGGGATACAATCTCCCAACCCCGCCTCTATACCCTACAGGTAAGGGGATACAATCTCCCAACCCTGTCTCTATACCCTACAGGTAAAGGGATATACTCTCACAACCCTGTCTCTATACCCTACAGGTAAAGGGATACACTCTCACAACCCTGTCTCTATACCCTACAGGTAAGGGGATACACTCTCACAACCCCGTCTCTATACCCTACAGGTAAGGGAATACAATCTCCCAACCCCGTCTCTATACCCTACAGGTAAGGGGATACAATCTCCCAACCCCGTCTCTATACCCTACAGGTAAGGGGATACAATCTCCCAACCCCGTCTCTATACCCTACAGGTAAGGGGATACAATCTCCCAACCCCGTCTCTATACCCTATAGGTAAGGGGACACAATCTCCCAACCCCGTCTCTATACCCTACAGGTAAGTAGATACAATCTCCCAACCCTGTCTCTATACCCGACAGGTAAGGGGATACAATCTCCCAACCCCGTCACTATACCCTACAGGTAAGGGGATACAATCTCCCAACCCTGTCTCTATACCCTACAGGTAAGGGAATACAATCTCCCAACCCTGCCTCTATACCCTACAGGTAAGGGGATACAATCTCCCAACCCTGTCTCTATACCCTACAGGTAAAGGGATATACTCTCACAACCCTGTCTCTATACCCTACAGGTAAAGGGATACACTCTCACAACCCTGTCTCTATACCCTACAGGTAAGGGGATACACTCTCACAACCCTGTCTCTATACCCTACAGGTAAGGGGATACAATCTCCAACCCTGTCTCTATACCCTACAGGTAAGGGGATACAATCTCCCAACCCTGTCTCTATACCCTACAGGTAAGGGGATACAATCTCCCAACCCCGTCTCTATACCCTACAGGTAAGGGGATACAATCTCCCAACCCCGTCTCTATACCCTATAGGTAAGGGGATACAATCTCCCAACCCCGTCTCTATACCTACAGGTAAGTAGATACAATCTCCCAACCCTGTCTCTATACCCGACAGGTAAGGGGATACAATCTCCCAACCCCGTCACTATACCCTACAGGTAAGGGGATGCAATCTCCCAACCCTGTCTCTATACCCTACAGGTAAAGGGATATACTCTCACAACCCTGTCTCTATACCCTACAGGTAAAGGGATACACTCTCACAACCCTGTCTCTATACCCTACAGGTAAGGGGATACACTCTCACAACCCTGTCTCTATACCCTACAGGTAAGGGGATACAATCTCCCAACCCTGTCTCTATACCCTACAGGTAAGGGGATACAATCTCCCAACCTCGTCTCTATACCCTACAGGTAAGGGGATACAATCTCCCAACCCCGTCTCTATACCCTATAGGTAAGGGGATACAATCTCCCAACCCTGTCTCTATACCCCACAGGTAAGGGGATACAATCTCCCAACCCTGTCTCTATAACCTACAGGTAAGGGGACACACTCTCGCAACCCTGTCTCCATACCCTACAGGCAAGGGGAAACAATCTTTCAACCCTGTCTCTGTAATCTACAGTTAAGGGGAGACAATTTCCAAACTCTGTCTCTTTACCTTCCGGTTAAAGAATCAATCTGCTCCTTCAACCTTCAAGTGGATTGCCAAACTCAAGTTTATTACATTAGAACTTATATTGCACAGTTATCTGTTAAGCATTTTGCTTGTAACTTTAAAAACTAATCATAATTATTTAAAGTAAATATCTGTTAATGAATCAGTTATTTTTTTTCTAAAATAAATTTTTACCCAAAATACAATTCACTGCTATTTTATCATTCTATTATAATTCCACCTCTGTACACTAAAGTAACGTGATGGCCTTCTTTGGTTTTTGTTGGATAGATGATATAGAGACATTGGAGTATAGATTTATATAAATGATATTGTAGGGCACCTGCTGGTCCTGTCAACAAGTATATTCCTTCCAGTGCACGGCCGACTACACCAAAAGATATCTTTCTCTACCATTCAAAGAAAAACAAGAACTATGTCGGACCTGGTAAATTATTGTTTTAATTTTTTTTGTAGAAATCGCAATGTAGTTCAATAATGATTTAAAATAAAATTTAAAAAAAAGAAAGGATTTACGAAAGAAAAAAAAGTTATTTTTATTCATAAATTACAAAATATGAAGTACATGTGTGTAGACCATACAGTTTCATTTGTGTCTGAGCTTTTAAATTTTCATCTTTTGACAAACATTTCTGGATGTTTGTGATAGAAGGGACACAACTCTCACTATTATTGACAGAATATTTTTCCAGGAACTACAAGTTAGCATATTTTGATAAGAGAGGGTAAATTGTATTGAAACAATTAACATTTTACAATCATAGGCGGGAAAGTACGAGATCACGGTGAGTTTTCTGTATTGAATCTATCAGGAACGCTGTAGATTGTCCGCCAAACCATATTAGTATATAATTAATACTTATAATTACTGATATATAATTAGCATATACATATTGTAGAGTAATGCCATATTTTAATGCTTTTTGTTCTGTTTTGTTGCTTTTATTTTTTCACTTGTCCTAATTTAGAGAAAAAATTGGTTTTGTAACTTTATGTGTTAGACTTTGTGGTTTTAGCTATGTGTAGTGGATAAAGAGGGCAGGATATGCTTCTCTCATAACTTCTTTGGTACTTATAGTTTTTGTTGCATATATGCTATTATGCATATTTTAGTTACCATGATTAAAACCTTCAGTCTGACTAACAATTCCATCAGGGACTTCAAGTTCTTCATCCAATGAGATACTTCACATCCCTAGTACCTCATACTCATCCCTTGAAGCTGACTGATAAAAGAATAATAATGATAAAAGTGTACTTTCTATTTTTGTTTTTGTTTCTGGTAATCATTGTTAATGATATACACCTGTATATATATTCCTTTTATGTGTGGGACATGGATTAATTCACCAGTGCTGGCCAAATGGGCGTAATGCAGAGTCAAGCTTCCTCCCCTTGTAAGAGATCCTTCCACACTTCTGTCTCAGCGAACATGGATTAATTGATATAAATTGTTAAAACTTGTTTATTCATTTTCATAAAACAGTTAAAGTTTGCAATTAATTCCAAATAAACAGGATATCAGATAACACAAGACTTACAACAATGGTGTAAATAATGATATAGATTAGGCAGGTTTCCGTAGCACACAAGGTTCATATAACACAGGTTAAAGATACAGTGTATTGAATATCTATTGGAATTTCTTTTTTAATTTTGAGATATGCATAAATAATCAGATATTATGCAACATCAATAAATTAATACACATATTATTTTCTACTGCTTAATTGTGGGTAACCCTCCCTTTTCTTGGAAGACACATAAAAGTGGAGAGGGAGCTTATTTCCAGTAACATTCAGTGATATTGACATAATTTGATGAACTGGATTTGAAAATTAACTGTGTTTTAATGCCTTTTGTTTAAAATTGTTTGATAATTGTTTTACTCTCTGTCTCAAATTGATTTAATAATTTTTGCTTTGTATGCTACATTTAAATTTGAAAATTTTGTTCTTTGAGATGTTTTAAAAAGAATCGTTAGCATAAACTAGTAGTTTTTAAACTTAGAAATTGTATTAGTACTGTTTTGTTTGTACTAATGGTTAAAAAACAATAACACATACCATATTTCATTCAATTCATCTTAGTTTTCAGGAGTTGTAGGCAGTTATTCAATTTCTGATAGGTTTTGTTGAAAGTGAATCAATTGACCAGAGCATAGATAAAAAAGACAAGAAACTGTTAAACCTTAAAACTGATTTTGGTTTATATTGCAAGAATTTGCTGTGAAGGCATCAACTGAAAAAAATGTTTGATTTAAAATTGTTTTTCTTTTGAAAGGTTTGATGAAAAAAATAGTGATGAATTTTAATTTTTCTAAGAAAGAATGTGCTTCAGATTAGATTTATATATGTTTACTGTGTGTACCATAACACTAAAGATCCTTTTGAAAGACTGGCTTTTGAAGCATAACTTTTAACATTATTCATATATATATATATATAACATCAAATTGAAGAATTTATTGTTGTAATTATTTCTAACTATATTTAACAATTACAAAATGTATTTGCTCTTTGCTTTGGTGTTGGCTTACGCTAGTGGTAAGAATTAGTATTTTTTTTCACTTTTTACTTACATTTTATATTAAAATATTTACCACTAAGATTCATTTTTGAGAAAAATAAAGGTAAAAAGGAGGACTATTAGCAATCACATTAATTTCTTATTTTTTCTTAATTGCCTAGTGTAATTGCATGGGATATATCACTTTATAATCTTCCTTCTGATGAGTATTCTACTAAATATTGTATTTCTTAGTTTTGTAAACATTTAACTGCATGTCAATAACACATTAGTGACTTTGTAATTTTTTTCAAAACTTTTATCTATTGATGATATGAATTTAAGAAAAACAATTCTTTTAAAAACACTGCCATCATCAAGGAAATATTCTCATCCAAGGGAGATAACTAATACAGATTTGAGATAAAATTTGAAATTTGGTTTCAAAGAAAAGAATATCATGAAATCATAGAAAAATATTGTAACATGTATAGAAAAAGTTACAAATAAAAATGAAATGATATATATATATAAGCATACAGAACATTCCATGATTTGAAAGGAATTCTACTGATTTTGAAATGTCTTCCTTAATGATTGTGGCAGTTGGATTGAGTTCATTGTTTAATGGAGCGAGGTGACTGTAGATAGCTAATCCATCCTGTCTCCCCTTGCAGGAACTAATCAACGGTCTTTCTATATCAGCCCCTTGGGCATCAGTGGTATGGTCCATGTTTTGTTTTGTTGAATGGGTGTTTGAAATTTTGTAAGGGTGATGGATTAATTGTGTAAAGTTATAACCATGGGTCAAAGAAATTGCTTGAATTAACTCTGTACATTTATGGGATAATAGCTATTTTTTATTATGTATAAAATCCAAAGTGTCTACACAATGTGAAAAAATACATTATTTTTGTTTACCTTGAAGGTTCAATAATGCACATGTTAGATTTTTCAGATCAGTACTAGTGTTAATTAAAGCTTTTACTATGAGTGTGTTAAATCTGTATAATTATAAATGATCTGTTTTAATTTTCAATTTTAAAATTCTGCTTACTGCTATTTAAATTTACTTTATATTGTCAATATGTTTGATACCATATTGAAAAGTTTGCTGTCCTGTATTAGCCAAAAGAAAGGGAAAAAAACATTGATTGCCTGAAAAGATTGTTGATACATATGAAATTTTAAATGTTTTACAGAAAGATAAAATAACAGAAATATATATTGCCAGAATACTATTGTGAAATATTATACATTACGGTTCTGTAATAAGCCCACCCCTTGACCTGGAATATGATATTATATGTTGGCCCCCTTGACTTATTTATGAATTCTTTTATATTTTATTTATATAGTGAATGTTGATATTAAGCAATACTAGTCAATTCATCTGCTTCATTTACAGGGTTTTTGGGTCCAATGTCTAGATATGGTTGGTCTTCTCTATTGTTATGGTTGCATTTTTAATTAACATGTTTGAATCAAGAGCCAGATTGTTATTTGTTGTGAATTGAAAAAAAAAATCAGTATACATGCATCCCACAGTACATATTCTCTCTTGCAGTGGATTTATTTTGAGCTGTTAAAATTAATGCTCATCTATGTTTATTAAAAACTGCATTTCATCGCCAGTTCATATAAGCTAATACTTACACTTTTCTATTGATAAGTTAGACACCAACATGCTCTCAACTTTTATTTTTCGTATCATTTATTTTTCTTCATTCCCACACCCTAATTTATACCAAACTGTAAAGGGTTAACTGCATACTTTGTTTATATGTATTTACTGTATGTTAACCCATTACTTTTCAATATGATTTAGATATTGTCTTGTCATTTGGTAAAGTTTCAATAGTGTCAAAACTGATTTTTAAAGTTGTGTATTTTTGTCTTAATTAAATCTTTTCTTTCTCCTTCTTCTTCTTCAGCTGACAACAGAAATATCAGTATGATTAAAGAATATTTGTTAGTCAGATAGAATTTTAAATTGATGCAGGGATATTTAATCAAAATCGTTTGTTATATCAAACTTTACATGGAATATTTTTATTTTTCACAATAGAGCTAGGAGTAAGTACTGTAAACAAACAAGGCTTTTAATTTTGAATTTGTAGTTAAAAATCATGTTATCCAGCATTAGTTTGATAATAAGACATTGTTGTAGTGTCATTTCATCTCGCTTTTCATATTTTTGTTTTGAAAAAATGCAGAAAGCTTGACATGCATTTTATATACTAAATAGCTTCTTCTTTCACTTGCTTTCAGCTCTCAATCATGGTAAAGAACAAGATATTTAGATTATCAATTTTTGTTAAGCATGATAATACACTAAATGTGTCCTTGCAATATTTAAATGAAGTTGTTGCCTGAAGTTGTCAATTTATCAACCTAATGAACATGGATCATTATTTATTGAAATGCATGTCAGCATGAAGTATGTATTGTGTATAATCAGTGTTATAAGTATATATTAATGTGAGCTGATTCACTGCATACAATACTGATTGGATGTGAAAGTAATTATGATATCATTAATGTGAAATTTCAACCAATATACATAAATAATTTGATAGGGAGTTTAAGCATGTGCAAGATTATGGAGAGTTGTCAAAGTCCTTAGGGACTTAACACCTCTCACTGACCACGTGATCAGTAATGTTTTATAATGCAATATACATGTTAACAGTGAAAACCAATGATAGAACCCATATAGCCTCAGCTACTAAATTGTCAAAAACTTAATGTGGGGCATCCCTGGGTAAGAATGACAACTTTGTTAGCTTATATATAACACTCAAATATAAGAAATGCTTTGCATATCCTACATATAAATATAAAAACATGTCAACTAAGATTCCAAATTACAATGCCATAGGTACGTTACACAGTAACCAACATTATTAACTTTCCTTATATTTGACAGTAACATTATGTCATAATGTACATTGTAAATTACTATGTAACATACCTATGGCATCAATGCAATTGCTTGAAGATGGCCACAACATTGAAAACACTAGTGATTGTATTTTGGAATTTTAGTTGACATGTTAATATTTTGTACATACATATATATATGTCCATGATATTTTAAACACCCTAGTAGAAATTCTTTTGTCTTTTTATCAGGTTTAGAATGTAAATAGTTCTATTTTCACTGCTTGGCTTAGTATCACAAATATTTACCAAAATGTGATGTATAATTTATTTACTGTTTATTTGTTTTATGACTTAAGTTTATAGCTTTTTATCTGTTCATTATGAAAACATGTGGATATAAACACGAAAAAAAATTACATGTTTAATAAGTTAGATCATTAACTGCATGGATTTTTCTTTCTAATTTTGCTCATGACTTCAATATAATAATAATAAAATTATTGAAATTATTTAATACATGTTTATTTTAAATTGTTTTCATAGATAAAAAAACAAATTTTGCATTTAGTTTCTTTTTTTTCTGATTCACAGATAAAGACTTTACATTGTTATTTTATTAAAAAAATTCTTCTTTCTTTAACAGTTTTAATCAGAATCTCATTATTAAAAACAGCAACTGTTTATAATCTTAAAATGAATGGATATCTGTTTTATCTAACATTTTTTTAAACAAAAAGAAAAAAACTAAGAAAAAGAAAGAGTGGAAAAAATGATACAAGTATCAATAAAACATATTTCAGTATTTTGTAGATTCTCTTTCAATGTGCTGACTCAAAACTTTGACAAATAGACAGAAATTTTCCAGTAAATTTGTTGATTTTGTAAGGAGTATGATCTTGTAGTCACTCTTTACTTTGTTGTTGCCAGATGTACTATTGAAATGCCTTGGGATGGATTGGGAGTTACACCGCCCCTACTTGCAGAAGTCTGAGGTTCTCGCCCAGCTTCTTCGTGAGGCTGATGATCCTCGTGTCCAGAAATACTATCGCAGCCCAGCCTCCGAAACCCTTGACAGTTACATAAAGAAGAGTAACTTCTATAGCAATGAGTACCGTGAGATTAGTAACAGGTACTGTATATAAATAATTTAGGAAAACAACATTAATTAATGTAATGCAAGTATCATGACTGAAAGGTTTTACTTTTTTGTCCAGATGTTGTGAAAAATAACTCAAGTTCCACATCATGATGTGTTTTCACTGCCTGGATAAAACCCCTCAAAATTCTTAAATTTTGTATCAAGATGAACTTTGTAAAATTTGTTATATTTATTTGGATATTATATGCGTTCAAATGATGTTAGGAATTCATTCTGATTCTTTGAGTGTTTTTAATGTTTATTACATTTTTTTTCTCATTTTGCTTAGTTGCATAAAGATTATGTTAACTTTGTAAGTATCAGACATTCTGATAGGTCAAGTAAAGGTAATATTTGTTATACTCCATCTGATTGGTTGAATGAGTTTAATGTTTGTTATACCTCTTCTGATTAGTTGAATGAAGTTAATGTTTGTTATACTCATTTTGATTGCTTCATTCATTAAAGTTAATAATATTTTTTGCTGTTCTCCTTCTGACAGGTTGAGTATGGTTGATGGAGAAGAAAAGCAAGAAGAAGAAGAAGCTAAAGGATTAGATCATCCAGCCCATATCTCACAGAAGAGATTTAATAATGTCACTGTTATCAAACTTGACATCAGAGACCCTCTTGTCACCAAACGAGGTAAAAACATGTTGACCTAAACAGGGTTTTCCATAATTTTGTTAGTAGTAGGCTGTGTAGTGAAAGTAGGAGGCTGGCCTGCCGTGTACATGTAGTCGTGTACGGAACATTATTACGGAACTGGATTGGTGTAGGTGGCCAAATGATCAAAGTAGCCAGTCAAATTGGCCGGCGACCGGCTCTTATGGAAAACCCTGCCTAAAACATCTGATGTTTATTGAGTAGAACTGACTTTTCAAGGGTGTTATTATATTTATGTACAAAAAAAAAAAGGAAATACTAGACATTCGTTTATCAAGAATAAAAATATTGTGTTCAGTATTTGGTGTTATTGGTTTACAATGTACAAATCATCTTTGTATTAATGGGTGGTGGGTGGGGTAGAGGTAGGGTTATTAATGGGTGGTGGGTGGGGTAGAGGTAGGTTTATTAATGGGTGGGGGGTAGGGTAAGGGTAGGTTTATTAATGGGTGGTGGGTGGGGTAAGGGTAGGGTTATTAATGGGTGGTGGGTGGGGTAAGGGTAGGTTTATTAATGGGTGGTGGGTGGGGTAAGGGTAGGGTTATCAATGAGTGGTGGGTGGAGTAAGGGTAGGTTTATCAATGAGTGGTGGATGGGGTAAGGGTAGGGTTATTAATGAGTAGTGGGTGGGGTAGGAGTAGAGGTTTCAGAGAGGTAAACATATCACTTGCTGTTGTCTGTTGATTGTAGCAACCAGAAATACAAATTGAAAAGAAATCCAAAAGTATTTTAATGGTAATGCAGCAATTCATCAGCAGCAATGTTGTGTTTTGTTTCAGTTAGAAATATACATCAGAACACAGAGAAGGCAGGTGATGGAACAGTTCTGCATAACATGATAAATGAATTGTTGAAAGTGAAAATTCAAAAGTAAGGGATGAGATTATTACAAGGCAAAAAATTAAATAGGATTTGTTGGTTATTCTACTGAACAGTTATAGGTATGAAGATGGGCTTATTAGAGGACATAGGCTTATTTTCAAACAAAACAAATTTCTTTGTTTACTCATGACTGCAGCCATGGCTGTTACCCTGGGGAATTTGTACCATGATGAGCAAGAGGTGAACAAAGAAGACATAGTCGGGGTTTTAGCTGCAGCATCATACCTTGGGTGCAAATCTCTCATGGATGGGTGAGTATTGTGTATAAAGAAGATGTTGTTGGGGTTTTAGCTGTCACATCCTACGTTAGGTGCAAATCTCTCATGGATGGGTAATGATTGTGTATATAGAAGATGTAGTCAGGTTTTAGCAGTCACTTCCTACCGTGGGTACAAATCTCATGGATGGGTAAGTATTGTGTATAAAGAAGACATAGTCAGGGTTTTAGCTATCACATCCTACTTTGGGTGAAAATCTTATGGATGGGTATGTGTTGTGTATAAAGAAGATGTTATCAGGGTTTTAGCTGTCCCATTTACCTTGGGTGCAAATCTCTCATGCATGGGTAAGTATTGTGTATAGAGAAGATGTATTCGAGTTTTAGCTGTCGCATCCTACCTTGGGTGCAAATCTCTCATAGATGGGTAAATATTGTGTATAAAAAAGAAGGGCTTTAGCTGTGGCAATGTACCTTGGGTGCAAATCTCTCATGGATATATAAAGAAGATGTTGGGTTTAAGGTGAGGTCTTATGATTTGGCAATGGTGTATATAGAATATGAAGTCAGGGTATTAGCTGTAGCTTCCTACTTTGGGTGCAAATATGTAGTGAATAGGTATATTGTGTATATAGAGTATGAAGTCAGGTGCAAGTCTGTATTGGATGGGTACATGGTGTTTATGTAGTATGTAGTCAGGGTATTAGCTATAGCTTCATATCTCAGGTGCAAGTCTGTATTGGATGGATACATGGTGTTTATGGAGTATGTAGTCAAGGTGTTGGTTGAGCTTCCTACCTCAGGTGCAAATCTGAAATGGATGGGTATATGGTGTTTGTAGAGTATGTAGTATGTAGTCAGGGAATTAGCTATAGATTCCTACCTCAGGTGCAAATCTGTAATGGATGGGTATATTGTGTATATGTAGTATGTAGTTAGGGTGTTGGCTATAGCTTCCTACCTCAGGTGCAAGTCTGTTATGGCTAGGTATATGATATATATATAGAGTATATATGTAGTTGAAGTGTTAACTATGGTGTCTTATCTCAGGAGGGAGTCTTTTATGGATTTTAACTGGAACCAGGATTGACTTACAGTAAAGAAGGTTTTTCCTTTTTGAACTTAGGGTAGATTTCTGCTTAAAAAAATGCTTCTTCATGAAGGATTCAAAGATTTTTAATCAATGAGTATTTGAATATTTACCATTATAAACAGAACATTGAGGGGTTGAAATGTTGTGGAAGCTGCATTTGCCAACCCTACAGATCTTTGTAAGGAACATTGGTCAAACTGCTGCCAAGTTAGAAAAAAGTACTTGCAAAAAAACCTATTCCTTGTAAAGGACTATATGAATTATGACCATATTTCAGTTTAAAACACGTAAATTTTTATGTGAGCAATACAGCTTCTTTGAACCTTTTGTTTGTGGAAAATATGTAATGAAAATGTTTTGTATTTTGTTTAATTAACTTTATGACCTCGCAGATAGTAAGTGGATCACATTAAATGAGATTTCAATAAGATCGCTGATGAACAAAATACTATGACAAATGAAATGCATGCTTGATTTTTGTTTACTTTAATAAACTAAAATTTTCTGCTGAATTTCAACTAGATTGTAATAGTTGTCTCCCTTTGTATATATTACCAAGCAAATCCTGCTTTGTCAGCAGTTTATACTTTCTACCATTATGATTACCTGTGAATAGCTATACATTTTGTGTCAAATCAAAACATATTTCGTAGACAGTTTAATGCCTTTTTTTCACTCTATTTTCTTGCAAAGAGTTAAATATCCTTAAATGCACATCAGTGTTACCAAGAGATTTTCCTTTTTTTATATTTTAGGTGTGCTAAGATGATGTTGAAGACTATCAGCTACAGAACAGTCTGTCAATACCATAAGGCTGCGTCAAAGGTATAATGACGGCAAACTTAATTAAGTGAAAAAAACAATAGAGCCTATCCTAAGTCTCTGAACGCTATGAAGTGTAGCATTACCTGTCATCAGCAGCTTTAATAGTCAGTGTAAATCAAGAGCCAAGCAGGATATTAAATCATTTTTGATATAGCTACTGAGTTTGAGAATTTCCTCCAGGTATACCGTTCCTTCAGATTTTTATTTTTAGATGCTTCATTTCATCAAAATGTCACGATAGATATTGTTTTGTAATCATGTAGGATCAATTTTACATAGATTGTGCTGATTAGTGAAACTTTTTGTACAAATAATGTTTTGTTTTGTCTGGAAATTGAAATTAAATGGAAAAAAAATTGTTTACTCTGGACAAACAGCATATTATTGTTACAAATAGATTAGCATTACTAACTGACACACATGTACCTTTTAGTATACTGTCCAACATTTTTTACAAGAGGTATTATGGTATAGATTTTTCCATCCATCATAACTTTTCATTTGTCTGGAGTTAAGTGAAAAAGACAGAGATATATTAATATTTCAACATAGTTTCTGAGGCTTAGTTTTGAATGCAGGCATTCTCACTCTTTGAAATTTGAAGTATTTTAATTACTCTCATGTATGCTCATTCAGATGACATTATACCTTAAAATGTATTTTGCATTAGGTTAAAAAATTGTGAAATCAACGGTATAAATGTACATTACAGCAGATAAATACTGTATTTGATCTGCAATAACCACATGGGCTAATATGTAAAATCTAATTCACACTAGAAGTATGGGTGAATTC
This sequence comes from Ylistrum balloti, assembly GCF_031769215.1. Lineage (NCBI taxonomy): Eukaryota > Metazoa > Mollusca > Bivalvia > Pectinida > Pectinidae > Ylistrum > Ylistrum balloti. The sequence continues at coordinate 463,652 of NW_026782216.1, forward strand.
AGTGGATGAGCTTATTACCAGACAAGGGCTTATTGCTGAATAAACATGGTGATAGATTTCCAAGAAATATGACATACTTTTAGTTATTTTTAAATATGAAATTTCTAAGCAAGTAATAATACCTTATTTATTCAACAATAGCCCATGCCTGGTAATAAACCCACTGATTTTCAGTACAATCACAAACAAATTATCTGTTCAGACCATTTTTTACAGGATAATTTTGCTACAGTATTTTCTTTTATGCCCATGAGTACAATGTACAACATATGCATTTCTAATGTTGCATTTAAATAAACATGCCCATAATGATTTGAAGATAAAGACGACTGAGGTAAGTTCTCAATGAGTATCTAACTATAACTTGTGTTTGTTGAATTTTCAGTATCAACAGGAACATGTAGTGTTGGCCTGTGAGAGGTGGATGGAACTTAACCTCATAGCTCAGGTCAGTTGTCTGTTAATTAAATATCAGTGTTGAAGCCTGTTCAACAGGTCATTGTTCAGTTGAACAATTAGTTGAAATTACCAAATAGTCTATAGATATATTTCTGTGGCGTGGAATGTGCTGGCTTTTATTACCTGTCTTTTAGGGATGTGGGAAAGAGAGTTGAAAGCATATAGCGTTGGATGTACATGTATAATGTATATATGTCCTGTCGTATCACATTACCTTATACACATCATACTCTATTTCAAATCATTGTCATATCTTCAGAGCCTCTCAACAGATGATTTAGTTCATATCTACCTCATAGTATTGTAAAATCATATTCCACATCTTTCTTATTATGGTAGTCCTTGGTCAAAGTTAAAAAAGTTAAAGGTCACATGATCGACACCTTTTAATAGAAATACTTACAATATGCATAAGAGCAAGGGCATGCATGTCTTGCAGACATGGTGTGGTTTTTGTCTTAGGTTTGTATTTATTCAACATGAAAAGTTCATCATGCTTGGAATGTTATTGTCATTGTTCATGCAGGTCCTTTGCTTTTCAAGTTAACTTTCACATTGTATTTCATATGAAGAAGTAAAAGGGGAAAATAAAGGGTCTTTCCAACCTTGAGAAATTATTACAACTTGATCAAGTGAGTTGATCGAAATATTTCATGATTTAATTGATTAATTTGATTCAATATTTGATTAACAGTCCTGATTTGTTGTGTATTTTATATAGCTATCCACACAGATCCAACTGAGAGAGGTACCAATGGAAGTTCTACAGAAAATCCTTAAATCAAATAGGTAAGTTAGAGTTAGAGTTGTTAAAGTATGTATATTGTGATAAGCCCATGCCTGGTAATAAGCCCACTCAAATCTAATGCAATTCTGTAGAAATACCAACATATCTTCTGTCATAGTCCTGTATAAGCCAACCAAATCTATTTCAGTTCTTCAGAAACAGATACCCTTTTATTGTTCTTTAATAAACCCACCCAGATCTATTGCAGTTCTGTAGAAATCCTAATAGGTGTTCTTTCAGAAGTCCATTCCCAGTAATAAGCCCACTTCTTACTAAGTTGGATGTTTTGTGCTGGGATTATTGTAGAATAACTAATATTAGAAGTAGCATGTGGTGTAGTATAATCATAGCCAATTTTATCATTCTTCAAAAGCCAATGATTGAACTGACAGATTTGTTTAAAGTTTTAGAGAATGTTTGATATTTAGATTTAGTAATATCCCCTACTTTTATATTGTTGCTACAGGCTATTTCAGTAAATCATCTGTTGCAGCTCAAGACTCTATAGTTTGTTTAATATATTTCATAAGTTGCTTAGCAGTATTATGCAGGAAATCAAATCACGGATAGAAATGATGTAAGTTGGAGACCTGTAGTCAAGTAGATGTTTTACTGGAATAACCATCATTTAGAAAATTTGAAAAGATGTCTTTCGCAGATTATAAAACATTTTAACCTTTATATAGTTTTTTTATATAGAGACCAACTTTTCTCTGCAGGTTGTTTGTCTACAACGAATATAGTGTATACAAGACCTTAGCCTACTGGCTGTTCCTTCAACTGAACCAACACATCCAGTTGATGCCCTCACATAGTACAGTTCTCACATTCTTCAACAGGTCAGTTTCAAATATTGCAGACAGGTTAATTTTTGTGTACAAAATTTGATTGATATGCTGCACAATCCACAATTCTTTGTGATGGAGATCTTTTCTGAGATAGTTTGATTTGAAGTTTTCATTTCATTGATGAGTCAAACAATCTGAAAATCTATATTGCAATATATACTCATCTATAATTAACTATAACAGCATCATTATTTAGTGCTCTCTAAGATAGCATCAACTTCTTAAGTGTAAGTACAAAATGTAGGTTGAAAATGATCCAGTTGGCAACTATTCTGTGCAAAATTGTCAGAGGAAACCTTGCTGAAAAATGAAGTCACCAGTTGTAAATTTTGTAGTCTTTCAAAGAGAACTCTTAAAATTTCTTACAATTGGAACTGTGAACCATAAAGGAAATATAAAATGTCTCATTGTAATTTAGCATTGTAGTGGGTTACTATTTCATTTTCATTTTTAATGATTAAAAATAACAGCAGTTGTCTCCCTTCATACATGCTCTGTTTAATCTTAATGTCTGACTTAATCAAGTATGATATCATATTTAAAAAAAAAATATGTGTGTGTCTATGATTATTATGTACAGGTAAACATGTCAATGGAACCTATATACTAGTATATATCAGTGACACCTACATACAGGTATACATGTCAGTGATACCTATATACAGGTATACATGTCAATGACATCTACATACAGGTATACATGTCAATGACATCTACATACAGGTATACATGTCAATGATACATGCATACAGGTATACATGTCAATGACATCTACATACAGGTATACATGTCAATGAAACATGCATACAGGTATACATGTCAATGACATCTACATACAGGTATACATGTCAATGATACATGCATACAGGTATACATGTCAATGACATCTACATACAGGTATACATGTCAATGATACCTATATACAGGTATACATGTCAATGATACATGCATACAGGTATACATGTCAATGACATCTACATACAGGTATACATGTCAATGATACCTATATATAGGTATACATGTCAATGACATCTACATACAGGTATACATGTCAATGACATCTATATACAGGTATACATGTCAATGATACTTATATACAGGTATACATGTCAATGATGCATACATACAGGTATACATGTCAGTGACATTTACATACAGGTTCACATGCCAATGATACCTACTTACAGATATACATGTCAATTAAACAAACATACAGGTAAACAAGTCATGATACCTACATACAGGTATACAATTGTACATGTCAATGAAACATATATACAGATACATATCAATTGTCAATGATACCAACATACAGGAACAATGATACTTATTTACAAGTACATTTGCCAATGGCACCTATATATAGACACATTTCAATGATAGTTGGATTTCTTACATCATTGATTTTTTTTGTTCTAATCTTGAAGGGCAAACAGATATGTAATTTTATGAGAGTCTCAGAACATCATTGTTTACTCTTGCTAACCAAAGCACTCATGCAAACGTTATTGATTTCCTACAAACTTCAAAATTTATTGACAGTATTCTAGACTCAAACAAAATTGCTGGTCCTGTAGTCAACTGTATGACCCTGTCTGGTATCCATACTGGCAGTTCTTCCTGTATAAAAGGCAAAAGTGTATATGCACCATGTACATATTGTTTTTAATCATATTTCTGGAATGGGTCTGTTCACATGTACTCTTTTCTTCATACAAACTAGACATCTGAATTAACCCTCGCTGACTCTTGAAGATATAATAATAACTTCTGTCAGATCTGATCCCACATTTTCAATTTCTTATTGACAGTTTACCTAAATCTGCCAGTTTCTTGGACAATGATGATGGTCAGATTTATGCTCCGTTGTTTGCGGCGGTCAGGCTGCATGGAATTGTAGACAGTAAGTAGACCAAATTTTTTTTTGTCTCAAGCTCTCCAACCCTTACTGCTCTATTTATTGTGATTTAAGTGTCCAAAGTAGCTTTGAAAATATTATTTCTTGATTGGTGGGTATACAAAGATACAAAGCAGAATAATTCTAGTTATTTATTAGACACATAAACAAACAATTTCTAGGTGTTTTATTTATCACACTGACAAACAAATAAAACTTAGGTGAGTTATTTATCAGTAACACATAAACCAGTAATATCTAGAGGTTTTATTTATCAAACACAGATAAACAAATGTAACTAGGTGAGTTATTTACCCGTCACATATAAACCAATAATATCTGGTTGTTTTATTTATCACACACAGACAAACCAATGATATCTAGGTGAGTTATTTACCAGCCACAAATAAACCAATGATATCTAAAGGAATTCCTTTTTCAAACAAAGATAAACAAATTTTATCTTGGTGATTTAATTATAACACAGATACAACAATATCATCTAGAGTATAATTTAAACTTCTATCCACCGTCTGTTGAGCAATAAAAGTAGTTTGCATGTATATGTGCCTGTTATATCTCTAATAGAACAGTGAAAAGGTAATTCTTGTCAATTGTCATGACAGGAATCAAACCCAAGTCTCCTGTGTGATAATCCATTGTGCTACCAACTAAACCAAACAAGTATGCTCCATCAGCTGAGTGACAGAGACTATATTTAACACTATGTACAAACCACACCAATAGCTCCGTTTAAATATCTCTTGGTTGGTGTCCATGTGTACTGTTATGAGAACTAGTGCTGTTGTCATCAGGTTACTGTGAACCCAGTGTTAGGGTGCATTGCATCACATTGTCCAGGATACGGGAGACTCGTTACAAATCTAATTCTCCTGGTACATCCATGTTTGTAGATAGTTTTGTGTCTCCTTCTAATGCTGAAACTAGATTTTCTTAATGGCCATTAAGCCTAGTCTAGAATGTGTTCAAATCTTATTGAGTGCATATGTTGTATCTGTTCTGAAGAAATCAATCACATTAGGGTTTGTATAAGAAATGTACACATCCAAAAATCCAAATATTTTTCTGTTTTTATCAGAATTATATTCAAAATTTAAAAACAGAAAAGCTGCAAAATACTAATTTCATCATTATCTTTACAACAGATTTTTTTTGTCTTTGAAAACACATAGACAAAGTTTGTAGATAATTTAGCTGAATTGACTGGTTTGGATAAAGTTTCAGTAACCCATTTACATCTCAGTCTTGTGCCTTTGCTTCCTAATCCAATATCATCAGAAGTGGCTGCGATAGCTCACTCAGTTACATCATTACATCTATGTAACATCTGGTGAAAATGCGACATGCTTAGAGTGACTCTCTCTACTTATGGTAATACCCTGTCTCAAAATGACCCTGGCTGTTAATGAGGCAATAAATACAATAAACAAACCAAGTCATCAATCCAACATCTCTATCCCTGAACAGGTTTTAGTGAGCTTTATTCAAGGATCAAGTATGAGAAGGGAATGGAAGAGTTTAAGGTCAATTTAAATGTTCTTTTATATTAGAAAGGCATTAAATGATTCATCTAAGATCAGACATAAAAAGATAAAAGTAGAGAAGTATTTATTGCATGTGAGTGCATGAACAAAATGTTCTTTTCCTTAAATTGTTTCAATCCTATTTGATATAAATATCTAGTGACATCATCCACCTCCATACTCTCAAACTTACTCTCCCTGTCGAATTGCCTTCAGTTGTCTGTTATATCAAGAAACTGTCAACATCATGGTTACCACACCATAAGAATGATGCGACTTATATTCTGGTGTGGCTAATATATGGACCAAACAAAAAAAAAATTGATAGAAATTTGCTTTGTGGCCGATATGCTGGTGCGACATATAACCTTAAAAATATGGTACATGTATGATATGAGGGCGGTTGCTGAATGGAACACCCATCATCTACCGGCCATCCGCTACAAGGACTAATAGTCTGCGCCTGTCTCGACATGTTCTTGCCGGTGTAGGAATACTATTAAATCCTGAAAGAGTGTCGCTAGTAACTTGCAAAAGCTATCGACACTTCAACATCCTTTGCAAGCAGTTTTTCATGAAATGTACAACCGCAAGAAACCACATACCGGATCGGCCGGGTTACCAAGGACCGCGCTGCTCGACAACTTCCATCGACAGTGAAAAGTAGACAAGGAAGATACAGGAATTTGACCTTAGTGGAATGTCAGGACACTTCTTGACCGTGAAGTAGCAAACAGACCAGAGAGACGCACCGCACTCGTGGCGATGGAACTCGCAAAGTATGACATAGACATTGCAGCCTTATGTGAAACAAGAATCTCAGAGTCTGGCAGTCTAAATGACATGGACTATACATTCTTCTGGAGTGGTAGACCAAATGGAGAGAAAAGAGAAGCCGGAGTTGGTTTTGCAATGAGGAGAAACATTGCATCAATGATGATTGAGACACCACTACCAATCAGTGACAGGATAATGTCGATGCGACTCCCTTTGACGAAGAACAACTCGGCGACATTCATCAGTGTGTACGCACCAACTTTGACCAATCCTGATGACAAGAAAGAGGAATTCTACAACCTACTAGCAGAAACTCTTCGGCGTGTTCCCCGTACCGACAAACTCATAATGATGGGAGATTTCAATGCTAGAATAGGGAGCGACTACAACAAGTGGCCATCGGTATTAGGAAAGTATGGAATTGGTAAATGCAACTCAAATGGAGAACTCCTTCTTGCTATGTGTTCAGAATTTGAATTGACAGTAACCAATACCATGTTCAAGCAGAAAGATGAACGAAAGACTACTTGGATGCATCCTCGCTCTAAACACTGGCACCTGATTGACTTCATCATAACAAGACAGAGAGATAAGACAGACTTCTGTAATACTAGAGTAATGCGTGGAGCCAACTGCTGGACTGATCATCAGATGACAAGATCAAAAGTGACATTCCATCTACGTCAGAAACACATCAAACAAGGAGCAAAGAAGCCATCCAAGCTCAACACCGCAAAGCTGAGATCTATAAAGGAAAGAGAGATTCTAGCAAAAGATATGAACGATGCTTTAGACAGATTTGAGATAGAGGAAGGACATTCCATAGATCAAGAATGGACAGCTCTACAACAAGTGGTCTACAACACAGCAAAGGAATCTCTAGGCAAGCCCGGCAGAAAACACCAGGACTGGTTTGATCCCGGTGACCAAAAGCTACAGCAACTTATAAGAAAGAGAGACCAAGCCAACCAGAAAGTGCTACAGTCCAGGAGCACACGGTCAACAGTTGCAGCTTACAAAGATGCCTGCAGGCAACTCCAACAACATACTAGATCTCTGAAGACAGCCTGGTGGGACAGTAAAGCACAAGAGCTACAGACAGCTGCAGACAGGAATGACATGAAGGCTTTCTACAATGGGCTCAAGGAAGTTTGGGGACCCCAGAAAAAAGGACCTGTACAACTGAAGTCAGCGGACGGGCTGGAAACAATCTCAGACAACAAAGAAGTTCTGGCTAGATGGAGTGAACACTTCCAGAAGCTCTTAAATGTTCCCGGAGAGATTCAGACTGAAGCCCTTGACAACATACAGCAGCGGACCACCAAACACTACCTTGATGAGACTCCATCCATGAACGAGGTGACAAAAGCTATTGCTGGATTGAAAGATGGCAGAGCCCCCGGTGAAGATGGAATACCCGCGGAAGTATGGAAACATGGAGGTACCAAATTAGTGGACAGGCTGCACCAGCTGATATGCAGTGCATGGGATGAAGGTACAGTTCCACAAGCCTGGAAGGATGCAAGTATTGTAACCATCTACAAGAAAGGAGACAGGTCAGATTGCGGAAACTATCGAGGAATCTCTCTGTTGTCCATTGCTGGCAAAGTCTTCGCTAGGATCCTTCTGAACAGACTCTCCAAGCATGTCACTCCAGAAATAGTTCCCGAGTCACAGTGTGGTTTCAGGCCCAATAGGAGCACCATCGACATGATCTTCAGCCTCCGACAGTTACAAGAAAAGTGTATCGAGCAGGACCAGCCACTGTACGTTGTATTTGTAGACTTCACTAAAGCCTTTGATACAGTTGGAAGAACAGGTCTGTGGCAGCTGCTGAGGAAGTATGGATGCCCTGATAAGTTCACATCCATGATTGAGTCGCTGCACACAGGGATGAAGGCCAAAGTCAGCGATGGAGTGGAAACATCCGATGCTTTTGAAGTTACAAATGGAGTCAAACAAGGCTGTGTACTAGCACCTACTCTCTTCTCCATATTCCTATCAGCGATGCTGGATGAAGCTTTCAGAGACTTGACAGATGGTGTCTACATCCAGTCAAGGCAAGATGCAGACCTCTTTAAGGTCACACACTTCAAGGCAAGAACCAAGAGCATCCAGGTACTGATAAGGGAGCTACTCTTCGCAGATGACAGTGCCCTACTTGCCCACTCACCACAGGAAATTCAACGCATAGTAAATGCCTTCTCGGAAGCATCAAAGAAATTTGGACTAAAGATAAACATCAAGAAAACTGAAGTGCTATACCAACCAGACTCTTCAAAGTCCCAGGAGGTGGATATACTGGTCGATGGTATCAAACTAAATTCTGTCCCAGAGTTCACCTATCTTGGTAGCACAGCAGCGAAAGATGGGCGTATTGATGCCGAAATACAGAGAAGAATTGCTAAGGCCAGTTCATCTTTTGGCAGATTACATCAGAGACTCTGGAACAACCATCATGCTTCATTGAAGGTGAAAGGAAAGATATACAGAGCCATTGTCATATCCACTCTCTTGTATGGAGCCGAGTCGTGGACGGTATACAGAAGCCATGTGAAGAAGCTTCATGCTTTTATGATGCGGCACCTTAGAACCATCATAAAAGTAACCTGGAAAGACAAAGTTACCAACAAGGAAATACTTGAAAGAACTGGATTAACACCCATGGAAGACATGCTGATCAGAAAGAACCTTCGATGGACAGGGCACATCATGAGGATGCCGCAAGACCGACTTCCAAAACAGATCCTGTTCTCACAGCTTCCAGTTGGTAGTAGGAAGAGAGGCAGACCCCGACTACGGTTTAAAGATACAGTCAAAAGAAATTTGAAACGGAGGAACATCAACTTGAATTCCTGGCCAGAGTTGTGTAATGACAGAAGCATATGGAGATCAGCGGTTGGATAGAACAGAGGAACAGACTTTGTCGCATTGCGACCGTCAGCATAGTAGTAGTAGTAGTAGTATGATATGAACTTTCAATGGTGTAATGTGGGAACAAAAACTTATTTTGCATGCATGTAATGATATTGAGTTTCAATGCATTGATTTTTTTTTTGCTTTTTTTTTTCTATGATGTTTATTCCCAGCCACTGCACCAATGTCACTTTTTGATAAAAAATATCATTTTCAAAAGATTTGGTTGATTATAAGTTACAAAATCTGTTATAAAAGATGACCTTTCCAGCCTTGAACACAACCTGCTCTTAAAGAGAGATTTCCACCCCTGTACAAAATTTGCAATCAACGAGCAACCTCCAAGTCATTTGCAAAAAATATGCTCTCCAAGAGAATTTTTCCAGTGAATGTACAAAATCTGCTTTCAAAGAGCAAATGTCTAGTCTTGTATAAAATCTATTGGCAAGGAGAAATCATCAAGTCATCTTCAAAATTTGCTGTCAAAGTTAATATTTCTAGACTTGTACAAAGTCTGTTGTCAAGGAGAAATCTTCCAGTCTTTTACAAAGTCTGCTGTCAAAGTTAATCTTTATAGACTTGTACAAAGTCTGTTGTCAAGGAGAAATCTTCAAGCCTTGTACAAAGTCTCCTATCAAAGAGAATCATAACAGACTTGCATGAAATCAGCAATGAAAGAAAAACCTTTCAGTCTTGTACAAAATCTGCTGTCAAAGAAAAACATTCCAATGTTTTAAAAAATGTACTGTCAAAGAAAATGATGCATAAATGTGCTGTCAAGAACTCCTCCTTTGTTGTCTGCTGTCATAGAATATCTTTCTGATCCTATGCAAATTTTCTGTTAAGTCAAAGAGAGCTTGTCTTTTTGAAAAAAAATCTTCTCAGTCTTTTTTTCAAGTAGTGCACACAAACTGCTGTCAAAGAGAACTTTTCTGGTTTCCTTGAATCTGCTATGAAGTAAAATTTGCTCTCAAACATGACCTTTTCTCCATTTTCTTACTGGAGCTGCTGCCACTGGTTGAACCTTTCCATGTCTAAATTGGATTAAGTTTTTGGAACCCCTATTTTTTAGATTTAAACATTCAAATATTTTTATACATCTATATTTTATGTATATATGTATGTACAAAAATATTGTTTAAATCTAAAAAATAGGGGTTCCAATAACTGAATCTAATTTAGACATGGAAAGGTATATATATATATATATATATATAAATAAGTGTTGGCATTCAAGCAATGTCTTTAATAGGTTTTTTAACATGATTTTGTGCATTGCTGGGAAAGTGGTACCAAACTGTGGCACTGAATTACAATTAAACTTCAAAGTCTGCTATATTACAATACAATAATTATTCTTTGAGTGTCTGATTTAATTAGTTTTATTTCATTTAGATACAGAGTGTAATTGGATAAAAACAAAAACAACAAAATAATAAAAAGAATACCTAAAATGCTATGTAAAGTTCAGAGGCGTCTATAGTTTGAATTTTGGTGGCTGATTTACCAGGGAGATTTGTACACCGAAACATTTATGCATTTATCAGAATGTTTCCATACCTTAGGGAGATTGACCTATGTAAAATCTTGGCATGTCATTTGTCTTTTTATAAATTGCAATATTCTAATGGTAGTAAAAAAAACCCATAAGATTCCCGTATAACCCTGGTTAAGAATGCTTCTTAACCAAATTTGTTTTCAAAGATATTTGCTAAGATATGTGGATTTTTTGTATTTCCTTTGAAGTGAAATTGTAAAAACTTCTGATAGCAACAATATATATGACTTATTGGCTTTAAGTTTTGGGTAATGTTCAACATTAATTGCAACTTAAACTTAAAAATGAAGTAATGTTTCCTTACACAAGCAAATGCCTTGCAGGCTTCAAAGTTTTGAAATCTATAGTTGAATTTCTCATTTATTAAAATCTAGATTAATAAAGTATAAATGATATACTATAATGGAAACACTTGTGTTGAGCCACTTTTGTAGTTGTATCCTCCAATAACGTAAGAGGATAGAAAGTACTTTATCTGTGTGTCCTTGCATCAGTCCATGGGTCTGTGATCACCTTGTAAACAAGAAATCTCATAAACTCATGTGGACAGATGTGGTTCAAATTCACACTATAGCATCATACAACCATGGTCAACACTTTGTTAGATTTGTGGTGGTCATTGTTCAGAGTTAAAGGTCACCTTTGACCACTTCAGATATGAAAGTCTTGCATTTTTGTGTGCCAGATATCGCAAAGTCCTGAACAGATTTGTTCAGATTCATACCATAGCATTACAATACCAAGGTCTACACTTTGTTAGATTTTGATGTTCATTGGTTATAAAGGTAAAAGGTCACAGAAAACTCTTGGTCACTTACAAATAAAGAGCTTGTGTGCCTGTGCAAAATTAGGGACGGGAGTATATTTATGTGATTAAAAAAGTATATAGGATATGTATACCTTCACATCTGAAAAAAAGGGAAGAAAAACTCGAATTGAAGCAATATAGTTTTTGCTATTTCGGCAATTTTGAAAGTGTTTTCTTTATTGACTTTATAATATAGAACTAGACGAATGATTGATTTTTAAAAAGCATTACTCAAGAAAAAATGTATATTATCAATCATTTTCTCAATGTGATGAAACAGGAATGCTTTTCACATTTATTGCCAGTTCCATATCAATTTTGGTGTTTTTTTTATTGAGATGTCGTTTTCAATTTGTGTAGATTGCATTGGCAGTTGTTTAGGTTAGAACGTGCCAGACAGGGTGTATATTTCACATGTTATAGTCTGACAGGCCCTTGGAATCATTGACATTTTGGAATGTCAATTTCGTATGAAATTGATAGACATCTAGACTTAGGTTTAGGTTTGGCCAGCTCATACAAATAAAGAAAAATCAAAATTTGTTATGCACAATTTTGTTTAATTTCTTTCAGGGACATAAAATTGTGATTTCAGAAAAAAAAAAGTCAAAATTTTCTTTAAAGCATATATGTTTAAGAATGTCTCAATTCTAATAATAAGTTTATTTGTGTGCATAGCAGACCATACTCTGATGATGCCATTGTATGAACTGATTTACTCTTTGGCAGCCAACAATATCCAGGACATGCAGTTAATGAACATCTTACCTCAGTCTACGTTGATAGATCTTCTGTCACAACACTACCATGCTGTAAGTAAATGACTCACTGTCTGTAAGCTTTGATACTGATAAACTTATTGTCACTCTGTGTAATCTGTGACACTGATAGAAGTATCACAATACTATCATGCTGTAAATATATGACTCATTGTATGTAACCTTTGATATAATCTACTTATTGCCACTTTGTGTAATATGTTACACTGATAAAAAATAAATGACTCGCTGTCTGTAAGCTTTGACACTGATGAACTTATCACCACCCTCTGTAATCTGTAACACTCAAAGAAGTAACACAACATTTCCATGCTGTACATTACATTACATGTACCAAATTGTAATGGTGTAAATGCAAATCTTTATTTGAAATTTATGACAATGATGTGCAATCATATTGCAAGTAAAGCGATTTTTTCATCATGATCTGCTGGTTTACTGTATTATCATGCTGTAAAAATATCACTCATAGTCATAAGTGGCAGAGATGTGTAGACATTCTGTTGATTTAGCATTCAATGTCGGTAATAAATGGCTTTGATAGATAGGGAAAACACGACAATAAAGTATACGAGTGTTTTGAATCGGATGTCTGTTTATTCGTCTATCTGTACATGGGTGATGTTCAGTATGTAGCTTGCTTGTTCTTACTTAAGATGGGCACAGGAAATACACTAATTTTATGAAGTTTTGAAGATAAAATCACCAAAATCAGAGAATGTAACATACATTTTTTTCCATTAAGTTTATATTGCAATTAGATTATTCTCCTTTTGAAAAATCACAAGAGAAGGGCCTTATTGATTTTTGTACATCTTTTACAGAATCACAAACTGAGGGTCATGGTGAATTTAGTACTCATAGAAAATGCTTAAAAATTGTATTCTCATATAACATGTTGAAGAACTCAATGAATAGTCGAAGTTTTCTTGACATTCATGTTTAGTTGGTGTGTGGGAGATGCAGGTGGAGGAAATCAAATGTTAGTCCAAAATAAACCACAATATAGAACCCTTTTTCCAATGTTTTTTTCCAAATATGCCTGGTTCTATTGGATTTGGTTTTCATTGAAATATTTATGAAACATAATGACTCACTTGTCACGTGATATGTGCATGCCCACGGCTGTTAAAATTGTGTCCATAAACAGTCCTTATTTCCTGCACACATGAGAATTAATGGTGACAAGAATATGCACGTTTGCTTCATCACATGCGACATCTTTTATTTTCGTGCAAACGTTCACAGCATTGATTAAAAAAAAAAAGTCAAGCTAGAAATTTGAAAAAAGCAAACCAGATCATATGCTTGTCATAAGGAATCGTTCTGTTCTTGTTTAATATGATGAATAGAAATCAATGAAAGAAAAGCAGCTTGCTATTTTGAAAAATGCATTATGCTAATTTGCATTTTTTATGAACATTCTTTCTGTTGAAGAAATGTTTTTGTTGAATTATTTCTCATGGTCTTCCATCTTTAAATTGAATTTGTGGTCTTTCATTTCTATAGAGAGTTGATATTTCAGTGCCTTGGGTGAAAAACACTTTGGAGCTGACTTGATAAAGTATTATTAGTCTGCAGCAGTCAGTTTCAAGATTCAAGAATTGAAGATTCGTTAGTGTTTGCATGAGTTTGCGTTTTGAATGTTTGTACAAAACATCGATTGATCAATATTCTGTGTAGAGTTGTTATCAGCAAGTTCAAACGTTCCTTACCTAAAGAATGATTTTTTCCAATGTGCAAAAGGACACATTTATCATGACTAATAATATACATGAAAATTTCAAAGTGGGGAAAAATGTTGGATTTTCTATCAATTACTATACATCCATGCTAATGACTCATCATCCTATCTCGTCTTTAGATTTGTGTCCGTCGACAAAATCATATACCAAGGAACGATAGAACATTGGAATCATTTCCTTGTCTGTGGGAGGTCTTGATATTATTTGACAAAGTAAAGTGTATTCCTTGATATAATCAGGAAATTACTTTGAAATGTGAAATTATTGATTATAAACGTACTAGATGTTTTGTTCAAAAACTTTGTCGCAAATATAACAATGCATATGTTAAGTCTAATTCCTTCAGTGGATTTGATGTAATTGGTGATTCCTATATATGGGCGTATGAATATACACGAGGCTACTACGAATTGGATGCTCGTTATAGTTTAAACCAGATTTTGAATGCAAGAGAAGACATCTTATCAGCTAAGACGTTCAATTAGTCCAACGTGTTCATACTGTTTTGCGTTTGATTGCTTTGTCTTCTTCTTTCCTTCGATTTTTAACAGTTGTTTTCGTTTCAACTTTATGTTGACATTGTCACAGTTTGACGACACTGTTGTTTATATTGTGACTGTCTTATCTACCATTGTTTTTCTATATTCTATTTCGTAGCATAATTATTTCATATTTTTTCTCCAATCATTAAATTTCTTTGGCTTTTCGGTGTCAACTTGTGATGAATTGCCCAATTGCTTCTAATTTATGGTTTGTTTCTTCTTGAAATGAAAATAAAATTACAAATGGGAAATGTTTTGACATTAGACTGACAAATTCTAATAAGATTTAAAGTTCTAGAGATATTGCTGAAGAGGTTAAAATTGAGTTAAAAATGAAGATTTACGAGTTCAACCTGTACGGAGGAGATAAAATGAACGCGAGTAAAACCGAAGGGAAAATTGCTGACAAGATTTTATTGAATAATTAACGCTTCATATAGATACATCTTCAACATGGTAACTGGCATGAGTGTAGCTATTGGCTTAAACAATGGGTTGTACAAAAAGTAGGCAAGTGAATTGCACCTTTCATTGGCTTTCAGTACAAAGATTGTAAAAAAGGCAAACAAGTCAATAGCACCTTTTAATTAAAGTAGAATGGATACACTGCATATCAAGCGATGAATTAAACTGCGTCATGCACCTATTTCGTCCTTTTACGTCTCCTTAGAGATCTGAACCATGCCACTTTTCATATTAGTATAAACATCACAAACTAGTGACCAGAATTTCGTCATGAAAAATAATTTTATTATACAGGCATTGATTCTAAAAGGTAAATACAGTACTTCTCTATTAATGTGCAGTAATCTTTAATCTCGATCCTAGTTATTACAAATGGGTTGAAACTGACCTACATTACAAATTCAGTAGTTCTCTTGAAGCCATATAATTTTAAGTTCATAGTTCATAATCTAATTTGATGGTATGATGCTATTGTTATTCCAACCTTCTTAAAGTGCCTTTTTATTGCGGTTGAAGTCTTCCTTATAGATAATGGGACGATGCAGTAAAATGAATTGCACTATCATTTAAATACTGCAATAGCATTCAGTGGCTTGCTGTGTAGCCGTGTTATGGTTTAAATATGGGTATTTGTTTGCTGACTTTCTTGTTCACCATAGATGAGTGACGAGGGAAGCAGCAAAACAACAAGACAATCTCCTTTATGGCACAGGAGATGTCATATAGAAATAGTTGGGTTAAAAAATGAAATAGGACGATATACGTGTAATGTAGTATTTTGTGCGGTTGATAAATTTTCTACTGTTTATCTTGACTGCAAATTATGCAAAGGAAATGCATTAAATGCACTGCTGAATACCATCTGAACTATCGTACAAGATAAGATCACAGTTGTCTTTGCAGTACCATTGCCAATGATGATCATTAGCTGTATATGTAGTCGCCGTTGAAACAGTGCACATTTACACATAATCTTTCAAAACACATAGCCTTATTCTCCTTATACTAATTCTCATATTTTTTCATGATTTTTTAAAATCCATTTTTTTGTTGTAGCATCATATCTATATTATCATTTCAGTATTTTCTTGTTACTGCAGTTAGCCTTAAATCAAATACAATCTGCTGAAAATAATTTCCCACTCCAAGGCCTGTCGAAAGCTCCCATATTTTCTTAGTAGGCGTTCTCCGTGTGAGTGGAGGTTGATACGAGTAACATCTACCAAATAAGAAGAAGGCATGATGTTATTAAGACAGATACACCCTTCAAGAACCATTAGTTTCTTCTTCACTTTGTTGTATGACAGTATCTTTTCCTTTTTGCATTAATTTTAGTCTATGTGACTACTTATATAGCAAACCGTACCGATATGTATTTGCAAAATAAGAACGATTTACCTTCAGCTGAAACAATGTTTTTTATTGGTGATTTTAAAAATTGAAATCGATTTAAAGTAGGTTTAAAGTGTGATCATCCTGCACGGAATTTGAACGTCGCTCACAATTACACTGAAGGAAACGTCTGTTATAATAGGTGCTGAAATTAACAGCTAACATCAGTGTAAATCCATCCCTCAAATTCTCACTTTCATTGACTTTACAAGGGAAGATGAAGATGTATGCATTTATTTCGTGATCACAACCAACACGTTAATATCTTTAAACATTGTTTTATGAACATCTGTATACGATGTGTAAAGCTCAGGAAACAGTTTTGCATATGCGTATAACAACAAAGAAAATGCAAACATGTCAATTGAATCCTAATCCAAACTCAAATTCGATAAACAATGGCAATATTGAACAAAAGAAAGATTTACTTGAAGACTCCACAAAAAAGTTACGAGGGAAAAAGTATAAGGAAAATATGACCAAGCATTCCGGAAGAGTAAATGTGGCTTTTGACATTTCGCTTCTGTTGGGAATGAAATAAATCCAGAAAAAAAATCTTTAAACGGTATTTTGGGACTGACCAGAAAAGGGCAGATAGGCGACAATTTTGACTTTAACATCAGATTGTTAACGCTATTAAGGGGAGTGTTCAAATTTCAATTTCATGTTATTAAAGGCCAAAACAGAAGAAAAAAAGAAGGAAAATATCAAAATTTTAAAGAACGAATAAAGATCAAACGATGGTTGGTGCCAAGATCCATGCTGGCATCTCTTGTTCTGTTCAACAATACATGTGCAGTCACAATGAGGAATGACATCAGGATTTACTCATACATTATATGTGAAAGTCACAGTCATGACTTCCATGAGAAAATTTAAGCAATCGAATACATTTATAGTATTTTGTACCCTTGGGGATTGAATTAAAATCACGTAATTCCCATTAACTCGATAATGAAATAATATGATGTAATTTTGTGTCTTCTGAATCAAGATGATATTCATAAACTGCTTTTGACCCTTTCTTTTGCATACGTGAACACTTTCGACGCTGATACACAATTTTTATTTAAACTCATGACTACTTCGAAAATTTACGTAAAAATCCGTACAATCCAGAATTTAACGTTCGTGTCGACTAATTTTGATTTCTTTTTTTTCAGACGCCTGATAGGTTTCAACAACTAAGGCCCCTAGTCTCAAAGACAAGTCCCAGAGGGACGAAACAGTAGTGTTACGCAGTTTGCTTAACTATTTGGCTATAATGTATCTAATTCTAAATTTTTATGAAAGATGCTTCTTGCTGGTTGTGTCTTATTTGGAACCCAAAGTTAATGAATGTATGAAAAGTAGTGTTCTATTTTCATATAAAAAAGAAAGTGATATTTTGTCACTTCAGTTCTTCTCTCACAACGTTCTAGGGGATGAGGGCTTGTATGGTGTTCTATAACTAATTAAGAGAACCAGCGAAATACCAGAGAGAAATTCATCGCCCTCAGAAAAGTCGCCGGTACTCGGCCAAATACTGTTTTCTTTTTACATCGTTGGTAACAAAAGGATCACAAATTACATACAAGAAAACCACAGTTGGAAATACAACAGACTTAATTGACATATCTTCCGCTCATTGTGAATGCGAAACAAGGGTGATATTTTCCCCAATGTAACTAAGTCAGTCCGCTAAAATCCCGGTCAAATAAGGCTGGTATCATGAGAAAACGCCGTTGTCATTTTTTAAATTCACTTACAGGTGATATTTTCCGATTACATATATACGTATACAAACTCGCATATCAAGCGTCCAGTCTCCGGAATAAAACTTCTTTTCGTGTAGTACCACATTGTAATCAAACCAGCAGTCATTGTTGTTAGTATTACCGAAATATGAACTTTTCGAATGACAAAATTAATTGGTCAGTAAATTAAAATTGACCAATCAAATAAGTCATTTGAAAAATAAAATTGACACTAAATGTACCTAAAGCACAAATATCTTTTAATAGTTTTTGATGGTGTCTTTTTGTTTTGAGAAATTCTCAAACATCTACCAGTCAGTAAAAGCAAAGCCCTAACCAACAGCGGCAGTGTTGTGAGACAGCATAGAGAAAATAAAAATGAAACGGGTTAATCAAATTTTCTTGTTTTCAACCAGGATCAAACTATTGAAAAATGATCATTCTGTCCTTTCCACTCATACAATAACTGTTTGATTTTTACAGCTCCAAGGTGGGGGAGACATGGCTGCTCTCCGACATTTCACCACGGGTGCCATCAGACAAGGATTTGTTGTAGATGATGTAAGTATGACCTTCTAGAACAGTTTTTGTTTCTCGTGCTGATACGTATGGTCAGAAAGAACAGTAAATATAAAATGTTTTCATTTATTCTTATTTAATCCTATTTACTCATACATGGAGAATGATAAATCAATACCAGACAGCATTTGTATTGAATAAAACACGAATCTGAACAGTTGGTTCATGCAATAAAGATGAATGACTTTAAACTATTGTTTACAATTAGTTGGCAAAATAAAACTCTATGCAATTCTGGTCTTGGATGATTTATATTCATACTCCTCGGGGAAAAAAAGCATGGCTGTCGTGTTAAAAGTACATAGAACCTAGTGGTTGATACATCCATCGCAAATATTGCAAACAATCTTAACACAGCGTATTAGAAAATTGCTTTTATGTAACAGATATATGTTTGCTTGAATAAATGTGTTCTGCTACAGTGAATACATAAGTTTTTGTTATCGGCTGTTATTGGCATAACACATTTGAACGGCATTTTATATCTGGTCGAAACGTAGCTGCAAATATTGTTAGCTTTACGATATGGAAAAGGGAATTTGTAACAAAAATTATAGTCTTTGAAATAAATGAAAGATTTTGAAATGCGGTGTACATTACAGAGTGTATGTGTTCATATCTAAAAGTTGAATTTCAAACGTTTAATGGCGAAGCTAATAGTCATATTGAAAACGGTACAGAAGTATCGAAATACATGCGTTATTGAAATTAGTCCTTATATGTACGTGATATTAAATTGTATCATCTGAAATATCTGTAATGATATTCCGGAAGTGTGTTTGGATACTTCACCTATATGTGTACTGTTATCTCGTGATGGTACTAAAGGTTTTTTTAATCTTCACGTTGGAAGTCATGATCAATTCTATGCAGAACCTTTAGTTTTCCTGTTGTATATTGGTTTGTCATAAGTAGAAAAATGTGATTCAAGATAAAGATGCCTAATGCATTGTAATGGCCTTTTGTTGTTCGAAACGTGTTTGTTATGAATTTGTACCACGCAGCTATACAGACGTGGCAGATACTTAAGATTAAACAAACTCCCAACTAGCTTTTAACAGCTAACGAAGATACTTGTATGCCTTTAATTGACCATTTCAGTCTCTTTAAGTAAAATACGAGCTAAAATGTTTGTTTCTTCGCACATGTAACGCTTAATTCACTCCTTCAGATTTTAAGCGCGGTCGTGCATGTATACATACAAGCGTCAAGGAGCTATGTACAAAGCTTTAATATCACCTGTTAAATTATCCAGAAAAACGGTTTCCATGTTCTCAATCATGCTACCACATATAGACGATGATGGATAAAATCTCACACAAGAAAAACATACTGGTAATAAACTGTGATAAATTATTTTAACAGTTGTTAACCGTCTAGGGAGAATTCTGTTACACGATTTTGTCATAATGTATCATTTTGTTGTATGCAATCGGCGACATTCGTCTTCTGAAGCTGACTAATGTATTCTTGTACATTTAATTACTAGTATTATCACCTAATACTATCATTATTCCTTAGAAGAGAGAAAAATACAATTATGTCTTTTGTGCACATCTTACAATATATTGGAGGTGGCAGGGACAACTCTGATACATTACTATGTTGAGAACCTCGAAAAGATTGTACACATGAACAGCCGTGAATTATGCTTTTTTTTCGATAATTAACACAAGAAATATGAAACACGACATGGCACTATGTAACGCCTTTCTACACATTGTAAGTCGCAAATACGATACGGAAGGAATCGTGGTATTGGATTATACAACCGCACAGTAGATAATTGAAACAGAACAGTGAATTGTAAGTCTCTATTTTAATGTGATGAGTAAGCATTCCCTTCACAAAGTCGTTCTGTTTAAAATGAAAAGGACGTGTTCATTCATCTTCAATTTCTGATTTCAACATATGAAAGCATAGTTACCTTGATTAGTTTAATGCTCCTTGTTTAATGTTGATGCGAAATTATTTTATCCAACTTCAACATAAAATATTGGTTTGCAATTGAAAACGAGCTGATAATAAAAAAAGAGTGTCCTACTTTTATCATTTCTCGATATGTATTCTAGGAATAATTACATTTGACTCAAATTAAATAATTGTTGTATATGGAACTTCAATTTGTTGAACATATTCATACTTTGTCCTCTTTAAATTTTATTATAATTTGCTGACACATGTATAACAATATTGATATAAACTAACTTGTTTTTCATTGGACCGTGTGAGATTTTTTTGACAAAATTTAGAAAATATATTGATATTCTCTTAGTTGATGTCACAGTGGTAATATAATGACAAGATGTTCTCACTGGCAATGCGGTATTCTATTATATTCTATTATTACAGGAGCCACACTACCATTCTGAAGTGTTTTCGCTTCATGGATTTCACTTCGAGCTGAAAGCTGTCAGAAACAACAAAGACCAGATTGCTGTTTTTATGCAGGTGCAGTTCTGTTACGTTCTTTGTTTGTCATTGATTTCTTTTTTATCGGGAACTTCAGTAGCATTATCCAATTTTTTCATATGATATAGATTGAGTTACACATTACAAGTACATTCAGAGTTGTCACTATCGATGTCCGCTGTTGATTTTCTATACTAAATCTTTATATATATTTGCTTCGAATATTACTCAGGTGTACAAGGTAGTCTAATGCAGTTAAGAGACAAAAAAATGTCGAATTTGAGCGGTGCTCGAAATTTACAGAATGAAAGTTAATTACACTTATTGTAATATAATACATCTGTTGAAATCAGGTTGAAGCACTAAGTCCTAAGATTCTATCAAATCTTCAATGAAAGACATTTTATGCGCAGTGCAGTGCGCATTTACCACAGTGTAGTTCTCACATGTTTCCAAAAAGAACCCGTTGTCATCCTTCCAAGACCATAGCTTTTAAATCACATTTCATTTGGTCCATTGGTAATCTAAAGTACATTCTTGATTTGCTAAATCAATTGCACTGGTTTATGTCTATTTTTTTCAAGAAAGATTTTATTACAGAAGAAGAACTTAAACTTATTTGACACATTGCATACTGCTCTTTAATGTCGCTAGGTTGTTTCTTTCATTGTCTTGTGTCCAGTGAAGACGTATGCTTGTAGAATGAACATGAAAAATCATTAACTTTTATTCAATATGTCACCTCTCATTGCATGTCTTTTTATGAATACTCAGTAGTGAAGCTGCCTCTGTAGGTTTGTACCCACTCTGATCACAAGCTGATTTTAGACCTGTCAGTGCTATACTTCTAAAGGATCCATCATGTTTTGTTCCTACCATGAAGAAATACAGAACGAGTTAACTTTTGAAAATGAAACCTTATGTAGCATTTGAAATCCTTTTTCTGAGAATCAACTACGTTCTCTGTCTGAACGTTTGCTTTCATTTGATTGGTTCACATCATAACTAAAATAGGAACATATATCAGGTAACACATTGGAGATTCCTTTGCCGAAACATTCAGAATTATTCTTGTGTTTTCAATTTGATCAACTTTATTTGCCAGCGCCTTCGGCCGGGTGATCCTATATTGAGTTTCCGACAATGTGAGCGACACACTTTCTCCATGCGTGCTGATCGGGAAGTGCGGTATTGTATTACAGTCCAGCAAATGGACAGCGGTGATCACAACTTGAAAACTACTGGAATAGTCACTCAGAAATTTGGTCTTGGCGAAAAGACCAGTAGAAGTGAAGTAAGTTAAAAAAATTTGTAAGACGCAAAACTAATTGTTAATAAGTAGATATTTTTAGAAGTTTTCAAACACGTGTCTGCATTTTAATCTTTCGGAAACTAAAAAGATATGGTAAATTTATGAAATGCGCTATTTTCCATGAGAATTGTTCCAATAGCGATACAAATTGCAACGCTTGTGAAGCAGATAGCCGAATTTCGTAACACTTTTGTCATGTGTTTTGTCATGATATTGGCTATCTACTTTGAAAAAGCCTGTAGCTCAGGTGATTTCTAGATACACAGGAAACAATACATATACTCAACAAAACAAGAAAGGTTAACATGTTTCCTTGGCGAATACCTGTAAATGAGTGAAAACAAAATGACGTTTGTGCAATATTAGAAAATGGTAATGTTTTACATTACAATATCCAAGGGGGTTACCAAAATCATTCAAGCGTGAAAGTCTGTATTAGCGAAAGAGCTGCACGAGGTTTTCTGCGACTAACTTGTATCTTCGCTTGAATTTCATAAACATTCAAACTGACAACTGTTCCGTAGATCCTTAGGACTTAGAAATCACCGAATCTTGCTATCTGTCACAAGTACAGAGAGAAAGGACTGTAGGCATGATCCAGATTGGGGAGTCTCGCCGTCGAGTTGCACGGCATTTTGGTTGCAGTGTTAAGACAATTTGCCAGTTGGTAAGTCGTTTAAACCAAACTGGGTCAACATCCAATCGTCCCCGAAGCGGCCGACCCCGTAAAACGACCGCCAGGGATGACCGTCGTATACGATTGATACACTTGCGCAATCGATTCGTAACCGCAGTAGAGACTACAATGTTCTGTTTTCAGATGAGTCCAGGTTTTGTCTGCAACACGGTGACGGTAGGCGCAGAGTGTGGAGCGTTTTGCGAACTGCTGCGTCGCAGAACGGGACCGCTTTGGCGGCGGAAGTGTAATGGTGTGGGGTGGTATTTGTGGGGGGATTCGTACCAGGCTTGTTATGTTAAATGGCAATTTAACCGGCATTCGATATCGGGACGAAATTTTAAGACCAGTGGTTCTGCCATTCTTAAGGCGCCACGGCGTTGGCGCCATTTTTCAACAGGATAACGCACTCGCGCACACCATTAGCGTCAGCAGAACTTTCTTGCAGCAGAATAACGTACAGGTGTTAGATTGGCCATCTAAATCACCTGATTTGTCACCGATTGAGCATGTCTGGGACGTTCTTGGGTGACGCGTGAGAGAACGTCAAAATCAGTCGTCAAACTTGCAGGAGCTGGCCCAAGCCTTGATCGCTCAAACGAACATCTCTCCTCGAATTATCCGCCGGTTTACGAGTTCCATGCGACGACGCTGTAATGCTGTTTACTTCGCAAACGGTGGCCATCACCGTTACTAATGGTGTTACCTTTGAAATTGACCTCAACGTCCTTTGCAGTCGAATAAAATCAACTGAACGCAAAGTTTTATAATGAACCATGACTGCAGTTTTATCAGAATTGATCAATTGCTTTATTCGTACATGATTTGTAAGGATTTATGAAGGGGTTAATTAATTAATTACAGAATAAAGTAGTGTTACCTTTCTTTTTTTGTTTAGTATATGATTATTGTGTTACTATCTGTTGCAAATATATGATTTAGTTAAACATGAGTAAATTGTAATTAGTTACCCATGGGCAATGTGGATAATGTGGACAATATTGCTTAGAATTTCCATTATGCTAAAGACTTTAATTGAAGTAAGCTGATTCAATTATCGGTGAAACACAACTTCTGTCGTATACTGCCATGTTGCAACACTTATGTAAAAACAACGCTTAATGTAATAGTCATTACATAAAGCGTTATCATTACAATAAGAGCTGCAACATTGCCATTCTGAAATACTGGATCATCTCTGTATTAATATTAATATTGTGTTGTTGAACATCTGCCTGACACTACCGTTGTCATAATTAATTTTCAACTGTAATAACAATAAAAATATTCGTTGTATGAAAGAATGATACACGCTGATGAGTCATCAGTTAATCAGGTCAAAGTAAGTAATGAGTGATAGTTTCATTGAAATTACTTTTAAATGTTATCGAAAGAAGTATTGAAAGACCTAAATATATAATAGAAGAGTATTTTTTTTGCATTTTAAATCATATATCGGATTAATGATTTTTTCAGCTTAAAAAGTGGTTATAGAATGTTGTATATATTTCATATTGAAATGATGGAATAATAGAGGGCTGGCATGACCCTGGTCAGACACATTCACCTTTACTGTTTCTAATTGTCCCTGATTTTGGACTTTGCACATTGTGAACAATGCCAGTTTTGTGAAAAAATGTCGCAGAAGGACAAAAAAAGTTGATGTAAAATCAGAGAAGCAATGTTTAGTTATTTCCTTTCTCGTCGCCAGATTTTATCGTTTTTGCAATGTGTCAAATTTTATGACAGCATCTAGATTCCTTGTGTTCACAGAACCACATGTCTTGACGTGACACTAAGATAAGGCTGTTCATTTTTAACTACCATCGACATATTCATTTGATGATCAGATGAAAAAATAACATCTTGTCTTGGCAAGTTTAGTCACATCGTAAATGTAAGTGTAGCAATATTGAACCCGTCATCGTGTAAGTAGATAAATAATGACGGCGAGGTATGAAGGCAAACGTGATTACAATAAAGATAGCACAACGGCAAATACGACCTGAAAGAAAAGAGAAGAATTCTGTCAAGTTATGGAAGAACAAGAATTTTGTGTTTGAGATTTAACTGCGTATTTTCTCGGCTCCATTGACGCCTTTGTGAGACATCTTTTTCTTTTTCGATATAGACAGGACAGTAGATATATGAATGGTTGAACGTAACAAAAATCTAGGCATTGCAAAATACCATGTATCTATTTAAACGGACACATCATCGTAATGATGGATAGTATCTTACCAAAATATCATATATCTTGACGGGTGTTCGAGACATTACCTAAAAATTCAACATAACTGGATTCTGTGTGATCCTCATAATACGAAATAGTCGATCAAAGTTGCTGTTATCCAAGATTGCTATTGTAAGGAGCGTAGGTTGATGTGCATACTTGGCAAACAGAAACGTGGACTGTCTATACAACAATTGTAAAGTCCCCTTAAGAAGCACTTAGGAATTCGAGGAAAAGAATGTGGTTACCTACTGTATGAGTTCCATGTTTCAAACCTTTCCAGCACATTCTGCTTCTTGGCCTTTCAGTAAATAGCACTATCAAACGAATTTATTTTTACCTTTGATGAATGAGTTTTCTTGAAGCAAACTAAACCTTAGACGTTCAAATATAGAATTATTTTATGCTGTTTTTAAATACTAGATACAAAAACTACATTCATTAGACTCATCCTCTCTGTAGTACCAAAAAGTTTCAAATTAGCAAGTATTTAACTGCATTATATGACATAACAAAACGGATTTCTTGTAAAGAGCGATGGTTTCAATATAGAATGCTATTTGCTAATTAAGTAGCGAAGACGTCTGTCTCTGCTTAATATTTTGCCAGTCTGTGTCTAATTACTTTTTTCCGCTTAAAATTGAATCTGCAGTATTAATCAAATTGTACTTGCATAGGTCGGTGACAGTAACACATCTTGTCATGATTTTAAATTTACAGATACGTGAACAATTTGACGAAGCAAGTTTGGCTTCTTTGAATCCATATGTCAACGATGACGTATTATATACTGAGTACAGTATCTGTTTTCAAAAATATGTTTGCTTGATAAAACCCCGAGATTGCTTATATACTCAACACATTTCCAGACGCTAAATGAAATTGTGCTTTCCAATTTGTAATGGAAGTCCCTGCATCTTAACATGTAAAACCGTACTCTCTGATTTTCTATCAGGTTCACATATACATCGTAATGAGATCTAGCTTAATGATAGCCAGACATATGCAGACCAGACATATATATTTACCAGACTTGTTTAGATTAATCTCCATCATTAAGGCACAACAGATTCTTCCTGTTCAATAATGCTATGGAGATCAACATGTACGTAACAAACGGAACATTCAAGCTTGTCGTGATATATCTTTTTGCCTTTTCATGAGAAAGTAAACTATCAATTTGTCATGTGACACTGGCAATTTCACAATGTTTTAGTGTTGGTGACTTTGTTAGTTTAATATCTAACAATAGATAAATCCTTACACCTTCACAATAATCTTGATTGATTCAAAACAAATTCATGAACTTCATACTGTGGCAAAAATCAATGATAGCAGGGAAAAAACAACTTGCGTCGTTTTTACAACAGGTTAAAATGGAAATGGGATTTTTATGATAAAGCTTGCATATCTTGATCTTCCTAACCAATTAAAAATTGCATCGAATCTGTTGAGAATAGGTTTAACTTCGATCTACCACTGTACTTATATGCTTTCTCGTTTCTTCCAGGTAATTAAACTTGAAAAATTGGACAAACCTGCTTACGTCGTGTTTTCTATCTTCTTTCCTGCTTCGTAACCGTAGAAACGGGAGGTCGCGACCATTTCTACAACATGAGTAGAATCTCAATGAAGCCGTTATTGACGTAGTTTCCTCTCAGGTTTGTGTCATTTGGAGACTTGAAAGATAAATGATGTCCAAATTAGTGAAGCTCTTGTTAGGCTTCTTACTGTTGTTGCATCATGTTCCCAGCAGACGGAGTTTTACAATTGTGAAAACATGTCATCAATATTATTTGTTTGGTGGTGATGTGTTGTCTGTAGTAGGATTTATTGAAATTATGAATTTGAAGTAAATCCCTGATATCGATTTTACAATGTCTACAAATGCAAGAAATATTAAAGCATCTCTGTATATGACGGCGGTCTATAAAATATTTAATTTAGCATCACCGACCCTTCTTTTTAACAATGTAATATGATATAGTAAAATATATGTGTTAATGATGTATTGAATTAAGTTTGATCGATGAAACATAGTTGGAGTATATATACATATATATGTGTGTGTATAGATAAATTGTTCAGGATATTTTACTGTCGCTTTGTAGGGTATTTTATCTGTCATAAACACGCTACAGCTACTGCATGTGCTATTTGCGCAAGTGATGATAAAACATCCAAGCAACAATTGTCTGTGGCGCCTAATTGTCGAATGTTATGTTCTCACCAAATGTATTTTTGTGAAACATATGGAAACAGCTGTTTTCAAGAAGCATTCACTGTCCTCTATTGACAACATGATCTTTTGACATTACATATCAGTTTAGTATTGTAACATAATAAGCTTTAATACTGTTTTTACTGGTTAATGGTTGTACATTTTATTGAATATAATTCAAGTGATATTTAAGTATTATTGTTTTTGGTCTTATTCGTGAAAGTGGTATTCCGTTCATCCTTGTCAAAATCAGGGTATTGATTTTTCATGCTGCCTTATATGCTGCTGACAAATACGGAGCAGTTCCTTGAAAATTTCTGAATCTGGAAACTTTCAGATACATGTCTGTGATATCATGCAGGTCTTGCCTAATACTCAAATGTTATAAAAGATATTTTCAATTAAGATTGAAACAGTCTCTAAATCTTAGAAAAAATGAAGGGATGGATAAATCTATAGAAGTAAACGCAGTATTTAAGTGAAAAAAAATCTTCATTTATCTTTGTAGTGAATATCGCGGAAATAATATGTTGTATCACAAATTGTAAATACCAGAGTTTTTATTTCTGTTTATGATATAGGCTGTAACGAATTATGGGAGAAACCCGCACACATATTTGTATAAGAACGTTCCAAGCACATGCTGCGATAAGACAACATTTTTGTTAAGTTTATCGGAAATATGTTTACGATGCGCAAGTGTTTGTTTTTTTTTCACGTGCAGGAGAAATAAAATGGATTATCATTACGCCATATTTGCAACGGTCAAGGGCAGCATATTGAAGACCAGACTGATTTAAAAACAGAAAGAATTTTCCATAACCGGCAGATCATCGCACTGTAAAGTGGTGTATGTCTAACAGTATCAACCGCCGATTATATGCATGGCCAACTCAAAAATGAATATATTTTTTTTTCTGTGAAAACATTACCTATTGTGAATAAAAGATATTGTCCAAACGTAACGCCAATATATTTGAAAGTAATACGTAAATAAATGACAGACACGCAACGCAGCGTTAACATGTCTGAATTCTCTTGACATTTATCGCTGATCTTATTTCGTAGACAACATCCTAAAGCTACCATTCTTCGACATATTGAAATTGGATTTCTCATGCGTTGTAACTGCTACTTCTCTCAATAAGTGACAGCTTTATTGAAAACCAAAATACCTGTCTCGCTGTCAGCAGCAAATGGGGATGTATTAGCATTCGTTTCACTGACGAGCTGTACAGCGAACCATTTCTTTCCCACAACTGGATTATCTGTTTTTTCCGTTGAGTATATGAGACGAAAGGTCTTCATTATAGCGATGGTCTAATCTAAGATTTGAAAGCACAGTCATCTTTACTAATCAATTTCATTGTATTGTCACAAATACGAGTATGTCAATTTCATTATCAAACAGATAATATTACACTGGTGCAGTGGGGATATGTTCTTAAAAAAAAAAAAAAATCCTACGATTGTTGACTGAAGCGTTTTGAAGCGAGACTTTAGTGCCTTACCATTGACAAGGCTCTAACCTCAGATGTATAATTACTGACATCTGTCAGCTCGGATCAACAGAAGGTCAGACGGTTACAGCTTACGGCATAACATGCTTCACATTAATGTAAACGACAAATAATGTATTATTTCAATTCAATTACTGATGACAACTATCGAAATACAACGATTACTTTGCAAGCGCTTGGACAAATCTAATTTAATCAAGCCCTGAGGTGAAACGAACATAATGGTTAAGATATTAATTTTTTCCCCCAGATAATTTGTTATAAAATAGGACAGAAATGATATTTTATGTTTACTGTATTATGAAACATCTTTTTATATGTGGTAGTTAGTTACTAATGATGTCAGCATTGTAAAAATAAAAGACAATCCGTCAGTCAGCGAACTGTTTTTATCATTAAAGATATTGCAGACATTTTTATCGCAGACTAAAATAGAATTTTTATGTTTTATGTTTCCCAACATTTCACGATACATGTTTGTGGTAGCTAGTCCTGAATTACTTTCTCGACTGATCTGTTTAAATGCCTGATGATATTTGCCTCGGTATTTGACACAGCTGCGTTTTTGCATTTCACTATAACAAATCAACATGTCACCGTTTAGATCTCTTATTTTGTTCTAAGTGAATTGCTTAAATATTATTTCTTCGTGATATAACGAAAAACAGATATTCTGTACTGTAACACTTTATTACCAAATAGTTCTCCTACCTTGTCATAGGGGGACAGACTGTATTCATTTCTTAAATATGTTTTACTTACTTATTGGGTGCGAAACGTACCACATTATTAATGAACATATGACAGTTTCTATAAGTATCATTTCTTCTACGCTGCTTTTATACAAAAATCTAAGATTGTAATTCCTAAAGTTTTCGTGAAGTGCTTTGCTGAATATTGTTTAGATATTTCATCTTTATACTACTTTAAGCCGCGACATTTACTAATCTTCGTTTATTACGATATAATTTGTTTTACTTTCAGTTAAACCAAAATGTCCTAAATAGTAATTACCACAGTGTAATATCAAAAGAAGATAAATTCATATGAAAGTTTTGTTTCTTTCGGACGAGGCAAGCAATGTTATTGTATGTTGGAGTAACTCTTGTCATAATATTTATAGTGTATTCATATAGTCACTGTACTAATAAAATAATAATATTTATTACTATTTTGATTGTCACGAATTTACACGTCCAAGAATGAAGAGTCAACATGTGTAATGACATATCGAGTATATCGAGGTCATCCTTCATCCGTCAACAAAATCGTGTAAACGTAGAATTATCTTTTTGATAAAAAATACAAATAAGGAGCAAACTAAAATACACAGTAGTTTCAATATAGTATAAAACAATCCATTTGAAAGGTGGATTTTTTTAGTGGTATCTGTGATATATATGCTGAATTACTGTTAAATATTCATGTACAAATATACTGTGAACATATTGATTCTTTATTGTTTATAATTTTCTTAATACGTTATGTAGATAATTTAGAATGTATTGTTCCTTTGAACTTTATTTATTTGTTATTAATTTTAAGAAATTTGCATTAGTTCTCACGTTAAACTTTTAATTTGATTTTCATATCATTTAAACCTAAAAGAATTAAATTTTTTCTGGTCCTGGTCGAGATGAAGGAGTGGAAGCGAGACTGATATGCGTTTAAATTTAGATTTGGTGATGCAATAATTATACGTACTTATAATTTGTTGTAGAAAATGAAACCTGTGAAGAGAACATAACTTAACGGTAGTATTGAGTATTCCACTTAACTAATATTACTAAAAGTAAAGTATTATTTATATTTTAATACGAGTATTAATTAAGGTGAAGGTCACGATTGATGGAGATAGGATCAAGTTTTATAGAAGCCATTACACACAAATATGGTTATTTACACAATATTTTGTGTTAAGATTTTTTCATCCTGGAAATGTAGTTTCCAAAAAAAACATATTTCATTGTCTAAACCATTTTTTTTTCTTGAAATCTTAATTTATACCTAGATATGATTTTGCTCAAGTATTCGATTTTATTATCTCCCTTGTTTGTTGTTGGACCTGTATCCGAATCCTGCGTGAGGCAATCTAACATAAGCTAAATAAAAGCTTTTAAAAACTGTATCGGTGTTTTTGTGCTTATAAGAGCTTCTCATAAGACCTCTTGTCATTCCCGCAATAATAAGAGGAACACATTCGATGATGCACTGGTTCGCCCGGTTAGCAACACCAAGTGGATGATTGATAGTCGCTGAAGGTTGTGGGCACAGTTAAACTGTCCGATTACTTATTAAACAGATCTTTTTGAAAGCGGACTCCTTTACGATATATAACTTCCCGACAGTACACTGTGAATCATTTGATCTTTTCGAAAAAAAAAATTACATCATTTTGGGAACGAATAAAATTATCAGGAAAGCAACAATTTATGATCCAAGTATAAGAAATTCGCTTTATTGTCATTTATAAGAGAAACATTCTTATTAGTAAATACCTCATCACATGAAAACGTTGTTACTGTCTATTCTATTTCACTTTTATCACACTTTTAGCCGCGATCCTCCAACGACTCGCCATTTTATGAAAGTTGAGTTTACAAAAAGGGAGTGGATGCTATCAACATCAGCAATATTTTATATCAGAATCTGTTCAAGCTAACATTTCACCATACATTTAAAGCAGAAAAGTCTCTGTGATTTTATACAGTTACTCCAGGATGTTTGCATTCAAACTTTTCAATCACAAACAAACGCTGCAATAACTAAGTGTAGATTTACTCCGTCTGCTCGTTCTTGTTCTACCTGTATTTATATCTATCTAGTGCATCTTACTAGTAATTTAAAAATTATCCAAGATATTGAACTGGGACAGCTTTTCGTGAAGGTTCCTCATTATCTTGAAATCCCGTCCGTTAATGTAAATATGAATTTCAATATATTTATGCATTCCGTTGAAGTCTATGCCAAAAATGGGTGAAACGAGCAAATGCTGAATTTGATTCTCTTTCTGAGTAGATTAATTAGTCCCCAGCCGGTGAAACCGGAGGAGACGAAAGTGTTTGTCTCCATCTGGTGTACGTCCGTCTGTCCAGATGTTGGTTTCCAGGCGATAACTTCAGAAAAGATGGAAGGATTTCGATGAAATTTTACTCAATGTAAGGTTATGAGGTGATACAGAGAGGGTTGAGTCGAAATGTCAACTACAAAAGTCACCATTACTAAGAATTGATAATTTGTCGTCATTTCGTTGCTTACTCGTCTAGCTGTTCCAACAAAACTTTATCAAAACTACTTACTACCATTCTTACTGCTGTATCTGTCTCTCCCTGTATCCCTCCTCCCCTGGGTTTTCACGTCGCAGTCGATTCAACATTTATGGTTCTGTTCACATTGTCACGATTTTCGTGCAAGAAGTCGTCAACTGAAGGACAAACTTGTAACATAGGATTTCAAAAAATGTAGGTTGATGAAGTTTTACGGTCGTCATAGTGATCTAATTGAGAAATATTATATTTCTTTGTGTGATATGAAACTGGACGTGGTTGATGCTCTTAAGCTTGTCTTTTGGTTCCCCGTTGTTTTATACCCCGTTTTCAATTCGGGAACCTGACATTGCTAACTTGGAGAGACCAAAGTTTACGTGGCAGGTGTCGTCGATAAAGTATTTTTTGGATTAAAGTTTATAACATCTAATTACATATTTATTAATTAATGATTAATACAGTTTCTTTAAATATGATAGCAGTGAAGAAATACCGACTCGTGATTTAGATCCTAATTCGAAATCGATAAAACAGTCGAAATCTAAACAAAACAAGATTTACTGTGAGGCCCTTTAAAAGTCGATGGATTGTAAAAGCGTATGTTTCGGTAGGATATGCATCTTTTGCTTCACCGATGACTTCTACAAATTTTGACCAATTCAAGTAAGTAATTCGTCCTTCAAACAAGGGAACATTGGGCACATATGAGTTTATCTCGCATCACGAATTTTTCAATTTTGATCATGCAGCCAACAAAAAAACTCCAGTCGTTTCTATCAATCAAATATTTGGGCATACGTCTGACTGTGACCTATGAAATCCATAGGTTGAGAAGAGTGGATGTTTACCAAGTAAAAATAGACGGTTCATAATAGGGATAACACGTTCGTTTGATATACTTCGTGAGAAGCTGTTGATTGTATTGTCAGTAAAGATCAAGGTAAGCTTCGGGCGTAGAAGTCAGTAGAGTCTTTGGTGTACCATTCCCTGAGATTATAAAGATATTTTTATTGAGAGAAAAGACGGCTTCGTCAAAAATCCTCTGACAATGGTCATCTGACCGTATGATAAGAAATAAATTGTATGGTTGGAGAGGACGATGGAATTGGCCTATAATGTACTGTTTGATGTTTAAAACTACGATATTTCGTAACTAAATTATCACTGACACTGATATTAAACAGTAAACGCTCGAAGTGCAATAGGGGTTGTACTATGAAATTATTAATATTTGTGGTTGTAGAGACATTATTTCTTTCTTGCGAAATTATACTCGGTATTTTTATAAGAATTTCAATTTCCGCGGGCTAGTTCCTACTATGGCAACTGCGAAATATTAGATTAACAAAATAAAATAAATTTACAACAGGTAACATCGATATACACACCACCATTTAAAATCTGTTCGAACAGCTTCAATTGTTGATGCTATCAAGAATTAATGCCCCACAACATACTTGAACTACTAATACTTCAGTGTAGTTCGACTTTTAGTCATCATCAACAACACCGGCTATAATCATGACATAAGCGCCACTGAAAAACATTTAATTGTAAGGTATATGATATCCGTAATTATCTCCTGTATAATGCCTTTAATCACGTGATAGTAACAGAGTATGATACTGACGGAACAATTATCCAGACTAGCTCAAGGTGTATGAAGATTGATATCAACTCTCGTCCAACACGTTTGGACGTCCATATCGTGATCATAACAATAGTTTCTCACTCAGATAAATTGAAGCATTCAAGATACCTCTATTTGCAGTTTTACATCGTGTATTGTATTGACCAATCATGTTTTTCCTCCGTCGCCTAAGGATGACACAGCCGCGGTACAATGCAGTTAAATTTAGGTATTGGTTGTTTTGCTGAAAGAATCAGATAGTAGGTATAAAGAATAATTCAACAAATAAATATCGAGATATTAACAGAATCAGAATTCAAACACAAAATCAACGGAATTAGGGCACACTATGAAGAAAAGAAATACATATACGGTTACTCCTGAAAACGTACAAGGAGAATATGACTAGATGTTCCTGACGCAATTATTGCTACAAAACTGAAATTGGCGCAATCATATTTTAGCGCTGTATCGTAAGTTCGAAACGCACTAAAATAAGATTACCGCTAAATAATTACGTTTACAGTAATAAAGGTTTCAGATAATGAGAAAATAATCACTTATTTACGGAGTAATTATTAACCCGTATATTACCAAGGGTCACTAACAAAGGACATGTCATAAAAACTCTTTTCGATTCTTTTGGCTTGTTTCATCATCGACTGTCGAATATTAGACCCCGAACTAATGAACCTTTGCATTATCAATCCCGTCGAGAACTGACAATGATATATGAGCTTTAGATCTCGTCACACACCCACACAGTGCTGGCTTAGATTCTGCCATGGATTAAATGCGCCGTTATATATCATTATTTTGTATTTCATCGCTATGTGTAAATATTGAAGGTATTTTTTTATCATATATAAATAAAAAGTGGTTGGGAGATGTTGAATCAATACCAAAATATGATATTGCTCTCCTTTATGTAAGCAAAATTATATGTACGAACGGTTAACTTTTTTAATTATCTACCCTTTGCTTGCCTTGGGTTAGATTGGGGCTATGGATTGTTTTCACAGATTCATAAATGGCCATTGCTTGTTAATTTACCAAATGTTAAATTTTCGTAATTTTGTTAAAGATCGGTACCACAACATTAAATGATTGTTATTTGCCCCCCCCCCCCCTTCAAAATAATGTTTACAAATTGTTATTGTTAGTTGGTCTACCAAAAGGTAAGTTAATATTACTTCTGTCCAGGATTTATACCACAAAGTTAAGATATGTATTATTGTTATTTTGCCAACTCAAGACTACGTGTTTACACATTTTTAATGTTTGTTGACTTCCAAAGGTTAGATAACCGTAATTCTGGCCAAATTTGAAACTTACGTTTATGTTCTTGTCATTGTTTGTTAATCTACCCTGACGGTTGCACTAAACATGGAAGTCAATTTGCTTAGCTAGATTTATATCATTGATTTATAATATAATTGCGAATTTAGCAACTCAAGATCAGGTGTTACATGATTACTATTCCTAGTTTGTTGGCCAACCACGATGGTTGTACTATTCATCGTTGTAAATTTGCGTGATCTAGATATTATTTACTCTCTAAGATAATTGGCCTAGCTAAGGTATCGTGATTTATAGTTTAATTAACCGTGATGTTTTTATTCCGTCAAAATCAAATCTCATTTTATAGCACCTGTTATCATTGGCCATTAGCCAATGGAAAATTCTTTGACACCAAGCCGTACTAATAATCTGGTTTGGTTCCTGTATAACTCGAGATTTGATAGATATTTTTCTTTTTTTTTATTTCGATGACTTTCATTGACGCAATAAAAATGTATCTTGAAATCTATTTTGTTCTTGACATTTTCTAGATATCATATCGGCACGGTTAGTTAGTGACTTTCATCTATTATCAGACTTCTTCCGGCGAGGCAGATGTTCGTTAATACCTTCTTGTTGCAGTGGCAACATTGTGATGTTGAGAAGCGCTAGAAGGGGTCATACGGTGTCTTTCTTCTTCAAAACACAGATATATCGAGACTGTCTCATTACGATCTCATTTACCCAACATACGAACTAGCTTTTCATGAATTCATCCTGGAGCGATGTTGGAGCTACATTGACCGATTCCGCTGGGTAAACCATCCTAAGATGACTTTTGTGTTAACGTGATGTATGAGTCGTCTGCTCTCCATGCCCTGGAGGAAACAGTCACAATGTCTAATACTATATCTCATACTATAAATGTCGAGCCAATGGTATTTGTTGCTTTGACTTGTACTAATTAATGTAGATCTAGCAATGTACCAACACTAAACATAATGATAACATAAATAAACATGTTTTAGTATTTACTGTTATATAAAATCAACAGTTAACACGACTTGTTACGTAACAATTATATTGCAATTATTTTCCGTAAGGTAAACGATTTGGTTAACATCGGTGATAATTGAGCTTGACATATATTAATTATCCCAAAATCGAAAATAAATTTGGCCAATGATCGCGTTAGTATTAAAAATAGTACGAATTGTCGCATTAATTATATGAAAAAGTCATGTTACGTGATACGACTTAAAGTATGTGGATGGCAGAAATATGCATCCATAGTTTATGTATTAATAATAATGGTTATACATCCCCATAGAAACAAACGATAAAGTTAACAAAGGAGTTGCAGTTGAAGCCATAAACAACCGTATGTATTTGCATTGCTGATGACGGTTTTTAGAACATCCTATTTCTCGCCAGTGAAATACGGCTGATTGTGTCCACACGTTGTAGATTTATCATTACTCTAAATCAAGGAAAGGAGCCTTATTCTATCGCGTTCTTACTACCGCGCATCGGAACAGATCCGGACGGGCAATGGCCCCAAGCAGATGCCCAGTTCTAATGATCATGGTGATGTATTAAGGCTTCTCGGTGCATTGTCATGCGTTCCTGAACACGGAAATGTCAATCAAAGGCCCCTCTCATGTCATGTAGTCTTTCAGACAATTTAGTTCAATCAGGATAAATTTCTGCTTGGTTAAGCCTACATCTACATGGGAAGCCATC
This sequence comes from Ylistrum balloti, assembly GCF_031769215.1. Taxonomy (NCBI): domain Eukaryota; kingdom Metazoa; phylum Mollusca; class Bivalvia; order Pectinida; family Pectinidae; genus Ylistrum; species Ylistrum balloti. The sequence continues at coordinate 500,778 of NW_026782216.1, forward strand.
GAACCGTCTCATGATGACGACATAGGAGGTTTCATCGTGTACTGTGCCAGAAGATTGTCTGATGAATTTATCCAATTTGTATGGTTTATTTCCTCGTTTCTAGACTTGAGCGTAAGTACGATTCCGTACCAACGTATGTATGATGTAATTCTAGATTTCCCATTCAAACGAACAATCTTTCCAATCATCCATGACATTTCCAAGTCTCTTTATAAGTTTAACTGAGCTTTTCATTAATTATATATAAAGAAAAAAAAGCCGTGAAATATTGGTGCTCGTATTCAACAATATATAAGTGAAAAATGTCTTCGAAAACATTATAAATTGAACACGTATTAATATATTTCTGCTTGCGTGATTTAATGATATATCTAGTCGATTGAATTACGCATCAAAACTGGCAAAAATATAAGGGTTATGTCCCTTCGTGTTGTTAGCTTCTGTCATAATACGAACACATATCGGTACTCTCAAATGATGTTCGACACTGTAGGAACATATGTCAGTAAGTTCCTCTTTTTTTCGTAGATTTTTTTCAGCGTGTGCTTATTGAAAGTATGCCAAAGTTTGTTACAATAAGGCTCACAGAAGATTCACAGAGAAAGCACTGACACGGGGTTATCTCCCTTTGTTTTGTAGCATCGTTCTTGCGTTTGATTTATAATGTTAGCGTTCTATCGATAGCTATTGTCTTTAAAGGAGAGCTGCATGTGTGTGGTATGTGTGTGGTATGTGCGTTTGATTGCGATGCTGTTGTATGTTAGTGTTCGCTACCACGCTGAAGTACACTGCCGAAGACACCAAGCCGGACAATCCACCAGCTAATAGCATACCCACACATGTCAAAATGCAAAGAGTTAAATGGGAGCAGATCTCACATCCTTCCGGACAGGGGCTAATGCTCAGCTACAGACCAGAATTGAGACAGTGCATTGGGAGACACAAATATCTGTAGAGAAGAGAGAAAACATAAAAAAATCAAATTAAAGTCGCCACTAACAATCTTGCGATGAGGGCAGCAGGGACAAAGTTTACGCCCTGCCTGCAGAACTTTTCCCTACGTGTATGCTTAGGTAAACTTTCTTTGCTGTTGTGGCTTAGATGTAGTCCCTGCGTATATACCGAAATTATCACTAGCATAGTAAGCTTTGGTAACCTCCCTTTGTTGCTTGAAGGCCTGATCCGCACGTGTTGTTGTCAGTGTAGGTTTACAAGAATATGAACGGATATATAGACACAGACGGAATATACAAGTCCCTATGTTTTCAAATGAATAGTCGGTAATAGGGTAGTTCTAACTTTTGTTTTAATGCCTTTCTCCCACAAGTACCAGTCACTGCAAAGCAGCTTTAAATACTAATGAAGATTGAAACGGACGGGGTATGTCCCCTTTTTGTGGTTGGTACATGGGCGTGGAATCCATGTATGCACTTGCAGAATGTGTAAGGGTTAGTCTTATCCTCTGTAGGTAAAGTCTGTACTGTATGAATATTTATTTCACTTAGTTTTTGTGCCTTAGTTCTAACGCTTGCTGGTCATTGTAGGCACGGATGCTTGTCGATATGTGGTGGCTTAGTATAAAAGAGTCTGTTGTGAAAAAAATCTTATCATATAAATTTCAGATATAATTACTTGTTAACAAGTCATTCAGTTAGAAAAGGGATTGAATTGGAATATTCAATTTCATACCTCAAAAGGGCTTACATATCAAAAGATCTTTTCTAGAAAAAAAATACTTACGATGCAGAGTACAGATTCTAATAAAATTACCTAAGGAGAATTGCTTCATTGTTGATTGAAGAAGTTTATGACAAATAACGATAGCCATCCGTTTGTTTGTTTGCTATTTTAATCGCCCTATAAACAGCCAGAGTCATTTTGATGCGGGTTTCTTTGTAGTAGCATGTGGCGTCTTGGAATGCCGTTCAGGGAAATAAGGATGAATTGTCTTGCTCAAGGACGCAAGAAGTTAGCGTGGACCGATCCATTACTAGTCTTCGACCAAATACCGTTATAAAATATATCAGATTGTGACACAAATACACATGTTTATCGAATCTGTTGACAAACGATTTTTTTTATATCCGATATGTGTCCTTCGTACGCGATGATTTCTGTTCAATGTTAAGCCATCTTATAAGTAATAAATGTAAAATTCTCTCTAAGGAGAATATATCTCATTAAACTTCATGTTGTGGATGATATACACTGTTTCGCAAAAAGATTTGTATTCAATGCTTACATAAGCATGTAAAATAGACACGACAGTGATAGTGATAGATGAGAGCTATTACAAGTATACTCCTGCTGGGAAATAAGTCATTTGATATGGAATTATTCATAGTTTAGGAAAACTCATACACCAAATCAAATTACAGGCACCCTTAAACTATAAAGAAATGATAAGATAATTCCACAAATAAAATACTAAAGAAAATAAAAATATATATGCAAAGAAGGTGAAAGCAAAACACAAACTATCAGCATATTTCGAATTTCTAATTGTAACTCATAAAAACTGAGATACACACAAAAATTCTAATAACTTTTGAATACATTTAGTGATCGGAAATGCAAACAAGAGAGATCCACACACAGAGACAGGCACAAAAAAGACAGCAAGCAAATTCTAACGGAAAAAAATCTAAATAAAAATCTCAAAAAAAGAAAGAAGAAAAAAACCCCAACCTTTCACACTCGATAACCCTTCTCATCTTCACCCTAAGCAATAATCTTACAGCTTTGAAGCCCGGAAACTCAATTGGCTTTCGTGACGGTAATATAACTAGTTGTCTTCGATTGTTCTCTATGGAGACATAGCACTGACGACATTTCCAAGAAAGCTTCAAAATTAATACCCAAAAGGTTCTTTATTGCTAATGTTCGTGACGAACAAAGATTACAAGCGGAGGAATCAAGACAAATGTTATGACTTAAGATAGCACTGTTGTTCCATATCTAGTATTGGAATTTTATCCATAAAACGAGATTGTCGCGTTGGGTGTCATATTGGCGAACACAAACACTTCTAGTAATTGACATATCGTAAAGAAGCTTATGCAAATAAATGTTATCTAAATATTCAACAATATTTGAAAAACGGGACAGTCGTATTCTATTATCTAGTTTGATTGTTATGTGTTTAATCTTATATGATATACACTGATGTATTCATTGTCATACGTTTTTCCCAATGATTGATTTATAGCTACCCTAATTTTAAACATCTTCTTATTCCTTGCTTAGATTTGGAGAATGTTTAGCTATTATTTGAAGTAAAATCCGTTGTAATGTTTTGATATAACCAATGTTTAACGCTCACTATTGTGTCTTTTCTTCTTTTGATTGTTTTAAAAATAGAGTTCGGCTACAAGGTAAAAAATAAGACTATTACAACGCGCGATATCTCTTCACCACCGAGACAAATCTTATCACAACACTCCATATATCATCAAGGTACTTTCATACCACTTCACATCACGTCTCACCTCACGGTACACTTTTGCATCGCTTTGCAGCGCACTATATCGCACACCACACTGAAACGCATGCCATCGAACGAGGTGTTACACAATTTCATAACATACCACATGGTTGTGGTAAGTGTTTTGTGGTCGATCAGAAACAGATGTAAAGCAAAATTGAAAACAAAGACTCATACATCAAGCAGAGGGAAAACGTATAGATTCCAGCATCAATTCAGAAAATCACAGAACCTTTTAAAAACGAGATTACTTCGAGAAGTATCCGCGATTGAAATTGGAAATGACATTATCATTACTCCAAAGAGAGACGAAAGGTAAACATATCCATACAAGATTGAGTCAAATAGGTAGGACGGTACGGTAGGATGATGTCACTAAAAATATCACAGAACAGTGGGTAGTCATCCAGAATCAAAGTATCTTTCATACATTCTGCTATCACGAATCAGAAACACAAAGGTCATAAAACCCTGTATAAATCATATTCACATCAAACAAAAGGCATAGTCCGAATCTGTCAAATATCGGTATCAAAAACATGTCCAGACAGCATCCCAAATCTATGGCATGAATCTTTGTTTCTGATAAAAAACGGCTAAGTATCATGAAAAACAGACGAAACATGTTTAGCTGATAGATCTTATTGTAGAAAGATGTAGGGTGCCATTAGTAGAATGATGATCCATGCAATAAACACAAAATGGTGAGAAGGAAAATAATTGGAAGATGGTATTCGAGACAAAAAAAGGCACATATTTTCCAGCAAAATAACTATATCAATATTCCTAATTCCGTCTTTGAGGGATCGGATGACGGTTATTAACAGTCTCATTGAAAGTATAGATAGATCACAAAGCTCTGTTTGTCCGTATACTTCGAAATTCCAGTAGTCAGTAATTGAACAAATTCTAGATTTGTTTTAGAATAAGCCTGAAATCGTTGTCTACTTTTCGGAGTCTAGAAGACGGAAGAAGAGTATGTGTAGAGGATTGAAAACATTACAAAAAAGAAAGAAATGCATACTTTTTAATTATAAACGAAATATTTCCTTTGTCTAATCAATACGTAGCTCTTCTTGCAACGATAACAGCATATCGAACGAACAAAAAATTGCTGACTTGGAAATAATGAAACCATTCTTTATGCAATAAGAAAATGAAATGTAAGAAAACGAAATTGAAAGTTATTTTAAGACAGATTGAATAATTCTGTGTTAATGATAAAGGCAAATTTGCCATTGCCCATAAGATTACCATTGGTTATTGGATCAAATATATCTCAACGGAAGCGAGCCTTGGACATGTTTTGGTATTGAGAAATGAAGAAGAAAACTCCGTCACAAGCAAGTTCAAGGTCATCTGCTGGTTCTTGTGTTTGTATTCTATAGCAAATCATGACGACAATAACATATTTTGAGTAGGCAAGGGCATATGTTTGGAGGTATGTACACTTCATAAATATTTTCTGATTTACTAGCATATATTACTAATGATTTCTGGCGCATTTCTACAATTTTATTTCGTTTTAGTCGTTTGTATGCAATTAATGCTTGGTCGTGAAATGTTCATGATGTGGAGAATCGAAACAACGGGTTGTCCGGAGTTTATGTATATTGGTCGAAGACATGATGGTACCAGCTAGCGGTCAATAGCAACAAGTGAGATGATGGACATTTGGTGATGATTAATTAACTGTCATTGTAACTTTCCTAATAGATGTAATAACTATTATTAAACCTTATTTATTTTAGGTAACCAGATATGACTCAAAGTTGAAATAGCAGCAGTTTTCTAATGGTATACGTGTGGCCTCCTCGAACAGCTAAGGTATTTTCAGTTACCCGAAGAGTAGAAAAATACACCACTGTCAAAAATATCATGTTTTTGTGACTTAAAGGGATGTTCTTGTTTTTGTCTTAGACATTCGAGTAAATGTCTAGCCATTCGTTAATAATCTATATCTAGCAAATATAAATATATTGTCTTCTGGCTCTTCTATCATAGACGCCAATCGAATTGAGATCATCCAATAAGTTATCTTTTTTTGTTTTGTTATTATATGTGTATATTATCACACGATGAGCTATATCTCCTGTCACAGACCACCTGCCTTTAAGCTCTGAAGCACTTCTTTTATGTTTTCCGTTTGTCAGGTTGTCTCTTTTTCAAAAGCTTGGCTTTAAAAGTTTATTTGTATCCGATTCGAAGCCCCCTGGGTTTCTCCGTTAAAGTGGAGACAGAATTCAGAAAAGAAATGATAATAATATTTTCACGATATTCAAGTAATAGCTATATCACTTGTCCAATAAAATTGACATACGTCTTTTGTATATACTTACAATCTATTTGCTAAATGGTAATATAACTGGCAAAGGCTAGCTGAGAAAAAAACGCATTAAAACTATTAGAATAAAGCCTAATAAATGTATATTGAGCATTTGTTATAAATTATCATCGCTGTGTTTAGAGGGGATGGAGGGTTATCAAGATAAGATAATGCCATTATTGGTGGTGTTATATTTTGTCTGCTCATTCAGTTTCTTAAACTTCTACCGTGATGTCCCTTTAAAGTCAGTTTCATAAACTCTAAGTTTAATTCATATACGCATTGAGTTGAGGTTCTACGTCCTTATTCTAAAGCAAAATCATGTTACCACTTCATCTTCATAATTTTTTTATCGTGGTTCTTGTAAAATTCAGTGATGATATTGCGAACGTGATGTACTGTAAAAAAGAACTCTTGCAGAAAAAAAATAATGAAGCGATAAAACGGACTAAAGGTTGTTTTATTAATCTAATTTATCAAGAATCTATTTTCATTGTTTTAATCATCCATCCTCAAAAAAGCGATTAATAGAATCACATTAAATCTACAGTATTTGCTATCGAATAAACAAAACGCACATGAAAACAAATCTGGGAAATGGTATATGCAGGAGAAGTTAATTGTTCATAAATTCTTATTGTGAAGTATATTGATTTTTTCTGGTGAGTCGATACTAAATACTAGTATGATTTGGTGGTAGATTTCTTTACAACGACGAAAATGTCAATTTAATGATCGCACATACATGTAACATGGAAAATACGTGTCTTTCATAAACGTCAGCAGATGTACCTAATTGAACTTACACCACGTTAGGTTAGCTTCGTCTACGACAACTTAATACACCAATCTGTTTTTAGAATGCAGAAAGAGAAAAAGTCAAAATTATACGTAGACATATAATTAGGATTGATGGTGACTATTCACAGTCGCCATCAACCTTCTTTTCTAAAACTGGACCCATGTAATTTCTGAACAAAACAGTGAAAGAATCCTGAGAAAGCAAACAATTGCTGTTTTCATCTTCATATTTGCATTGGTATTAATACAGAAACTATCGTAAACTGTAATAAAAAAACTATCATGTATGATAACAAGCATCAAACTCATTTAACTTCTTATTGATACATTGAATTCTGTCCCAACGAAATAAAATGAAATTCCTGATCTAAATTAGGATAGTGCAACTCTAACTATAGTCTTCATATTGATAAAGTTCCTGTCAATATACTACTGATTTCCCCATAATAAAGACCATCCAACTGTACTTTAGTATTCATCATCACGAAAAAAAAAAAAAAAAAAAACTATAGTTACCATCGTAAGGCATGTAATCTTAACGTCATATGTGTATCACCAGTTTTATCATAATAAATATCATGCACCAATACTTCAGTCTTCATTTTAATGAAGACGTTGTAGCAGTAAATGTCCACAAAACGATGTTATAGTTTTCATCATAATAAACACATTTTAACTGTTCATCCGTATCAACATGCAACTTTGAAACATGTCTTTTTGTAGGTTTTCCTATCAAATCTTTCACAAATAGGGCAATATCTATAAGACCCATGCTTACGAAAATCAAATTTCCTGAAAACTGGAGAAGTCGAGTCCGTATTTTAATTAAAATGACATTACCATTTCATGATATGCGTTTCTTATCTACAGGTTGATATATATCAAAACGCTTATTGTTTAAGGGTGCCTTGCAGTGGTTCATAAAATGAGATGAAATGTTTTCGAAACGCAATGGTTAGTGGTTTACTTTGTTTTCCTTGTGCCTTGCGAACAGATTTGTAATCATGGTTGGCAGGATTCCTATATCCAAAGGCTAAAACTTGAAATATATCTTGAACATCAAATCCAGACAATTCGTTTGCAATGAAAACGTCTGGTAATTCTGAGCATTCTTCGAATATATCATTGCTATTTCGGGAGATGTAAGATGGCTTCCGGACTAGGACTTCATTTGAGGATATTTTGTTATCTGTGAAGTGTAAAATGATCTACCATACAATGAAATAGCAGTACGTTCATATGTAGCTTCAAGGAAGTTTGAATTGTCTGGCTGAATTATGAACTATGACCAAAAACACTTTAATCGACAAGAAAAAAGTGTGTTGTTCTTTTGTATTCGTATCTGATTTCGCGAAAGATATAATGAAGCACACAAGATGCGTATGAAACGAAACGGGTATTTTGTTCTCTTGACAAATTAAGATAAAGTTACTTTTATTGTAGCAATATAAAATGAAGAATAAACACTTTTTGCTGTGTTTTATAAATATTTCTCTCCTTTTTCTTAGCATCAATGATTTAATGAGCATGAATTTACAATCATGAGACATGTAATGCAATTAAAATGACATTCCTACCCGATAATGTCGATAAACTCTAATCAGCTTCATGATAAACTGTTCCCTGTAATTTCTGTTCCTCCTTTATGATTTAGTGCGTGTTCTGTTTAATCATCCGGCATTGCTAGAAGGTTCGAATAAGAATGTTTGCAGTTGAAGTTTTTAAAATTTATTAGGCCGATAGAGATTGTTCTTTACCCTCTCTTTGAAACCAACAATCATGAACTCTTGCAAAGAGACATGCATGAACGAAACGGTTGTATATAAACTAAATTGATTATCAGTGAGGCTTGCGTTGTGTATTTAACCAAATCACTTTGAAAGCTTCCAATGTGATTTTTCAATTTTATATGATTTATATGAAATATAATATCTGTTTACACTATTAAAACTACACGGAAAATATTGATGTAATGCACAGGTCCATAGGAACATCCTCATCTAAGATGTTACATTTTCTTTCCTTTTTTGTTTTCAATTATAATTTCACCTTCTCAAATAATTAATGTGAGACGATTTCAACTGGTGATCATGGTCCCATCACCATGAAATTACATAACCCTGACAACTCAGAGGCATCTCACCCTGTCACCACATCACAATGAAATTACATAACCCTGACAACTCAGAGGCATCTCATCCTGTCACCACATCGCAATGAAATTACATAACCCTGACAACTCAGAGGCATCTCACCCTGTCACCACATCACAATGAAATTACATAACCCTAACAACTCAGAGGCATCTCATCCTGTCACCACATCACAATGAAATTACATAACCCTAACAACTTAGAGGCATCTCATCCTGTCACCACATCACAATGAAATTACATAACCCTGACAACTCAGAGGCATCTCATCCTGACACCACATCACAATGAAATTACATAACCCTGACAACTCAGAGGCATCTCATCCTGTCACCACATCACAATGAAATTACATAACCCTAACAACTTAGAGGCATCTCATCCTGTCACCACATCACAATGAAATTACATAACCCTGACAACTCAGAGGCATCTCATCCTGACACCACATCACAATGAAATTACATAACCCTGACAACTCAGAGGCATCTCATCCTGTCACCACATCACAATGAAATTACATAACCCTAACAACTTAGAGGCATCTCATCCTGTCACCACATCACAATGAAATTACATAACCCTGACAACTCAGAGGCATCTCATCCTGACACCACATCACAATGAAATTACATAACCCTGACAACTCAGAGGCATCTCATCCTGTCACCACATCACAATGCAATTATATAACCCTGACAACTCAGAGGCATCTCATCCTGTCACCACATCACAATGCAATTATATAACCCTGACGACTCAGAGGCATCTCATCCTGTCACCACATCACAATGAACTTACATAACCCTGACGACTCAGAGGCGTGTCATCCTGTCACCACATTACAATGAAATTACATAACCCTGACGACTCAGAGGCATCTCATCCTGTCACCACATCACAATGAAATCAAATAATTCTGACAACTCAGAGGCATCTCATCCTGTCACCACATCACAATGAACTTACATAACCCTGACAACTCAGAGGTATCTCATCCTGTCACCACATCACAATGAACTTACATAATCCTGACAACTCAGAGGCATCTCATCCTGTCACCACATCACAATGAAATTACACAACCCTGACAACTCAGAGGCATCTCATCCTGTCACCACATCACAATGAAATTACATAACCCTGACAACTCAGAGGCATCTCATCCTGTCACCACATCACAATGAACTTACACAACCCTAACAACTCAGAGGCATCTCATCCTGTCACCACATCACAATGAACTTACATAACCCTGACAACTCGGAGGCATCTCATCCTGTCACCAAATCACAATGAAACTAGAAATTGTTGCTAACAATTTTGCGGGCTTTTCACTTCTTTGGCGACAATCTACCGAAAAACAAAACATTAAATTCATCGGAAGGATGTTCTGCATCGATCTGAAGAAGAAAATTTCAAGAAAATTCAAAATTGAAAAAAAATTAAAAATTTGTTAAATTTTGAAAACTTTACCCAACAGCGAGCTTTTTTATTCGACATATTCTCTGATAACATGTCATAACAAAAATTTAGATAAGGAAATTTTCTAAAAATAATATAATTGCACCAACTCTGTACAATCAATGGTTATTGAGATATTGACGTTTTAAAGTTTTTAACTTATGACGTCATGGCGGCCATATTGGATTTTTGACCTACTTACAAAATCGGCATCGACAAGTTCATATACCTATCTACAGATAGGTGAATAGAATGTATTTCTAGCTTTTACAATTTAAAAGATTACGAACCCACAAAATTGGAAGAAGAATAATAAGAAAAAGAATAATAATAATAATAAGAATAAGAAACAGAACAAAAACAATAGGTCTTTTCACAAGTTAGTGAAAAGCCCTAATTACATAACCCTGACAACTCAAAGGCATCTCATCCTGTCACCATATTACTTTGACAACTGACTTAGAACTCCCAACTACCACTTCCATTAACGTTGGACGTCAAGCAAATATAAGCAACTACCACTTACACAGATTTGTATTTGTCTCAATCTGCTCACAGAAACCACAACCCTACTCACGTGTACGAACACTAAGCACTAAGACCAAGATCATAGAGAGTCAGAAGAAAAAGATGAAACTTTCTCGGGAAGAAGACAAGAAAGACAAAAAATCTGTTCCTAGGACACATTCAGTGGTCTGAAATTTGGTAAAACAATATTGTATACCTCAAGAACAGTAAACGCTTCGTTTAAAATAATTTGCAATGCTTCACTAAGAAATCATATACTGGTCAGGCCTTGTATTTTCGCACAGGAGTTAATTTTTTGTTTTAGTCATTTACTTGCTCTATCCAATTAAGCCATAAGCATGGAATTATTTACATTCGTTTTGATTGTGCAACCAACTATGTGTTGTAATTATAGGAAAACATTGTTTCAAGGCTGAAACATTATCACGGCCGTAAGACAAGACTCAAGAGGTAAAATGGATTTTTCGTTATGAAACGTTTGTTCATATATGCTCATCCACTGAAGACGTCTTTTTTCTATATTTTGTTCCCTCTGTACGGTTGTGTAAATTTCAGCCTTTGATTGAAACAAGATGGAGGCGCCAGGTTTGATATACGTTGGATATGAAGTAGATGACGACTTGCAGGCATAATTTAAGGGGTTCGGAAATGACGATTAAATGTCACATAAATATAAACTTTTAGGAGACGTATTGATCATATCGTTATGTTGTTAGTAAATAAATAAAATCAATAATAATAATAAAAAAACCCCAACATGTCAACATAATCATAATCCAAACTTAAACTCAATAAAACTGTGCAAAGTATGAACAAAAACAAACTTACAAGAAAAACTCCTGAAATAGTACAATTATGATAAGACCAGGTGTTCCGGAAGTATAAGCATCTTCTGCTTTCTGGACGATACCCGTCATGTTAATTTTGGTCAATCCAAGTGGATAAGGTTACGTCTTCTAATGAGAACAAGGTAAACAACAACGGGGAAATAAAGGCTAACCAACAACCAACAAAACAAAGTTCAGCTTCATATTGCATAAAGGAATGCAATATTTCTCAATGATATCACTTTGACAACCGTCCATTAAACACACTTTCCAAAATAATTTCGCAAATTGAATTAAACAAGTCATTAAGTGTAGAAACCTATTAAGACGCCTTTGACATATTTTTCCTTCAAATTTCTCTTACTGTAGCTCCTCTGAACATTTTCAGTGTTCAGAGGGCTTATAATTGGAAAGTCATTAAGTGCTCATACGAAATGCCAAATCTTTTAACTGAGCCGGTACAGTAACACCCAATTTTATATCCTTTGAAACAGTATTAACATAATAAACGTGTTATCATTTGGTTATCCCAAATTTGCAATAGCTTATTAAGAGCACTTGGGAATTTGCTAAATGTTATAGGCCGTTTAAGTTTTCTGTGGTGTCCTCCCACATGTATACATTTTACTATACTGCTCTGGTGTTATTCACGCCATTTCGAAATTAATCTCCATCTTGGTGACAATAATGGATGCTGTTCTGTCTCGAAATCGTTGGTAACCTTTCCTGAAAATTTACAATGACATGGTAAAACAACAAAGTAGAAAGACGTTATGTATCAAAAATGGAATGGAACGTGCGTTTTCCTTTCGGGTTACAAAATCTTGCTGGGATCGTCCAAGTGTGTGCGTAATAGCTACTTGCACGTCAAATGCGCCTAAGAGGTCTAACAAATGAGTGAAAGATGTAAGAAATGATTGTAAACAAGAGGCCCAAAGGCCTTAATGGTCACCTGAGTCACAATACTCCTTGCAACATGTCATAGACATGATTTTGTTAAAAAAAGTGATATAATTTTTATTATATTATACACATAATGTACATTTATCTAACGTCACAAAATGTCATTTTCTTATAAAAACTATAGTAAACTTCCCAACCTTCTCAAGGGGAATTGTGAGACCCTAGCGTCATAAAATTTGCAATTTTGGTAAAGCATGGTAAGGCTTTTCCATCCATGAACAGTACTAATTTCTATCATACCTCGGATTTGAAAAAAAATTCAATCATTTTGACCATTTTTGGCCACGCCTCTCAGGCCTATGGGTGTTGGGAACTATATCAACTACAAGTTTGGGAGCCTTTAGCCATTGAATGTTTTGTTAAATCTCGTTGAAATCGGTTTCGGAGTTTTCCAGAAGTCGAAAATGTTAAAAGTTTATGACGCACGACACCGGACGTAATAGGTCAGCTGAGAGTTTGTGACCAAATATTGCAAAACTAAGGGAGTCAATCAAATTGAAAATTATTACATAAACAAATGAATAACGAAAAGTAAGATTAATCCTTAAATGATCGATGTTTGGAGTTAGAAGGGCCTATCGACAATGTTGATTGAAGTCTAAAAATGGAACGAGGACAAAGTATAAGAAAGATATAAGCGGAGACATTTCAAAAATGTTCAAAGACCAGGTGTTCCGAAATGGCAAATGTCTTCTGCATTATTGGCGATACATGTAAGTATTAATTAATTCAAGAAAGGAACGTCATATTCTCAAATCAGAACCATATATGTACATGACAACTAAATCAGCAGCCATATTAACGAGCATGACACATAGCTAGCTTTATATCATACGATTAAATCGATTTAATGAGATGATGATGTCGAGCATGAAACCCTATCAAGTATATCACTTTTCCTGTCAACTACAGATCGGTATTTCAGGTAGAGATAGAACTATCGACTAATAACGATGTCAAAGTATATCCTTGGTGAAGTATTGAAAAAAGAAAAAAACATTTTAATGGAGTGTATCTATATAAAAAATAAAGAAAATACCAACATGGCAACATCATAATCTATGTTATGTTTTCATAAATATCCTAATTAATAAAGAGTTATTTTTGGAGTATAGATTTTACAGGATTCATACCAATAATATATTGTTTGAAGGAGAATTAGGTATGCACATTGAACATTGATACTTCTCTGTGATATATCGGTGAAGTGCAATAAAAATATGCATACCTCCCGATCGTATGGATCAAATTTTGGGTAATCTCCCGATTATAGAGATCCCGCTTGGTAAGCCATAAGTAACCTCGCTATGTTTTTGTCAAATGGATAAGACTGACCACCTGGTAAGGCCTAGCTAGGTGAGTACACTGCCAAATTATCTAATTAGAATCACCTAATTCTAGTTATTCATTATTGACCTTTAAGCCTGGAAACACACTTGTATTTGGGAGATTGTTCCCTTCCTAATTAACAGTAGAATATTGGTCAGGACTCAGGGGTGGGCCCTGGTAAATGTTTGTTTAAGATGAGGTCATTTTACAGATTATTAAGTTATTACAATGGTTATACTACATATTTGTTCAAATAATTAATTCAACAAGAAAATGATTTGAAAAAAGATCTTTATGATGTAACAATGTGCAAGCATTCCTCAATCAATACCAATAATATAACCACATCAGTCCTTTAAATACGTCAAACTTGGCATCATGAGTAAAAATAACCAGATCAAACAAATATTTCACTCACTGAAAAGATGACTAAAATGTCAATCAAGTCTTGTTTCCCACAAAACGTCATGATAGTTAAATAGGAAATAGTTACATTTATGCAAGGTTGGAGCGTATCTGTACCAAATTTCCGAATTTGTATTTGTCTAAAGTTATTTTGCTAAATATATCTTCCGTAGGAAATACAAAAAGTCAAATATGATGGACCAATTAGATATAGATTAAAACGTTTTGAATTTTATGAAAGAATTTATTTCATTTATCTTCTTTTGCTTCTTCCTATTTTAATAAAATTACAGGCCAAAATTTTACTGAGATGATTAATTTTACTTTCCCCTTATCTCAATTCAACAATTTCTTTCAGAAGCACCATATGTGGAAATACATATCCTTACTAAGAACCAAACAGATAAACACCTATCTTAATATCTATTAAGTTCAATGAATACAAAGAAATAAAATGAATGAATTCCAACACGAACCTTATTGCAAAGAAACTTATTTTTGAAGTATAGTAAAACATGTGCTTTATTAAATAAAGTTATGTATTGATTAAATATACATTAATTAATTCTTCCTTGTGACAAATGTCGCGACACGCAAGGAATCGTGGCGACTTAAATATGCTTTTCTTCCCCATGAGATTTTTGAAAAGTTGGTAGGTATGATATTCATCAAAATAGCATGCAGAAAACCACCTCTCTTTGAAGAACCTCTTGGGGAACACCATTTAGTTGTAGGGATAAAAATGTTAGGATCTTATATTTAACCTCTTGCGAATATAGTAGCCTGTGGAAATTAGATAAAGAAACTACAAATTCATACTCCAGTCGATCAAACAAAAGGACCCCATCTGGCTATGGCTATATTGCAGTCAACGTTAACCCTAACGAGTGTCATATTTCCACTTACAAATACAGTAATTCCTCACACTTTATTCCCAAGTTACCTTATGTGACGAAAACAAATTCAATAGGTATATGTTTAGCTCACTTTTTCCTCGTGGCACACCATCATAGAATCGACTTACTTATGGTCGAATCTTGCATTCAACAGTAATCAATATGAGTCATGCCTAAAAAAGAACAAAACAATCAAACCAAGAGATTACATAGTGGTAAACACAATTTTTTTTGGTTCTGCTTCAGAATATATTGCTAACTATGGTTAAATATGAAATATCCAGCTGCTATTTCCCTTGTAGCTTTTTAATTGTCGCAATGTAAATTTTGTTAATGTTTTGCTTTGATTATTATTGTTGTAATTACAATCAATTTATTATCAGGCTTAGGACAGCAACCATTAGATAAGTTAGAACTAATATTGGGAGAACACTACTACCCTTGTTTTTTTGTGTAAACTTGTCAGGTTCATTAGTAATAATGTAAATAATTACATAAATTTTACTCTTACACCTGTAGAAAAGCAAAGTTACATTAATCTGGAGACTGTTCATCGGAAACTCTTTCCCAGTTTGTTCATATGATAGGTACACTTTTCGTATGTATTTCCGTACTGTACAAAACTGTACTGGTATTTCAATGGATTGTTTGTTCCACCAGACGAACACAAACCCGTTTTAATATTGCAATGGTTGGAAACATAATATTTTTCATTATTATCTTGACTTGATTCACATTGTATTTACTTCTAGAAAGATGGAAAAACATTTCAAATTAAAAGTCAAAATATGAATGTATGATGTGAATCAAATTAGGAAAGGGTAGACTAACTCACCTATAGTTACACATAGGGGATTATCCTGACCCTTAAAACACAGAATCATGATATTTCACTGGTTTGTTCACAACGCGACCTCTTCTTGTCATCGTCGTTGGATCTTTGCGAGCTGGACTTTGATGAGAAACCATAGTTCTGGGATGATCATGGCTGATGGACTGAGGACTGTTGCATTCAAGGTTTCCTGTCACGTTGTCAATTTTTTTTCGTCCACGACATCATCCATGTCGGGGTCCTTGAAAGTATGCTGTTTCTCCTTCTTGGATTTGATAATGTGCTTTCGGTTCCTCCGATACTGAGAACCATCAGGTGTCCTCACATGGTAAGATCTCATTGAGTGTCTGAACCGAACTCGTTTACCAGGTGACAGGCTACGCAGTGACTTGCTACCACGGTCATGAAAACGTTTCTGTCTCGTTTTAGTTATCTCCTTTTTCTTTCTAGAATTTTCTGTGTCGTTGACGCACGGGTGAAGTTTCTCCTTTGTTTACAGGTATTATAGATCTGAGTTCCTACTCCATCAGTAACTTAGCTGGAGAATCAGTATATGTTGGTGTATTCCTGTATTCTAATAAACACAGGTATGGATCTTTACCATCCTTTTTAGATTTTTCTAGAATACGCTTTACGGTTTGGACCGTTCTCTCTGTAAGTCCGTATCCTTGAGGGAAATGAGGACTTGAGGTTTTATGTTCAAATCCCCACTCTGTAGCAAACTGTCTGAACTCCTCTGATGAGTATTGCTGACCATTATCATTCTTTACCTCTGTAGGATTTCCATGTCTGGCAAAGAAAGATTTCAGCTGATTGATGAATGTGACACTTCTTGTATTGTGAAATTTTCCTACCTCAAAGAATCTAGAGTAGTAGTCAGTTATAAGTACATATCTGTGTTGTTCCAAGTAAAGAGATCAGTGGCTACAACTTCCTATGGTCCCTGTGGTACAGGTGTTGGTAGTGGGGGTTTCTTCCTATTTGCGTTTTGGTAATCCAGGCATGTTCTTCACGATGATACCATGTCCTCTATTTGATTGGACATTCCAGGCCAAAACAAGAGTTCACGTGCTCTCTTTTTACTTTTGTATATCCCCATATAGCATATGTGTATCTTCTTTAACATTTCAGCCTGTAGTGATTTGGGAATAAATCTTCTCGTTCCTTTGAAGACTATCCCTTGGATAATCGTCAGTTCTTCCTTATGAGGCCAATAATCATGAATCCTGGTTGGTGTTTCAGATATGAAATCTGATTAGATTCCATCCCAAGTTAATAGCAGTTATCAGTTCCTGAAGCGTAGGATCATTTTCTGTTTCCTTAAGCATCGTACCCAGTTTCTGCTCTGTAACCGGTCATTTCTCCAGCACAGTGTTCACATGGAATGATATCTCATCATCGAAATGATCTTCACCACATTCTTGTAGGTAGGCACGTGAGAGTGTGTCAGCCACAACCATTTCTTTTCCCGGTCTGTACTTGATAATTATATCATAATTTTGTAGACGCAGTAGCATCCTTTATAGTCTAGGAGGTGTCAATGGTTTGAGAATAATGGACTCCAGAGGTTTGTGGTCAGATTCTAAAAAACAACTGCCAGCAGCTCTTTTTCAATCTGAGAATATATTCTCTCAGTGTCTTTGAGTGCACGAGATGCATAGGCAACAGGTTTGTCCTGCTCCTAATCCCGACTTGGAAGCATCACAGCTGATAGTCACTGGACTGGCTACACCAAAATACTTTAGAACTGGTGCTTTGGTCAATATATCTTTGATTTGTTGAAAAACTTCTTCTTGAGGCCTACACCACTCAAACATGACATCACGTTTCAGTAACTTTCTTATTGGCTCTGTTACTTCTGACATCCTTGGATTGAACTTTGCCAGGTAGTTTACGTTTCCTAGAAGTCTTTCAATCCCCTTTTTGTCAACTGGACTGGGCATGTACTTAAATGCTGTGACTTTGTTGATGTCCAATATCATTGACCTGTGTTTCCCGGAATCGACATTTTTTAATTTTAATGTCAAACCTATTTCCTGACATCTGACAGATGCCTTTTTGAGGTTCCTGTCATGTTCCTCTACATCAAATCTCAAAGCTAACATGTCTCAACTCCATGCAGATCAACAAAATGTTGACTGAATCTCTTTTGGAAAACTTCCTGTGCTGATTTAATACCAACCGGCATCCTTGTGTAACTAAATCTGCCAAATGGCGTGTTAAAAGTGGTGAGTTCTTGGCTCTCCTCATCCAAGGCAACTTGCCAATATCCATGATTTGCATCAAGTTTCGAAAAGATTTTAGCATTTGACATCCGCGACACAATATCCTCTATAGTATGAAGCTGATAGTGTTCCCTCTTTATTGAAGTGTTCAAGTTTTCCTGAGGGTTTCTCCACTATGACAAGTGAACTGTAGGGTGACCAACCTTCCTTATAACCCCACTTTGTTCCATTTCATCTAGTGCATCCTTAATGTGTTCTCGTAATGCGGCTAGGACATTCCGCGGTGGATTTACTACCGTATTGGCTGAGGTGTCAAATTGTATCTTGTAGGAGACAGCCTAACCCCATGGATACTTCCGGGTATACCTCATTTGTAGAACTCTATGGGTTTGTTGTCATATAAAATAGTGCTCTTTACAATTACCGGAAGCTTGTTGCCAGTGTAACTGGTTAGTGTCATCTTGGACATCTCCACCTTTGGCTTAGGTTTGAATTTATTTATGATGTTCAAAAGAATTATGTTAGCTTGAGATCCTGTGTCAACTTTGAACTTGACAAGAGTTTGTTGTAATCTAAGGTTAACAAATACTTCATTATCACCAACCTCTGTCATGGATCTTTCCATGGATTTTATGGAAAGTGACTGTTCTCCATCACTGTCTTTTTGATAAATATTGCTGACATTGCTCGAACGACAACACTTCTTGAAATGATTCATCTTGTGGCATTGATGACACTGCTAACCATAGAGTGGACAGTTGGCTTTACCATGTATCCCTCCACACTTCCCGCACTTAGCAGTGTTTATACGGCTTGGATTTTCCATGGACTTATTATAATTACCATGCCCTTGTGTCGATTTCAGTGCTTTTGGTACTTTGGCATTGTTAGTGTGAGGTTTCCTGGGAGTTTTCTCAGTTACACTCGCTACTGATTCTTCTGTTTTATGAAGAATTTTCATCATCACTAGTGACTCTTCACTAGAACGACACAGTGATGTAGCCTTTGTCAAAGTTAGCTCCCCATCTCTCAACAGTCTCTCTTTTACCTTTTCATTGTTTACACCTCACCTCAGACTACCCTATCCCGTATGAGTGTGTATCCTTGTGTTGAACTTGTGTCTCCACACAAAAGTGTTTTCACTGGGTTAACAATATGCTTTAAACTTGGTAAATAAAGGTTCTATCTTATTCCCTTCATCACCAGTGAGAGTCATCGTGTTGAAAATCTCTCTATCAGTCCCCCCGATGAGGTATAGAAAAGCGTTACATTGGTCTTTCTCCTTCCTCTCTGGCATGGCAATGTTTATGTACAACCGCATGGTCTGTTCCCAGCGTCGCCATCTCTCCGGTAGATTCCCATCTGTTGTGGAAAAATCTAACTGTGGGGGCGGTTTAATGTGCTCCATTTTCTTTATGAAATGATACTAATTTGTAAATGTTAGTATTTTACAGGGCAAGATAGATGTCTACGTGATCGGGCTTCTCACTAATGCCGTAATGGTGGCTGTATCAATGCACATATGCGACGAGGCGCCCACGTGATCTGACGAAAAATGTTTAAAGTTCATGATATATTAGGCGACATCCCACTGCAACATAGCATTCTTCAACACTGGGACTTACTTGACCTTTTTGCTGGGTTTTTACTGCTGACACCATGTTGTGTTCGTTGTTTTTCTTAAATAAACGTTTCAGCTCTGATAGTCAGACACGATAACAACTCGAGAGTGAGGCTCAACCACATCTATTACTTTTGTCAGGCAGGCACAACTAGACGATAAATTGCCAGATGTTAAACCTCAAAGGCGAACTCAAACGATGCTTGTTAGCAGAGTTCTTTCGCTTAAAAATCACAACAAAACCGACATTACAATTTGTATGATCAAGGGTAGGGTTCGCTATGCTTCTATGGGAACAAGAAAGTATATCATTATATGAAGTTGAAGTTTGCTATACATCAGGGCTTGATTCAGTGTGTAAATAAAAGAATATCCCCGATAAAGCGGTTATATTTTTTTTAAAGAAAGTGACATGTTTGTGCTGAAACACACCTAATATAAATTATTGTGAAATCGTGAAATTTCATTCATTGGACCAAAATTTGGTGTTTTGACAAGCTGACAGTTAATTCCATGGATAAAGCTAACAAAATCAACTAGTTATACAAGCAAAGCCAGGTTTTATATGTTTATCATTTCGTTGTCATATCAAATCTTGGATTAACAATAACCAGAATATCAATGAAAATAAGACACCCGCAAAAATTAATCATTTTACAGACCGTACGCAAAATGGGTCAGCTGGTATTCTGCTATATCAGAATTTTCAAAAATTAACCTTTTATGAGTGCTCTTAGATATTGAACGCGCCCTGTTTTATCTGCATTTTTGTATGTGATCTCTTCTTTAATGGTGACAGAGTAACGATATGGCAAATAGGCAACACTGCGTTCACGACGCATTTTCATTCATTAGGATATAGTTACATCTGCCTTCAGGGAATTCTTGTGTGTTCTATTTTTAACGTATCATCTCAATAACATATTATGAAGAAATGAAGATAATGGTGTACTGCACAATCATTAATTTTCATGGAGGACTCATTTTCGATGACTTCGTGGTTACTCTTAAGCCATGAATTCTTATGTCCACGAATTGTTTAACTAAGTATATGTAGATTTATTAAGTCATATTCCTCCACGAAGTCAAGTCCACGCCACGAAATATTGATGTTTTGAAAAACTACGAGAAAATGTATGACTTTACAGTATTAGATTAAGCAATATTAAAAGAAAAACACGTATCAACAAATTGACAGGGACATTGCTATTCAGAAATGGAAAATTCACAATAGGCGCAATGAAATCATTACGTGAACATCTTACAACAGAAAATATTCTGGAGCACAACACCGTGTTCTTAAAAGAATTTCTTTGCCAGAGGGCAACTGTCATACTTGATGGTACATATATCTTTATTCCTAATAGTTCTGACATTTCATAGTTAGACATGGAATATCTTCAGACAATTTTCTGTTGCACATACCAAATGTCGCTGGCAGCTGGCTGCATAAGTGAGCACGTCGGTGATGATGATGACTACGAGATCTGAATCTATCATTTAACGACGTCAGATCCACTCCTGGCATAAGAGCAGACAAAGTACAATGTTTGGATCCAGCATGACAGCTCCGAAGCCATTAATCCCAAAACGAATTACTATCACCAGTGTCCTTCTGGACAGAGAACTATGGGGATATGTGCCCACGTAACCAGTATCCTGTACTATTTAGGATATTACATGCATTTGGAAACCAGTAAGCCTTTGCATCCAAAAGGCAAAAGGTTTAAGACAAACCTCAAATAATGTAGATTTCGCTACCAACCGCCATCTTAAAGGCATTAGATACGGTCGACTTGGAGAATTAGAACTACATTACTGTACGATGTAGACCAACACAGACACGGCCAATTAGATTCTAGGACGAAGACGTCTTATTGGATTTCAGATTAGATAGTTTTCTGTGTAAACCAACTTAATTTTAAAGTGATGATACTTACAACCGGATGATAATGAGATGGCATATGTGATGTCATAATTTTCTTGTTTTAAGAAGAATCTTAAAATTGAAAGAAAAACAAAAATATTGATAATGGAATTTCCAAGAAAATGTATTGTGGAGGAAGAAACTAGCTCCCATACGCGTGCAAGTCTTTTGATTTCCTTACTGTAAAGCAAAGTGGATTTTTTTAATAGTTTCTTTTTGTATCAGATGTTTTGTAGAAGACATTTTCGATTGAGAAATAAAACAAATCTTCGTTCTACGAGAAAATGAATCGTTTACAAAGGACCACGTTGAAGTCAGGAAATGTATCTATGGGGAAAACAACACGAAAGAAATAAAGTATTATATCTTCGAAAAAGTGACAGGAAAGACATGTTTTATGGAAGTTGTACCTGCTCTCACTGCAATAAACTATTTTTTTAAATGCCAGTTGGCATTATTCCCTCCAGGTGTGAAATGGGGTCTGACGGTATTTCTGTCTTTAATGTCGCATTGCCGCCTCGTACAGACAATTTATACTACTGTTTAGAAGGGCTTCGTTTTTTTTATTTCTGTCTATTCTCAGTAATTGGAATTGCATGCGAAATCCTGATTCTAGTTTTCCCCTCAATTGTTTTGTTTGGGTTGTTATTGTAAGTTTTTGCATGATAACAAAGATGAAACAAATTCTATTCATGTATAATTAAAGTTTCCACCATACCCGGCAAAGACAAAATACGACAAAAACATTCTCACCGAGACCTTGGAAAAGAAATATAATCCCTTGTGTTCGGAAAGGATAAACATCGCCTGCTTCATCGACGACACTAACCATGTTAATCTGGGTATTTCAAGTTAGGAACATCTTGTTATCGAATGAGATAACAAACTCTTCTGACAACGAGTTTCGAACACATCTAACTTCATTTCCGGCAACAAACTAAAACATTTCCTCATGAGATCGTGATGTTGACCTTAAATCGTGCCTAATTATATTCTTCAAACTGCATTTCCTAAAAGACGGCGTTTTGAATTTCAGGTACAACTATCTATGTTTACTTGGAAAGAAGTATTGAGAAATGTTAAATTAACATACTGCAATAGCATTTATAGTTTAATTCATAATCTGACTGCACTGTCTATAAGTAGTCCCTTTACCCAAAGATTGAACAAAAATCACAGTGAGTTAAACATTTTAATACCAATTTATCATAGGGTACAGAGTCAAATAAAGAACACAACTACGTCATACGATGTATAGTCCTTCTAGGTTTCGTCAGTGAAGATAAGAGTCTGAATTTTAAATCTTAGGAGGCAACTGAGAGAAAGAGAGAAAGAAAAATAAAATTACATTAAAGCACAATCTTAACGGCCCGTCAACGCATGAAAGGTCATTAGGGTCATCAAGTGGTGAAACACACAGCGATCCAAAGAGGAAATAACACCAAACAAACTAAAAGTTTAAAGACAAATGCTGAAAATCTGAAATGGTTATATTTTCACAAAAGATTATAATGGTAAGTCATAGTTTTTAATACAGCCCAAAATCTTTCAGATAACCTAGAATCTTATTATTCTCAACAGTTTCAATAAGGGTCTTTAGACTTGTAATGTTACGATAACCGCAAATATCTCGGAATCTAGATGATAGTAGCATTTCGGTATTCTAACAAAGATGTAATATATGCATGGTGCCCTGTAAATTTATCACATTGAGACTGTATAATATAATTGAAAATGACAATACTTTTCTGGATTTAGCATGATGTGTATTGTCGATAAGGCGGAAGACGTTCAAAACATTTAATCTTATTTCATTTTTAACAATTCCTTTTTTGTAAACGTCTCCCATTTTCATTCTTAATTCTCACTTTATCGGTGTTGAAACTGAATTCAAGTTTTACCGGTACTTGTGCGATACTTGTTTTCTGTTCGCAGTCCTTTTTGTGAAAAAATCTCGAGGTTAAAACTTGTGAAATCAAAATCAGTCCAGTTTTTCAAAGTAGACGGAATATTACTTTTCTTCTTTGCCTATATGAAAATAACGATAATTGATTGAATTCAGGACTAGTGCACCTCCCTGTCTAGATTTCGACATTTCTTTCGATCGATTTTGATTTCCTCAGTCGTCTCGTGGGTTTCAAAATTTATGCCCTCGGTTTCGCTGACGAGCCCCACAGAGACGGAAACTTGCATGATGCAATTTCAGTTCAATATTTGCTTCTACCGTTATCAATTCTAAATTTGTATCTACTCACCTCCATGGGAGTGATAACACCATATCTAATGACGATACTTAAGATATTTGTTGAGTGTGATGAAGAATAAAAGTTATGACGTAGCAGATTCAACCCATTGTGTACAGGACGGATGAAATAATGACTTATGTTTTTATGAGTTCAATTTACGATAAGATCAGTATTCATTTCTATCGGCAAATGCTGAATCTATGGGATTGTTATTGAAATTGCAATTCCGTAGACTTCTGTATATCACACCGAGTATCCAGGTACATTTGACAATTACGGTCTAGCCAGTTCTTTATGACACTGTACTAACACTATTGCATTATGGGAAGGACCTAGATACAGCAATGAAGGGACATCTAGTGTAAATTATATGATATGATGTCTGGTTTGATGATGCCTTGTAGAAGAAATTTAACGGGTACCAGACCAACTTTATCGACACTAAACAGGAGAACGTCTATGGTCTCTCGTGCATCATTATGTTTTATGGTGTGTGGTCCGATTTGTATAGCGGTTATTGGGCAATTATAATGTCCCTCGTGCACGACTTAGTTAGTCGGACAGACGGTTGAACGAGATCAGAACGCCTAGCTTATAGTATTAGATAATGTGTAAATACATACGTACGACTAGCTATGTATTATTCGAGATTGGCAGGACGACATTTGTTCCTATAGAACGTGAGTGTAATTCTGATATACATAGAAAAGGGAATATAGAACATTGTCTTTAGATAGAAGATGTATTTTGACGAGGATGGAGAAAGATAAAAGTGACGAGACTTGGACGCATTTATTTAGTTTTTTCTGTGAATCAGAAAGAAGTTATGGCAAATTAATGCTCGTGGTAAATAACAGATGTTATCCGTCAGTACCGAATGAAGAAAAATATATGTGGCAGGTGTATTTCGCCAGTTGCTGAATGAACCTCTGTATATGTTCATTTCATTAACATTTTGTATTCCTCAACACCATACATTTTCAATATTTTGACGAACAAATTTCATCAATGGAGAAACTACGACATTGAAGCAACTGACTGATTATACAAAATACTTTAACATACGTCCGCTGGATCATATATCATGGCACCATAACAGAAAAAAAATCATGACACATAATCTGTTTTCGTCTGTCCGTTTTATAAGAAAAAGGTCTGAAAGATGAAATCAGGTAAGCTGTACCCCTTAGAAACCCTTGGGTCCTTTTTTTGTTTGTTTTCGCTTTCATTCCATGGCTTCAGTTTGTGATTGAACTGATTGTAAAATCAACTACTCGTTTGCTAGTCCGCATTAATCAGATACTAAATAGCCAACATAACAGTCCTCCTTTAGACACTCATGAAGTCAAAATGTTCGAAAAAAAATATACTGATAAACTTATCCATGATAAGCCGCATACAGTAATAATCAGGCTTACGTAGTTACGTAGAAGTATGCGTTTATCAATAATACATGTTCAACTTTTTATTCGAAGAACTGTGAGATAGACCTATGATAGGCGAAATTTTCGGAATGAAATTCAAGTCAAGCTTTGAAAAAATGTGAATTTGGATAGGAAAACAAAGATATCTCAATCTAAATAAAAACTTGTTATGAAATTCTAGCTTTAAAATACAATATGATCAATTCTAGCTAAGCAGCTAATGCAACTTTAAGTACAATATATTTGAAATATTTTTTGTTTAGGTTTATATCTGTTTAATAGCTGTAGAGCAAATTATCTTTCATTCGTAGTCCAACAAATTAAAAAAAATCCCTTAAATCATGTTAGTCCAGAATTGATATTACAAATCCTCATGTGAATGCAACTCGAATTTTATATCAACTATTTGTATTTTATGTACCTGAAAGTTTGGATATGTACAAATAGAATGCGTTGGAAAGGTTAATGTAAGTTAATAATACCTCTGGTGACACGTTCGGTGTATTTTTAACAGTACACGACGAACATTACGACAACTTAACTCAAAGCTTATTCTTGCTTAACTATCCAAAAGGGACTCATTTCGTGTTGTGTAAGGCTACGATAAGGGCTATTTTCATGCGAAGTTTAGAGGACAGAAAGGGCCATGAAGAGAGATAAATGAGAAAGTTTTTGAAGCAGTGGTACTGCATAAACAGATCGTCGTGAAGTTGAAGGTTTTCATTTTTTCTAAAGTGTTCCCTGTACGCCACTTACAACAATTTCGCTGAACTTAATGTTTACAGGAAAAGGCTTATTTTGTACAGGAAATAACGCCCTTGGAACACCAAAGAACAGACGAAGGCAGATGAAACTAAAGCACTCAGAACCTACCTAATCCCTCTTTACATAACCACAACAAATCATGAATTGCTAAATTCTAAAATCTGAAGGACCAGTCCCTCAAAACAAAATACTTAACCAAAATGAAATTGTTTTCTGCAATCTATCAACTAAGTGTTTATATTTGAAAGTTGGAATAACTTTCGATAACTGATGACAAAGTTTCGACCTAAGTATGGTAATCTAACCATGCAACTTTCACAATTCTATAATTATAGGTTTACGTACATAATGATTTCTTTTTGGTTTTCCTAGTCCTTATTTGGGAAACGTTACATTACTTGAATGGAATGACCAAGATTAACATTGCGGTGCTTTGTTCGTTGTTTTTCTTTAAACTCTAAACTTTAAACTATTTCTTTTCCCCCCAATTAGTTTGCATTGCGAATAACACTTCGTATTCTCCGTGACTATGTTCCAAACTCTAGAAGATAAGGGACTTGATAATATCTTGGGTAAAACCATGTTTTAGGATTTCTCGAAGAATTGAAAGTGGAAACCCAAACGTACCACATGAATTATAAACGGAGAAAACAATAAGATAACTCTGCATGCAAAACCACATCTCATCCAAGTGAAAGATTAGAGTCGTCTCTCACATTTGGCACATATACAAGAAGACATATGTCAAACCAACAACCGACATATTATTATAGGAATAAAAAAAACGATAGAAACCAATACCTGATGAAACCATATGACTGCATCAGTATTAGTTTCTATTATTACAGATCGTAAACATTTAGCATTTTATACATCAAATTGAAATCTAGAGTTTGACAGTTGCGTGTTTTGAGTTGATTTTAATGACAAAATAATGTTACAATTTTTTATACAATTATACTATAAACTATTGATGCTGACTGTTTCTGAAGAATATATTTCTCTATTTGATATTTACAAATAACTTGATCCTTAAATGGTTATCATGAACCGGATGCGATGATAGAAGAGAGTCGATAAAAAGTTAAAAAGACTACAGTTATGGTTGTCTGCATTAGTAGACAATAGATTGATTTCATCGAAAGAAACAACAACAATAACAAAAACAGCAGCAGTAGCAACAACAACAACAACAACAACAACAACAACAACAACAACAACAACAACAACAACAGACAAATAAACAAAATCGTAAATTCTTCAGTCAATCGTGAAGCTATTACACAAGTGCAAAAATATGAACAAAACTCAACCTAAGTATACCAAGAGAAAAAGCCCTGAACGATATAAATAAATTTTACCCGCGTGTTCTGGAGGACTGCGCATCTTCCGGCTCATTTATCATGTTAATCTTTGCAAATAGATGAAAGTTAAACTACGTTTCCAGATAAAAACAACTTGACGAATTTTACCAACCACGCCACAATCAGGATACTAACAATCACTGAACAAGTCCAACTTCATATCGAACATGAAAATAGAACATTTTCATAAAAGATAGTCGTGTCGACCATAAAACTTTCCAGTAATCGTCATCAACCTGTATCTTTTCGAAACCTGTCTTTGAGTTTATGTCAGCTGTTTTAAATCGTGATATTGGAAGTTGTTACACGATAACAATGCTTTTGCAATCAATTTACTGAAGCATAGAAAACGTGTTTGCATCAAGGTAAGTTTTACCATATAACATGTGCATGGAAACACCTTTACATATCTCGCAAATGGTGAGGATCAAACTGGAATATAAGTACACAGGAACCTTGATACAAACAATAGTTTAGAATAGTATATGTGCGGATTAGAAAAAAAAGTATAGATCAAAAGGCAAGTTAACCCGTGTAAATGCTATCTACCTGTCTGTGGATGGAAATTGATTAGTAACTGGACACGAGACGCTTCTGATTATGTGTTTGATACCAAGAAAGGTCGGCTTAGCTAACATTACATTGTCGAGGAAAAAAGAATAAATCAATATAGATTTCCATTTCATTTCGTTTTAACAAAAGAAAACTTGAAACTGATACACTCAGATAAGAATATCTTTCATCACAGAATGATACATATCACTCGGCAAGCTGATACTAAAGCGACACAGACAAGGAAGGGTTCGTGATGGAACGGCATGGTCTGTAATCTCAGACCTTTAAGATCTACAATCTAGCAGTTACACTTCCTGCTTAAATGAGAGCTTCACGACCTTTGCGTTTAAATGATACCATTTCAGCTTCAACAGGGCAGAACAGATGAGAAATCTGCAGAGACCTGTCCATCTCGTGTCATATACGTTAGATTCATGCAGATTAAGCATCGTTAGAACTATATATCAGATATGCTGCATTTGTCTTTAATAAAACAAGTGACATTATATAGGGAACATTAAGTGTCTGTTAGCTTCATAGATCAAAGACTAGACTCTGCAGAACACATCAGGCGAACAAGGCATGCGGAGGCGTTGTACAGGTTTGCTAAAAATTAACACGTATCTTGAAAAGGAACGAGAAAAGTCTATTAGAAAATGGCTGGAACTTCCACATGCTTTATAAAACACACACATTCAATCTGCAACGTAGCTATGTTGATTTCTTTCGGACGAAATTAATCATATATACAAAATGTTGTGTTCTAATTATCTTTTTGTACAAAATTTCACGTGAGATATCACTACGAAATCGAGGCTTAATTACTAATTTATCGGCAACGTGTAGACGATCTGATATAAGCTCCTGCAAAATGTAAAGTTTTACCAATGATACACGAAGCATTCGCCCACTATACTGATACTTAATACTTGTATCATTTTGACATATATGGTAAAAGATGTTATCCATTACAAAAACTAATGATTTTTTTATTAAACAGTATATGCTTTGATATATGCTTACTTGTTGTGAATCAGTTACCAATATCAGTTGACTAACATTTGAATGACCTATTAAATACTAGCTGATTTCATCATACTATATATTGATATGCCTGACAAAATAACTCAACAGATTTATTTATGGATTGCATGTAAAGTTGGAATAATAGACTGTTTTTATCAATATAACAACTACAATGAATCTAACAGCTATAATTTGACTCTTTGATCCCAATAAGGCACCAATACTCGCCTTTATTGATGAATTTGATAGGAGCTGAAACACGGACACAATCCCGAACGTCTACTTCTCGCACTAGTGCACATTGTTCAAAGACACCTGATCTTTGTGCAATACGCGGTTAGGGTTCACATGTTCTTTCTATGGAACTGAAGTCTGGGATTGGTTCTCGTCAACAGCGTCTGTGCTAGACAAAGGTTTCGTGTTCTACTTACATAAAAGCACGTCTGATTTCCCTGTGCCGTATTTACTTGATCTGATCTCTTATTGGGATGCGAGGGTTTCATCATTGACATCTGTTCTCTCTGATACATTCTGATGTACTTACAAATACTACTCTTTTAAACTAGCTTTATTGTTATCTGCTAAAGCAATGAAAGTGCATTAGGAATAGAATACACTTTAGGTAATAATTTAGAGAAAAACAATCCTGCTGGTTTTCCATTGACATTCTGTTTGCTATTCAGTCTTCTGTTTTGTGCTGTGATCGTTACAACTGCTTAGTCTAGGAATCTGTTTTCAGATTAAAGACCATCTCAGTCAGACAAAGTATGAGTAACTTTACAGAACTGTAACATTAATATGTGAAATAAATTAGTTTTAAATAACATATATATTTATAATTATCCCTTCTATAGAAATATAAAATAGTTTCTGAGAAGTAGATCGAGTTTCTATGCTGAAATTAATCATAAATGTATGATCCGCAAGTTTCAAATTTGAAATTTCGCAGTTGGCGAACTTCTTTGTTAAGCAACTTGGTGCCGTAGTTCGTGTGTTCGACGGCTGGATAGCGCACGGGTCAAACATTGTCTTCCTTCGTCAGTTGTGATACTATGTGCAAATATATATTCAGTCTAACCTGTATTAAATGGACACTGTTGGGAAATTATGAAAGTGGCCTTTATAGAGAGGTGGCCTCTTAATTGAGGTTCCTTATTTTCGAACCCAAGTTGCGGCAATTTGCACATTGACATTTGAATACAGTTTAATAATAAGATATAAAACATCATCTGTTATCATTTATAATCTTGTTAGCAAGTAATTTGAAGACAGACCAATCTTTATTTTATGACACAACTATAAATACAAAAGAACACAATTGAAAAGAAGGAATGTACAAGTCTTTTGAAGCTATTGAAAAATTCTTAATCGAACAACCGCAATGTTCTACCTGTAATTTCGCATGTGATTCAAGTCAAAACATTTTCGTCATGGTTTGGTTTGTTAATGAAAAATTATTCCCAATAATTGTTAAAGCCGCAATATACGTAAAAATCACTATAAAAACAAACTTTATCTTATTTTCCCCGTAATATATGTAACAAAACAAATACTTTCCTTTAATTAAAGAAAATAAAACTGACTGTTTTCAATTTAAATAAAAATTGAAAAAATCGGAAAATAAACACTGTGGGACCCACAATAATTCATACATTACCGCTCGTAGCGATGACATTGCGCAGGCACATATTCCGCGTGTGTAAACATGGCAGACACAGTACAGACGTTCACCAATCGCTTCCTTTTTTTCCAATCATACATCAGGCCAGTTCTGAATTCTTATGTTATAATTGTGCGTCGTATCGTTTCTAAACTAATTATTCCTTCTAATAATTTCCCAAAAACTGAATGATTATCACAGGAAAGCTCAAGTCTACAACAAGACTTCGCAAACAATGTTTGTAAACAAAAACTTCCCGAAGACATATCTGCATGTGCTTGCTCTATAAGTAGAAACCTCAACTCTCGCGAGATCAGGTCATGAACTTTCCGACGTGGTTCGGCAACAATCGTAATTTCGATGGCGGCGTGTTTAAAATGGAGGTGTGTTTACAAATAGCGAGTTTCAACTGCTGATATATCAATACTTTATGCACAAAATCATGGTAACTATTGTTTGAATAACTTAATTTTAACTACATCTTAGAGAATATCCTAATAATTATGTGTGATTCTACACTAAATTTTTCGTGAATGTTACGTATATTGGGGCTTTAATATTTGTTTGAATATATTACATTTAGGACCAAGAAAACGTAAACATAAAGTATTCATTCTTAATCTGCCTGCGTTTTCAATCAAACACTCGATGCCATGTCTAAACGACATCCAGTAAATACTAGTATCTAGAGTGGGCGGGAACTTTATAATGACGTCGCACGAAAAATGGCGGCGGAGCGGAAGCTCTCCAGTATTGTATTTATTGTTCTTACAACCTTCGAAAACGAACCACTGCGTTGTTTTTGCTTTCTATCCATTAAAATATTTCTTTAAAAACGTTTTCATCCTAGTTACCTGTTGTCGGGAATGTTTCTGGGTTTTACTCTATCCCTCATTAATATTCATGACCTCAGGTCACGGATAGCCGCTCTCTATTCTAGCGAAATGTTGGTTTTACGAAGTGAAAACACTCGCAATGAAAGATCAACAAAAAACAACTAAATGTAGTATTTTTCGACAGTGCATTTATTCTCTCTTAATAATCGATATTTTGTTCGATACAGAACTTTCGATCCGACATATCTATCGAACGTAAAATACCGGTTTTCGATACATATCGAGTACCGGTACGGAGCCCTATCTTCAAGAGTTAAAGTTTTTCGCTTGCTGCTCATATTTCGAAGTGATTTGCCACAATAGTGATAATATGTCTGTATTGTGTATACCAGTGACGTAAATGAAATCAAACTCAATACCAAATGCATGGTGAATTGTGTTTACGTGCCGTCAGCTGTTTTCTTTGTAGGAATGTTCACGTGGGGAGAAAACGTGACTCGCAGTCAAGAAAGCTTGTCAAATGTTTTGTGGTCAAAACGACCGTTTGGGGACGAAAAGGATGGCCGCTGGCCGCGTTAGACAGGTGGCCGTTGAATTAGGTATCATTAATGAGCAAAAACGATTGGGAGGGTCTGAAAACGGCCGTTATAAGCAGGTGGCCGTCTAACTAAGGTGGCCGTTATGACAGGTTAGACTGTATTTATATACAAATAATGAAACCGTAGCGTAAAGCCGTTCATCTGTTACTGTTCAGCCAATACTTGTTTTGGGTCTCGGTCTCGTTGTGCGTGCGATGTCTAAGATGTCGAGGAATAATTTCTGTATATTTGGTGTGGTAACGAGATTTTTGACAAGAATAGTTTTTGACAACCACGCCTTGTATAAAATCCGATCGAGATGTAAGCGAGATATTACAGAAAAGCACGTTACTGACAAGTCTGAAAGATTATTTGTTGGTCATGTCAAAACATTTGTATCTGTGAGACATACATGTGTATTGCAGTGGGTACATTGTGAGACTTATAGTGACTCGGAAAACTGAAAATTTAAATTATCACAATTATCATACATACTACAATTTTGATAAAAAAAAAGAAATAAAAGACTCATTCCGTCTATTACCCTCGTCTGCCCCTATTTTTTTTTGCTTTATGTCGCATTCAGCAGTTCAAAAAAAATTTACTTAGTCTCCATGATCATAATCAAAACTAAATAATAATAATAATAACAATAGAAATACACACGATTTTTGAAAACGTACAAGGGAAATAAGACCAGATGTTCCAGAATAAGCAAGCGTTCTTCTGCTTCAGTGATTACACCCGAAATATAATCCAAGTGATTAATGTCATATTCTCAAATAATAATAAAGTATACAACTTCAAAACCAAACAGGCAAACTAACGAACATCTGACACGTCAAGCTTCATATCGTATAAAGACATAGGCTATTTCTCAATGAGATCCTGTAGTGTTAAGAAAACATGATCTACAGGTGGAATGAAACCAATCATGATATCCCACCTGTACTGTGTCTGTCATTTATTGGAGCTCGAAGGATCCAGCTCCGTATGAATTTTCATGGGCAGATACTCATTCTATGATTTTTTTTGTGATACATTGACACTGAACTAAAAGTCTCGCCTCTTTCTGTTTTTAAATCGACACATTCTGCTAAGTTTAGTTTACACGTTTTTCTATATCTAAAATTTTAATGAAACTTTTTTTTCAATTTGTAAATATGTCTGGTAAGTATTTGTAGTTAACGTGTTTTATAGACGCAATACTTTTGAAGTAGAGGGTACCTTAATACAAGATCTATATCATTTGAAAATCGCCTAACCACGTAAGGTAAATCTACTTAGTTCACATACAATTGTTATGACATAATTATGCTAATAGTACTAGTTGTGCAAAAATGATCATTTCAAAATACGTGTATTGATATATTTACCATACTCATTGTAAGTGTTGCCGGAGAATCCTAAGACGCTTGTAATACCACTTTTTGGCCTCTTTGATTCGTTTCCAAGTGATCTGATATTTTCTTTGATGATATAATGCCTTTTTTACTTCTTACTTATAAGCTCTCTAATTTATATTTTGTTTATACATCAGACATTCCTTGTATTTACGTCACTGCTCTTTGTTCCCAGTTATGTAACCTTCCAGACAACACACAAATTATCAATGGTAGGGTTTACTTCCATGAAGAATATCTCCGTCTTCGTTTTTCCATTTTTAGTATTGCCCATTACTGCCATGTAATGGAACAAAATGATATTGGTGTACTTTTAGTCATTTTTATTCTTGTATGTTAATCGCATAATGAACAAGTAGCCGCAATCAAAATTTTGATATCAATCACATATACACTAATGAACTACAATGTATACAGTTTTACCTATATAACTTATCTAATTTTGTCATAGAATATCAGTGTCTATGTCAGTTTATACCATTCCTAATAATGATCAAAGAAGCCGTTCGGATCAATGTGTTTATATTGCTGTATGAGCTAGAATTATCTCCATTTCGTCACACTACTTCCCACCTTGCTGTACATAAAAATACACCATGGCCGAAAAGTCCAATGATTTCATTACCATCTCGTACAATTGATTCCTCAGTGCACGTATACTTCACATTGGTCCTTTTGCTGATGAAGGTGACACCATAGCCATTGAATCATTGAATATAATTTCGCAACTTGTAGTGATATATGAGATACTATCTGATAAACATTATCATTACAAAGAAAATGGTCCGAAATTTCCGATCAGTGTTGTCATTCGAGGTATCTTCCTTCTCCTAAACTAACCGTTTTTATATTATAAAAAATCCCACTTTTAACCAGAAACAACATCATTCCACTACAGCTCTTCAAATTTCTCGTTAAGAACACTGAAAAATACCAAATTCTCCTAAAGCCAATAAAGAGATAAAGTAAACATTCATTTACAAAAATGTATCTCCCGCTGTTTCAAGGACAATGCTTTAATGGGAATAGGATCAGCATTAATCAGGGAATTTGAAGCCTTACAATACTGACGGACGTGGTGCGTATTATAAGAACGGAGATGAATTATTACAAAGGAGGTGCCACATTCTCGGGCTAAAATGTTATTAGAATTATGACATATGATATTTCTTCAGATCATATGGCTGTTAATATTTCTGGTGAGTTTAATATAGCCGCCGTTATGAGAAAGAATTCTTTATTCTTGTTTCAATATCTCTCACATTATCTGGCCTGTGTAAGCTCATTATTTTTTGACGTATTCATGTTCTCCTCTACTTTCCTAGAAGTAAACAGACTATGGCTCGTTCAAAAAATAAAGCAGATTCTGTAATACCAAATAGCTTTAAGAGATTAGGTGAAATTATTCTCACGTTTGTTAAGTTTTGTTCTCTCTACAGCAGATTAGTATCATACATATGCTTCATGTTTCAAAGTATAACAAATTGGAAATTTTGAATTTAAGGAGTTGAAAAAGAGATTTTCGTGGCAATTAACTTTACTGTCAAATGTATCATCATTGTCGCATTATTTTCACTAAAGCTGATCGTATCGGACCTTGATTAGCTTTTCTAAGTTTTGCTTTCACTTACTTTTGAAAACAAGATTGAGAAGTAGAAAATCATATTCTGTTACTGAAGTCATACCAATTGATTGTGTCGACAATAGCATTTAAAATTTCTTTGAAAAAATATCTACGTTGGAATGAACCAGAAATTGAAAACTGCTGATCATGAAGTATTTTTATGTTACATTAATGAAGAATTCGTTAGGTATATGAATGTAAGATGCATTTGGAATCTATATGAAAATATTTAATGAAAAGATAATGCTTGATTATATAAAGCAGAATAACATAAAGTGTTAACACTTTCGAATATTACGACGAGGAATGCAAGCATTATGATATCTTATGTGTGACATACTTGCCTGAACTTTATGATCAAGAAAAAATTATGTGAAAACGAAATAATTATTTAAGCTGTTACCCGTGTAGTTCTACCTTTCTTTTAAAGTAATTGATGTTCACGACAAGCACCATTTTGGATGAAATCAATAAAACTGAATTTTCACTTTGATTTGATACCACTGTTAATTTCAAATGTTTAAAAATCTCTCCTCTTTTGTTATTTACTTTATATACATTGCCTACATTTTCATGTGATCCGTAATGCATTTCGTTTCTCTTTTTTTTGACATTTTTATTAAGTTTTATTTGATGAACCAGTGAGAAATTGATTGCGATGTCATAATATGAAGGATGACGTTACTTCATACACTGAAAATGGCGCAATAAAATGGCTTCTTCAATTGATTTTGTCCTCGACTGAAATCTTGTCAAAAGGTAACTTTGTCCTCATTTCATGAGTTTTATAAACATTTAAATTAAAAAAAAAAATCCCAAGTTCCCTTTCTGAATTATTTACATTTTAATGTATAGTATATATTTCCCCTTCCTTCCTAACTTTAAAGAAGAACGAAACAGCCGCTTGGTATATGTGTTATTAATTTGACGAAATTAATTTCTAAAACTGACTTTTATGTCTGTGACCTTTTTATATCGATCTTTTCCTACAACGAAACCAACATGGATAGCTGTCCACCAAGCTGTATGATAAACATGATTAATTTAATGATCTTATTGTTAATTTTCATTTCTGGATGGCAACAGTCCTGCATCCCGAACTGACGGTGTTAAGAGTTGATTCGATATTCAACGGCCTATTGTCATTATTACGATTTCTCGTGCAAGAAGGAGATAAATGACAAACTCGTAACACAGGGTTTCAAAAAATGAAGATTAATGAAAACCCAGGCGAAGTTTTACGGTCGTCATAGTGATCTTATTCAGAAATGTTATATGTCGTCATAGTGATCTTATTCAGAAATGTTATATGTCGTCATAGTGATCTTATTCAGAAATGTTATATGTCGTCATAGTGATCTTATTCAGAAATGTTATATGTCGTCATAGTGATCTTATTCAGAAATGTTCTATTTCTTTGTGTGATATAAAGCTGGATATGTTTGATGCTCGTTGGTTTGCCAGCTGGTTCCGTTGTTGTGAAATGGATATGGATTTTTCGAGCTTTCTGTCCCTTTATGCGAACAAAATATTTCTGTACTTTTTATACCCATTGCTCAAAAGTGTTTGTGTAAGAATGAATATTATGTGCCAACAATGTATGGAATATGTAGTGTGAGAGAGAGTATTTGTGTATTTGAGAAGTGTTTTGAGTGATAGTGTTTTGGGTTGCAACTATTGTGCTGTGGTTTTATAATAATCTGTATGTACTATAACTATCTTGTACGTTTGATTGAATATATATGAAAAATGTATCGACATCTGTGAAAGATGTAGTTCGGAAACTATACAAAAGCCATTGGCTGGTATTTCTCCATGTTGTTTCTCACTAGTTATTTAGTTGTGTGGTTTTGATTTGTCTTAGTTAATTTTACTTTGTGCTGCTTAAGGTGTATATATTGTTGTATTAAGTAAATAAAGAGAAGGAGTTGTGTAAACATTCAATCTCCAGCGTTGTGTATGTCTATCATTCAATACATAGATGCTTACAAGTTTAAGTCGAATCTGGGTTGCTCTTGTTTGGTACAGACATAGAAAACGAGCCGTTACCGTTGTATATCTTGTTCTCATTTGAAATCGTGACATTATTTACTAGGACAGACAAAAATTTACATGGCGAATATCGTCGATGAAGCAGAAGGCGTTTACTTTTGCGGATTACCTGATCTTATCATCCTTGTACATTTTTAGGATTCTGCTTGTAACTATTTATTTTGGTCATATTTTGCCATGATTTTATTGAACTTTGAGTTTGTATTGGGATTATGTTGACATGTTGGTGTTTGCTTGGTGATTTTGCACGACAAACTATAATTGCCTCTTTCTACTTATACGAATCAACATCATTATTTATTTACAAACCGTGTTAACTGACGTATCATGTGGTACAAGTTTGACATTATTCCCCCTCTCTAAACCGTACTGCAGATAATTTTACACCAAAGTTAGGATATGAAAAAAGCATTTGCCTATTAGTTACCAGAACTTTGATGGCGATCTAGATGCGCTCTGACAAGCAAAACAAGAAAATGCTGGATAATTTAAGAAAGTGCTAAACACTATAGAAGTAGACACTTTGAAACTACAGGTACTTCGTACATATGTACCTAGGAGCCGGCAATGCGGCATTTCACAAAACCATTATCGTTGTTTTTCTGCTAGTGTCGTTTCAATTTCTTAATGCAACATGGATATCGTAATTTTTTAGACTTGTTTTGATTGTTGCATACAATACTGCAGAGCCAGAGCAGTATACAAAATATGGCTCATGGGGATGTCTGCAGCAGTACTTGGTTGGTTCGTATACTAGTTTAAACAATGTTGTCGTGCTGTCGGACTCGTACGACGTCAGCATCACTTGGCAGTAGTGTCTCCAGTTTTAAAAGTTAATTAGATGAAAGTAGTTCCAGAAATAAACGCGTTAGATTCCGGATGATTTCAAAACATGTTTATGGGTAGCTGAGCTATTTTTGAACATTTCGAGTTTCGGTAAGTTACAGATACTATTTCTGTTTTGGTTGAAAAACATAAGTGAAACGTGAATGACAACATGTGAAATGACTGTCATGATGCGATCACACAAAATAGTCACCTACTATTCAACTACATGGATAAAAAGAGAAGTTTTAAGTGTTTCCAATTGAAATTAAGCAAATTATGTTAAAAAAAATATGAACTGAAGTAAACTTTACCCCTTCCCTACAGGAAAGTATATTAAGTATATATATCCATAAACAGCATTTGATTCTACCATATTTAGGTGTTGAAAAGAACATTTTTGAAAACTGAGACAAGTTGATCCATTCTATTCTGGCCCCTCCCATCAGGCCCTTGTAGGGAGGGGACCGTATAATTTACTTTTTTTGTTTTGGGTACATCTTAGGATAGAGAAGTTTTCTGCAAAAATTCACTGAAATCAGTTTCGGTGTTTTTGAGAAGTCGAAAATGTGAATGGTTTTCGGACCCACGACGCCGGACAAAGTTGATCGCAATAGGTTATCACGAGACTTTGTCTCAGGTGACATAAAAGTTTACAGACGCACAGCGGACGTTGGTCAACAGACGACGCTGGACAAAAGGTCACCATTAGATATATCCCACCATGATTATATGGATGATACGCACAGTATGGAAGGTAATTTTTTGAATGGGAGACATTTTTCTAGAATAATTTGGTAACTTCCATCACTTATCATCAAAAATATATTACCTTCAGGCTGATTTATCTTTGTCTACATCACAATTTAATCACCAAGTCAAGTTGGCTTTCATACAGACGTTAGATCTTACATTATTCATTTGATGTATGAACAGAAATGAGTCAAGAATTTTTTCATTTAAGTGAACCCTTGGCGAATAAAATGGGAAAAAAATGTGACAAAATTCACAAATCATATACTAAACGGAAACAGATGTAAAATCCTTTTTACCACATGATTAATTTGTAAAGCAACTATGATAGAAAAAATATATATAGCAACTATTGTTGTGTGTAATATACAAAATTATGACATGGTTCTATGCACTGAGTAACAATGCACTCTTGTGATAAATAAACACAAAGATAATAACTTTCTGCTTTTTATTTTGGTATTTCTTCTTCACTTCTCCCACGTCTCTGCATTTAATTAAAAAGTTCACAACAGAACAAGTTTTCAGCCTTTGTACTTCTTTTTAACGTATCGCCTTTATCGTACTAAAATCTTGATCATTTATGGAACACAACGAATATGTAATGCACGCAATGTACTATATTTTCACAGGTTGTATGCGAAAACATACAATTTTAGGTGATCGGCGATTTCCTGCCACGATTTTTTTCCATTTGTGTCCCCCCAGCATCATCGTGCTTTTCAAACAACAAACTTTCTTTGGATATCACTTCCTCTACCAGCATGACCTCTTCATCACATGTCAAGTTGGACTTCCTTCCTTACGTACAGTTAACGGGGCTTTACTCGATACTCAACAGGTGTTTGTAGACAAACTGCAGATGGTAACATATATGTTTTCCCGCGCTGAAGAGTTCCTAAAAAATACCCTGATACGCCGTGACATTTACAGAAATTGACTTAAGTGTATTCTTAGCTAAGATTTTGCTTAGCACGTTCCATGATCGATTTAAGATTGCAGTTTTAGCAAAGTAAAACCTTAAGTCCAGTTTAGTCTTAGATTTAAGTCTGTTTCATAATCCCCGGGCCAGGTGTCTTAGAGGGGAACTTCCTCCGCTTCATCGACTCCTCTTGTAAAAGTGATACCCCTTGTCAACTTATATCACTCAAAGCAAAGATAATACTACTATACGGCAGTTAACAAGACTAAGAATACACAGATAACGAAAAGAGGATGGAAGAGGAGACTATAAAAGGTAAGAAGAAAAAATAAGGTTGGAGGATATACGAATGTTTCGCTGGTTCATTAGTAAATATTTCTGATAAAACAATTTATGCATTTGATTGGTGTTATGCAAAACAAAATAATGTCTATTTAATGTATTTGCCCCAAAGCAATGATATTTTAATGTTACATAAAAAAGTAAACAGACCAGGAAGTTCGGCGCCGTAACCAGCTTGTTACATGCTGTGTAGGTGTTTATGCATTCTTGATAGGAATATCAACTCACTTTTTTCTTTTAATGTACAGTTAATACTTGTACAGTCTTAAATCAAAGCCCTCATTATACATCAGATACATTATTTACATAGTTGGAAAGCAGTTTTGTAACGATAGAGCATTCAGTGAAAAAAAACTTGCAAATTCGAGTAAAACAATGGATTGGATTTCTATGAATATACACTAGGCGAAGAATGTGTTTTCTTGGAAATTATTATACCTAAAGAGTTTAATTGTTCACATTATCCCTCATTCCATCCATCCATCCATCCATTCATTCATTCATCCATTCATTCATCCATCCATCCATTACCAACATGGAGAAGGCAGAGCCCTATATCAACACTCACAATGTCAACTCAATTAGAAAATGGATCCTAAATGTTACTTGTGACACGAGCAGTTGTCGAGCTTACGTGTAAGGCAGATCGTTGTTTCTATGGTAAATAGTGTCACACGTATTGGCGTGAAAGCAAACAGTGTCTGGGAGATTGCAAAAGGCAATTATAAGTAAGCTCGATAGAAGTAGATGGTCTTTGCGACAGACGCACGCCCCTCAAAGGGAATTAGCACAATGGATACCATATACAGTCACAATGAAATTCACATGAATAATTCATAATAAAAATCTAAGCAAATAATTCACACTAATGGTCACACTCGGGATTATAGGACACGGGAACCCGTGACCAGATACTTAATCCAACCATTCTGTGGACACGTGGATCACGTGCAGATGCTACAAGTGCGTGATCATAGTTTAGATATGTAACGAAAACCAAGAATGCATGACCGTGTTCTGATAGGATTATATGATAAACAATTATGGTTTCAATTTTACAAAATCATTCTAATGGCATCACTCAAATTAATGACTATTTGATAGAAACAAATGTGGGTCTTAATGTAATAAAACATTATCACCAACATCAGCGTAACGGAGCTCTCCTTTGGTTTGTAAGCGAATTAAAACGGGTTTATCTAATTATTTTGTTAGAGTGCTGGTTTTTGATGATGAAGTAGATCACTCAATTGCTAGGAATTCGTCTAACTTTGGTTAAAGGGAACATATGTGTTTTACACTTTCGTCAAAGAATGACTGATGGCCAACGTATGAATCATTGACACTGGCCACGTAGCGGAAATAGGAAACAGATAGGACAGGGTATTGATCAAATTCTGATTGGTCAATTTCAGAAACACTGTAAGGAAATTATATTAATTAACACAGCGAGAGAATATATGTTCAGGAACTTGTTAACTCATAGCTGGCTATACCGGACAGGAAGCAGACAGATCCGAAAACAAATCAAAAGCGCTGAATAATCGTATTTCTAATGACAATATCTGGTGTTTCTGAGAATAATACTTATTAATCCAATTTTCATGGTATGGGCTGAGATGAGGATGTCTGCACGCTTCCAACTTTTCCCCATAATTTTGAGTGTATACAATATCACAGCTTATATAACAGGTACTGTAAACGTGCTTAATGCGGCACAATCAAGTGATAAATCAATAGCATACAGAAACTGCAATTAGACCAATCATATTTCAGCGGAATGATTTCAGTACAAAAAGCGTTAAAATGTATGTAAGATTACTGCTAAATTACCTACTTCAACAATATATTGCTTTTGCTTATGTAGCTTTCAATAGTGGACCTCATGTTTGCTACGCCATTATTCAAACATACATAAAATGCAAAGAGTTACATTTCACTCTTTCCTTAAATCACATTTTCTCATGTTCGAAATAATGATAGAACTGAATATATTTGTCCTTGATAAAAAGTACGATGCTTAAAGTAAGGAAACATAATATGCCAAGAACAGATAGAACGATAAGTTATTTTATTATGATTGAAACCAATATCACTGTCACGACTTGCAACATAAATGAAGTGTAGTGTAAGTTTTATTGTGAAATATGTTGTAGTATGTAACGATCACAGCATTGTCAAAGCACATCAAGTAAATTACTAACATGGCAACATAATCAAAACTCAAATTCCATAAACCTTACGCAAAACATGAACAAAAGAATGATTTACATGGAGACCCCTGAAAAAGGACGAGGATAAAACGACCAGGTGTTCTGAAAGAGTAAACGTCTTATGCTTCATCGACGAAACTTGACACGTAAACCTTGGTCAATCCAAATAAGTAATGGCACGTTTTCAAATGTGAATAAGGTATACAACAACGGAACAAATGAGCAAACTAACGAGCATCAAACACGTCCAGCGTTATATCACACAAAGAAAAAGGAATTCACTATGAACTCACTTTGTCGAGCTTAAAATTAATTTTGTCCCATTGCCCCTTCTGTAAACCTGACTGTTAGCAGCGACGACTACTAATGCTGTATTAAAAGCGAATGCTAAGTTTTATTTCTCTAGAAAATAAGCGATCTATGTCATGTTTTTGTCTGCAAATTAAGAAACAAATAGCTGTCTACAGCCCGCTTATTTATATAAAGTAAAACAGATAGCCTGCTTCATTACATTGCCCCAGGGTGTGAAAAATTATATGGCTTTCAGGATAAATGCAGGAAATTATCTGCTTAAAACGATTTAGCAAATGCTTTACTCTTACACCAAATCCGCTTCCTACTAGACATGCAATTGTGATTATGTACATGCTGGCTAACTCTAAAGGTTGTAGCAAGCTTGATATTCATCACAACAAACTCAATGACATTTGGCATATTCGGTTTGTTGTGTTTTACATGAAATTTATCGGCATTGAGGTGACCTTGGCTCTTAATTGATAGAGTGTTCGTTAACAATAGTTAACAGTCTTGTTGAAACAAATGCAATTCCATGTTAGAAAATTCGGACGTTTAACAGCAGCGTTGTGTACTGCATGTCACAAAGATAATATTACACATATTTTCACATGTATTGTCAATATATTATAAAACCGATAGTGTTGAAATATCTGTGGGTTTGGTATCCTCTGTTGTGTTAAACTGTAACTTAGAATGTTTTTGATTTACATCTAACACCTGGCATCATTTATTAATAAATAAAGAAAAAAATATTATGAAAAATAATAATTTTACTTTTCTTAACAAGGATTTTTTTATCTATCAATAATTAAAAAAATACAATTAAGCTCTTTACAATACATCTAAATTATTGAAAACTATTTATCTTTAAAAAACTGTTTTAACCGACTTCAGGGTTAAGGTACAAAAGATAATCAATAACCAACGACACAATTTGTGTGGCAACTAATTGGTAGGCTAGGGACGTGACGGTCGTAGTGAAACTGACACATCAGGGAGTGAAATGCTATGAGTGACGTGACCTTATATTGGTAATCACTGTCAACGGAATTGCATGACTGTTAGAGTCAACAAGGTCAAATTTTCGAAACATATCTCTCTTAACACATATATAAATTATACTACATAAAGACGTCAAATTCTTCGGAATTGGTTTTAAAATGAAGAGATCAGCGGGTCAAAAAAGGTAGTTGAAAACTCCATGATGAAAATATACAATATGCACAAATCTGTTTCTCACAAAAAGCCGTTCATTAAGCATTAAGAAATAACAGGGTTCAGGTCAATTGATCGTCACCGATATAAGGCACTCAATGGTCATATATTTACGGGTCTCTCTACATGTGGTCATTATAGCAGCATTGTAGATTTTTATGGTTGATAGGTTCAAGGATAGTGTGAACCGTCGGCTCGTAATCTAGTTGGGCACAGCTCGCCACATACTGTACGAACGACACTGATGTGATTCTAGAGTCCTTGTATATGGGGATTTGAATAAGATTGATTAGGTCACGCCACGAGTTTAGTATTTCAGTACTCTTAACGCGTAATGTGATTTACGATCGATATTATTGATCTGTATCTTCCTACGATGGAATCTTAATTATTAGACGTATGTATGTCTAGGTAACCATTGTCAGCAACGTCATTAGATATTTATCCCGAATCTGATAAAAATGCCAGTGAAAAATGCAACCATTATATGTTATGAATGTTTTTGAATATGTCTTTTTAAGTAAATATTTACATAAACATCTTTTGCAGCTAATATACGAGAATTTTGAATGCTTAAAAATGCCGCGAAATAGCTGTCAATGACGTCACGTCATGTCACGCCAGCTGTTACACTTAATGATTTGTGATAAAAAAGGTTCCGTGATTAAACGATCAAGTTTGTACATTTATCTGTTATTTTTTGTTTTTTGTCTTAACCTATCTAAGAAATGAATCATAACCTTTCATCGGATTATTTTTAATTCCATACTGGTATGGAAGAAATTGATTAGGAATTCTGTTAGATCCAGCAGCCGTATATTAATTAT
Organism: Ylistrum balloti; assembly: GCF_031769215.1. NCBI lineage: Eukaryota > Metazoa > Mollusca > Bivalvia > Pectinida > Pectinidae > Ylistrum > Ylistrum balloti. The sequence goes on from NW_026782216.1 coordinate 545,486, forward strand.
TACGTTGTATTAAATAGAGAAAGAAATTCAAATAAACGTTGCAAATCGACCGTAAATTGCGGATAAAAATACTTAATGAAAACAATTTTACATCAACCCTTCACTATTACATTAACATATTCGTGTTAAAATAAAATACAGGCATGTCGTTTTCGATTTGTGGGGGTTTATTCCCTTAACAGATAAACGATTTAATGCATCCACAAGGTCATAATATAAATAAGGAAGATAAAACACAGCTGGGTTCACTAACTTCATTATTATGTTTGTATTCATAGGCATATGAGAACAAATGCAACGAAAAAAAAAAAAAAAAAAACATTAACAACTCGAATGATATCTTAAACAGTCATCCTCTTTCGATGTAAGGTTTCCTCTGGGCCAGGAAGAATGATATATACATGTCCACAAAAAAGATTTATGGATATTTTTTTCTCCTATAACTTCTTCCTAACGCATGGAACTAATTCCTCTAACAATTAGGGAATACATACGTATTTGGAGAAATCCCGTAAACATATATCTGCCAGTGTCATCTCCGCGTTTCTGATCCCTCGAGCTTGATGTTTCATCGTGTTTTACTGAATAAGCTAACTCGCATGTTATATTCTAGGAATTTAGGACTCTCTAAAGATTTTGTGAGACCAAAGATTATTATCTTGACTTATGAGCCTGTTAAGTTGGTCATCCTATGCCAAGACGTCGGTGTTGTCAAAAGTGAACTCCACATTACTTCGTTTTAGTAATTCCTAATACGTTTACCACAAGTATTATAATCTAGTTTGTTTATGTTCAGGTAAAAATGTAATTGCTTGCAGGTGAAATAGAAAAACGTCGTTTATTTTTTTTATTGGAAATCACCGAAAATTCCATACAAAATATAATTTGAGAAAACAAAAATGAAGTGATACACACGTACACCTCAATACCAACCTATTTGTGTTTAAAATCCTACCGTATAAATTTCAGGAGAAAAAATTGGATTCAACTAAATATCGAAAGTTCTACAGCTGTCATTAGGAAAAAAAAGAATCATCGCTGAAAAGAAAGGAAAAATGATTTTTCTTTTCGTTATCTTTGGGTTGATATAAACTTTAATTAGTGATGGCCTACAGGTGAACACCTTATTACTGTTGTCAAAATCGGCATAAACGTGGACTAAGATCTCTTGAGAAAAATGTAGTTGCAGATTATTAGACAATGAATCAATACATTTCATTGCCTAATATGAACAATTACAGAAAATCATCCTGATACAATGTCAAGGTTGAAGGCCGTTTCGAGACTTTAAAGAAACACAAGATGTCCGTTATGTTTGAAATGTGTTGTATTTGCTTCCTCTCTCCGAGTTACGAAAACTCGGCTAATTCTGCTCCTGGTGGACTTTGGAACTTAATATTGGGATTTTCCCCGTGTAATCCTTTTCCTACCAAACAAAGAGCGTGCACTTTCATATGAGTTAGAAAGCGTGATTAACGTCAGTTAGTAATGCTTGCTTCACAGTTATCATGCAATGAATAATGAATTGATTTCTTCATACTTATCTGTGTTACGAGAAATATGAAAATCGGTTTGGTTCTGATGCTTAAACATGTTAGGGCTTAATATAATACACGTAGATTATGTTTTCAGTTACATATCTTTCTTTGAATAAATTCGTTAATAATTGTACGAAAGAATACCTACAAGGGAAAATCGTTAATAGATTGTAGCGCTTATTGCTTTATTCTGTAAAATGCTCTTGAGACTACAAAAGCGTTCTAGAATAGCTTTCAGCATTCCTCTTATAATCAGCGAATGAATTGAAGAATACTTGAAATATATTCCCTTACATACAGGAAAAATATAGACAAATATATAGCTATAGGTTGATCAACAAATCATGGTAACATTTATGAACGAGTCTGTTTACTAGGAATAGAAAAATAATATAGGTTTATATATCATACCATAAGCATCTTAAAACACACAAGCACCGCTCACCATATTTCATATGAAGCCATTTTGTTTGAAGTTATCGTGATTTATAGTACTCCGATGAAGTTAATGATCTTCGAATTCGCGATTGGCTATAAATCATTTTGCTATCATCAGGAACACAAATTCCTGTTTTGATTAATGGTAGACGTATTGACCTTTTACGTCATTAAAGGGTTCAGATAACTAAAATATATCTACCAAGGGAAGCACGGTGGGTAGATTTCTCCTCACATCAGGTGATGAGTATGAGGTGTTAGAATCGTATTCATATGCAGTAAGTATCAACTACACCGGATTGTGTATATAATACATCACAAGTTATGTTCTCGTTCACGTCTTGTAATAAAGAAGATAAAAGTTAAAGTGGTTACATTGTATGCATATTTTGTTGTTATTTGTTCTACTAATTCTACAAACTTATCTTATGAAAACGTACTGTTGATGATCGGAGGTATTGATCTATTTTTATTTATTATATATGAAATCTTTATTACAGAATAGTCTATTTTTTACAGTGGAACCTCTCTATTAAGACTACATTGGGGACTGGACTAAAGTGGTATTGATGGCGGAATGGTCTGAATAGAGAGTCTGACGAAGTAGACATACTTCGCTTTTCTAATTTGTCCATTTTTCAGTCTTTAAATTTTCTTATAGGTATTGTATCATTAATCACATCATAATTATACCAGAGTAGACAGTTTGACACTTAAATACAGCTAACTGATCTGATACCTAGCACCTGTACACAATGGAATACACACCTAAATACAGCTAAGTGATCTGATACCTAGCACATGTACACGCTGGAATACACACCTAAATACAGCTAAGTGATCTGATACCTAGCACCTGTACACGCTGGAATACACACCTATATACAGCTAACTGATCTGATACCTAGCACCTGTACACGCTGGAATACACACCTAAATACAGCTAACTGATCTGATACCTAGCACCTGTACACGCTGGAATACACACCTAAATACAGCTAACTGATCTGATACCTAGCACCTGTACACGCTGGAATACACACCTAAATACAGCTAACTGATCTGATACCTAGCACCTGTACACGCTGGAATACACACCTATATACAGCTAAGTGATCTGATACCTAGCGCCTGTACACGCTGGAATACACACCTAAATACAGCTAACTGATCTGATACCTAGCACCTGTACACGCTGGAATACACACCTAAATACAGCTAACTGATCTGATACCTAGCACCTGTACACGCTGGAATACACACCTAAATACAGCTAACTGATCTGATACCTAGCACCTGTACACGCTGGAATACACACCTAAATACAGCTAACTGATCTGATACCTAGCACCTGTACACGCTGGAATACACACCTAAATACGGCTAACTGATCTGATACCTAGCACCTGTACACGCTGGAATACACACCTAAATACGGCTAACTGATCTGATACCTAACACCTGTACACGCTGGAATACACACCTAAATACAGCTAACTGATCTGATACCTAGCACCTGTACACGCTGGAATACACACCTAAATACAGCTAACTGATCTGATACCTAGCACCTGTACACGCTGGAATACACACCTAAATACAGCTAACTGATCTGATACCTAGCACCTGTACACGCTGGAATACACACCTAAATACAGCTAAGTGATCTGATACCTAGCACCTGTACACGCTGGAATACACACCTAAATACAGCTAACTGATCTGATACCTAGCACATGTACACGCTGGAATACACACCTAAATACAGCTAACTGATCTGATACCTAGCACCTGTACACGCTGGAATACACACCTAAATACAGCTAAGTGATCTGATACCTAGCACATGTACACGCTGGAATACACACCTAAATACAGCTAACTGATCTGATACCTAGCACCTGTACACGCTGGAATACACACCTAAATACGGCTAACTGATCTGATACCTAGCACCTGTACACGCTGGAATACACACCTAAATACAGCTAACTGATCTGATACCTAGCACCTGTACACGCTGGAATACACACCTAAATACAGCTAACTGATCTGATACCTAGCACATGTACACGCTGGAATACACACCTAAATACAGCTAACTGATCTGATACCTAGCACCTGTACACGCTGGAATACACACCTAAATACAGCTAAGTGATCTGATACCTAGCACCTGTACACGCTGGAATACACACCTAAATACAGCTAACTGATCTGATACCTAGCACATGTACACGCTGGAATACACACCTAAATACAGCTAACTGATCTGATACCTAGCACCTGTACACGCTGGAATACACACCTAAATACAGCTAAGTGATCTGATACCTAGCACCTGTACACGCTGGAATACACCCCTAAATACAGCTAACTGATCTGATACCTAGCACCTGTACACGCTGGAATACACACCTAAATACAGCTAACTGATCTGATACCTAGCACCTGTACACGCTGGAATACACACCTAAATACAGCTAACTGATCTGATACCTAGCACCTGTACACGCTGGAATACACACCTAAATACAGCTAACTGATCTGATACCTAGCACCTGTACACGCTGGAATACACACCTAAATACAGCTAAGTGATCTGATACCTAGCACCTGTACACGCTGGAATACACACCTAAATACAGCTAACTGATCTGATACCTAGCACCTGTACACGCTGGAATACACATTCTTGATGTGACTGCTTATTGGTGTAAATAGTGGGTGGAATCCAAATCAAAACTGATCGTTAAGACTTTATAAAACTAGTCTTAATTGCGAAATGGTCTTAAATGTGATGTAATTTAAATATTGTAGACAAAAAAGATATTTTTAAACTGAGATAAAGTGGTCTTAGTAGCGAAGTAGTCTTCATTTTGAGGTGTACTTTAATCCAACTGTAACTGTATACAATATACTTTATATCAATTTATAATTCTATTCTGATGGATATAGTAGACGACATAATATAATCTAAAGTGAAAAAAAAAAAAAAAAAAAATCATGACATAAATTTGAACATCATGAGAAATCGTTCGAACGATAAAATCAAACCATAGATTGAAGATGTCTTGTCCTAAAACGAACGGATGCACCTTTTTGAGTATGTAGAAGTTATATTGCGTTCTAACGTTTTGTGATGTTTACTCAGACGTAGAAATATCAAATTGTGTTCTACTCAATGAACAAGCAAATCATATGTTACAAAATGTAAGGATGATTGTCAAGATTTGTTTTAATCATAAACTGTTAGGCATGGTGTGTTTCTATCATTTCTGAAGAACAATGGAACGATATTGTTTCACGATTGTTCTTAAGAAAACGCACAGAAAATTGTGGGATTTCTGTTTCAACAAGCGCTGTTAACACGGATTAGTATCTTTAATGAGGACACTTAAACTGTCTATATCATTTTGTAATGTGTGCGTGTGAACAACAGGATAAATTGAATTGAAACCAAAATTATTGCTGTTTATTTTATGCAATCCTGACAATTAATTCCAATCAATTAGTCAAGAGCGAATAGATCGCGGTACCATTGCCATGTGATTAAACCCAAGTCGGTGTTAAAACGTGTACAGTTCCAAGTCACAAAAAGCCCATTTAAGCTATAAATTGCAGCGATATTGGCTTCTACGACAAAGACTGCTCGTAAGACTTTCAAAGTTATTTTCTCCTTGAAAACACTTCACAGCGTTTGATTTCCCTTGTTGAAGCCAATGATTTAACCATTTTCAAAAAAAAAGTACTGCTCACTGGATTGTAAAACTGTGCTACTGTATTTTATTGAATTCGAATTCCGTCGTATAATGTGATGCTTTACTTAAACCTTTGTTTGTTGTTGTTATATTTCACATATTTAATCTTGGATTGTTGATATGGACTTTAAATCCAAACTAATTCAAGCTAACAATGATTGGAATACATTTTCCCTTAAAACCTACATGTGTTAGCTACCAAATTTATTTCTTCCTGTTTCACTCTTTGCTTAAGTGTTTTCTCTTTTTAGTAGCTTCATATATGATCTGCACACTACGACAAGGAATGACACAACAATGAATATGAATGAAAAAGGCCATCCTTACAGAGGGGGTGACTTTGTATTTATTTATGAAATTTAAAACATATCTTACAGTTGCATAAACCATAAATTGAACAAAAGATTATTTTTAAGTAATTAAAAAGCCAATGTGGGGTTAACAAAAAACCGCCTCAAAGACATGACAAAATAACTTTCCCACAAAGGCAACCTTTACACTGCTAATAAACACTATGGTATCATAAAATTTAGGATTTTATCAATTAATTACAGACTTCTGTATGTAGGTAGGCATTAAAGTAATAACCGGTCACTTGGATATAACCACGTTTGCTTCACTGATCAGAAGGCAATTGTAACCTCCATTCTACTGTCGCTGATTGAAATGGAAGGATCCTTCACAAAAATAGCACCTTTTTCATTATTGAAAGGGTCAATTTCAAAATAAAAACAGGATATGAATTTGAACCATTATATAAATATAGCAACCCATGAAAGGTGATTTTGTTACAGATGAAAATTCTTATCAAGACAGAAGTAACTGTTAAGCCGCACTGGAAACTCTATGCATTTGCTTGTTTTCCCTGTATCTATAATTATACACGGACAAGACAGATGAGTATGTTTTGAGACTGAATAACAGTTTCAATAAATGCTTATTAAGTTTTGTCCAGACTATAGCAATAGACATAGTCCCAACAGCGAATGCAATGAAATTATTAGGCTTTACTTATCAAGTAAATATGTGGTTTGTGACAAAGGATTTATTCGTCTTGTCCTAAAATTTGATTGTCTTTGTTCCTGTAAACGACATGAGAAACACGCGCCTATAGACCGTCGCCGACAAGTGTCAATCAACGCTCCCTGCTGTTTTGCGTATTGATGCATCAACTCCGGCATAGTGAGCTTAACATTACATGTAAAGTCGAAGGAAGAAAGAATGACGACGACATTTTACCCCAACCTATAGACAAAATAGCATACTCTCCGGGCTTTATCATGCAACGTCGATGACGCCAAATACAAAATGGCAACAAGGACAGGGAGTGTTTATTTGCAGTAAACAGTGCTGACGTTGGAATTTTCTGCTTCTCTTCGTGAGGCCCAACAGGCGGTAATGCACAAGTGCCAATCATGTATCCCTATGGAACGGTCTAATGATATATCCAGTCGTGTGGGACTATCGAACATATCTGTAATAAGACAAAGCAGATATTTAGGTCAGCTTCAATTTTTCATTAAATCTACATTCGTACATACTTATAATTCTATCCTTTTCCAGTTACGACGTTCTTTTTTCAAAACAATAGATACTTTTTTAATTGCAATCTTATGTAAGTATCAAGGCGTCACAATTTTTCTTGTGACGTAGCATGCAAGCTGCATATGCTTTAATAAAATACTCTGACGTCCGTGTAGCACGCTTATGGTAGCCGTCAGTAGATAGTTAATTGTGCCGAAATGACTAATGTCGTTCTGAGCGCGACCGATCAATAATGATCGATAATATAGGTCATCTCGTCACTGAAAAGAATTAATGGTAATTGGTATAATTTTGACACATTATTTGCGACTTTCGAGACTCAAGACAGAATACATAACCGTCTGCTGTCAGATGTCGTTTATATCAAATATTGTATATGTGGAAGCGCTACATCTTTTGGCTTGTGTCTATTCTACCATTCAAGATTGATTTAGAATTGCACCAGTGATGTGTATCAATATCACCATCAATGACATGATTAGTTTTGATGCTCATTATGACTACTTGGTCAAAATAATGAAACATAATGTTGCAGATTTGTTTATGTACATGCTGTTGTCCCATTTCTGTGACCGTACGCTTCAGCCTTGAACTTAAGGTTTTTATTGCTAAAACGATTCAGCTGAATTATGCATAGGCACGTCTTCTTTATCATTATCAAGCGCTGATGTCTAAAGCAACGTATACATTTTGACAAAACGTTTTGCTTGTTATACATATCTTTTACTAGGGTTCATTCAACCTAGACCCACCGCGAGAGGAAATTTTCACTGATATCAGCAGGCATGGATTGTAAACAAAAACAGACGGAGACCTCAAAATTTTCAGAATCCAATATCTATTTCAGACTAGGCATTTGGTTAAGAAGACATATATTGTGTCATTATAAAAGAAAGTATTTAATCGAAATATGTTTCTATGATTGTGAAAAGTCCCTAATGAAACAGTGAAATTATCTGAGATTGAACGTGTCCATCTTTATTCTGGTAAAGCTGAAATTCTTCCCTTGCTTGCTGCATGAAGGACCACTTCCGTGTAAATTTGCTTTTTAATTAAATTTTATCTTCTCAGGTCAACGTTTCTTTCTTCATGTCTACATTCGATACTGGTGTAGGTCGCATAGTTTCTTTAGAAGTGAAGATATATGCCTCCGTCTGGTAATGACATAAAATAATACAATCACGTATCTTTTTAACATAGACATCTTACGAAAAAGTCCGTCATTTAGGGATGCAGTGCTGTGTATGAATGGATCGATAGTCTCAATAGTACCGACTATCTTACGAACAACAAATGTAATTTTCAGTCCGTTATCTTACTGTTTAACATTTTAAGTTTGCAGACGATGATACTGGCTGATGATTACCATGTTATTTTTGCAGTCTCTATTAATCATTTGCAGAATTACAACGCCATCAATCATAGTTGATATCACGAAAAAGTTCACATTTAGTTTCCCGGAAATTAACACATTAAGATTTCTTCCTGTGGCATGTTTGTTTTTACTAATGAAAAGAATCGATTGGAACAACCATTCGCTGTTGACTTAATGAAACACTTCAAGAAAAATGCATTTTGAAAACTGGACTGATTTAAATAAAAACTGTTAGATATCAAAATGATGTCACAAAGGTAAAAAAAAAAGTCTACTTATGGTATGTGTTACAACATCATGATTCATGTTAACATTATTATCTAATGTAAAGCACAGATTAATCTCTAATGACATCGAAGCCAATCAAGATGTACATGTCTAACTTGATTGGAAGTTGAAATCTACCTAATTTTGTGTGTTATTTTTAAATGAGTTCATTTTCCACTGTTCAATGTTCAATTTCATTTTTATAGAGAGAATCTAGTGCAAAATTATTAATTTTCAAAAGAATTTATTCTCGTTGATTTTGTGAGTACGGATCACCTTTAAAGTTGCTTTAAAGCATTTAACCGTTAAAAATACACCATTCTTGCTTCAAAGTCTTAATTTCATGATTCCTTACTTGGTAGAGGTCTCATACACACTGATATAGTTGATACGTATCCCCCACGACAACATCGTGACGTTTTGATTTTTTTTTGCAATTAGCGCAAGTCACGTGACAGGGATATGGAGCAACATTAACATCGAAGTATAAATGTGATATCAAATTTTACAATAGGACAGAGCATGGTTTAAACCATCAAATCGTATTTTTCATGGTTCGTTAAAAAGATCGAGGTAAGGTTACGGTAATTTGTACATGAACATTTATCGTTGAAATTATTCCGATGGACACGGAATTCAGATTGTTAGATGCATTCTGTGCATTGATAACACATTTACTTCCACTTCCATATAGGCTACAAGGTTGCAGTTTAAAAAGTAGACGTCGATGTTAATGTTACTCAAAAGGATTAAATTATTTTATGTTCTTTCCACACGTCTATGACGACAGCCGTGGGAACACATAAAAAGTTGTTTTCAGTTACATATATCCTCCGAAATCCGTTCCAAAAAGGTACCAAGATGTTGTATTGATACTAGGTATATGTTTTAAATTCCAGTATACGACATCAACCTGCTGATCTATAAGTTTGTTCTCAGGACACCAACTCTATAAACAGAACGTAACTGCATCCATAGAGACGAGTCGATGAATACATGCATACAAAATGAGTGAAGTTTCAGGGAGCAACATTTAAATTCATACGTATTCTTAATCCACAGATTTATAAGACCTGGTACAATTAAGATTTACTGAGCTATATTTATCCAAGAAATCAAGTGCCCAAGAAATAGAATTACAAAAATGAGGCTCATTATATCATATGATTTTACAGTTATTATTGACATGTTTTACCTAATGTTAGATCCCAGCACCCAAAAAGTGGAAAATCAGCCGAAGCAGAAAATTCCCTTAGATAAAAGGAAAAAAGGGTCTGACAACCCAATTCACACCTTCAACAAATTTAGCTTTTGGAGAATATGGAGTACCAGGTAGCTGCTTCCAAATCCTCTCTCTATCTCTATTAAAGCTGTCAATCCACCATGGGTTAAACAAGAAGTCTAGCTAATGATCAATGGCCCCCCACTTAGTTATATTAGTAATAATTGATACAATAATCTAAGGCAGTTGTAGAGGTCTTCGATCCAATATTGATGAAATTCTTTGACTATCTCAAGACCATAACTCTAGTGTAATCTGTCTCGAAGAAACGCTCACCAGAGCCGAGGCAAATATCAATTTCAGAAATTATTCATTGTCTAATTGCTTCGGTCCTGTTAGCAACAAAGCAAGCGGTGGGGTTGCTATCCTGGTTGACGACCAAGTTCCTCACAAAAATATACCATGGAATACAGACCTCCAGGCAACTGTTGTTAGTGTTATAGTCCATAGAACGCTTACAGTATGTTCTATCTATCTCCATCCGAACTGATTTCACGAACAACCAACTAGACGAACTCCTATCGCAACTGCCTCCCCCATTCATTCTTTTGGGTGACTTTAATGGTCATAACAACACGCTTACACATAAATTTGTCTTGGAGATCGTATGTGTCCAAATTAAGTTTCAATACATCCACATAAAAAAGTATGGGATACGATTAAACGAATCAGCGGTAAAACACCATTCAAAACAATGGGACATCTGAAAACTAATGGAAAATTAGCCACATCAAAATTTGATATTGCAAATGCTTTAGAATCTGTTTTTACAAAACTTCGTCTGCAAATAATCGTTCCAAAAAACTTCAAAAAATTAAAACCACGCGAGAAAAAACTAAGTTGAAATTCTCTTCCGAAAACATGAAACTTACAATCAACCTTTCTCCATGTTAGAATCATTGAAAAAAAGACTCTGCAGCAGGACCTGATTATATTCTCACTCTCAGTTCCTAAAACCTTGATATTTTTAATTATATTTTTAGATCGGGTAATGTCCCAAATCCATGGAAAATGTCAGCTGTGATTCCTATTCCCGAACAGGGTAAAGATACGACATATCCCTCTAGTTACCGCCCAATATCACTCACGAGTTGCGTTTGTAAAACGGGTGATAAATTCAAGATTGATTTGGTATCTAGAATCTAATCACATAATATCACCCCTACAGAGCGGTTTTAGATCTAAGCAAGATATCAACGATAGTTTGGATAGACTTGAAACCTTTGTGCGTGAGGCTTTTCTAAAGAAGGAGAATTGAATGCTGTTTTCTTCGATTTGGAAAAGGCTTTCTACACAAAATGGAAATATGGCATAATGAAAGATCTGCACGATATAGGTATTACAGGTAATCTACCTATTTTTATTTCGAATTTTCTATCAGATTATCAGAGTATTTCAAATCCGGAATGGAACGACCCTTTCCGATGTTCATCAGAGTGTACCTCAAGGCAGCATTCTTTCGGTTACATTTTTTAAACTTAAAATTAATAGTATTGTCAAAACATTATCCCCTTCAATAGAGGGCGCTCTTCATGTCGATGACTTCATTATATGATATCGGTCTAAGCATATGAATACCATCGAAATTCAACTGCAACAATGTTTAAATCGGCGACAAATTTGGGCAAATGGAAATGGTTTAAATTTCTAATATCAAAAACAGTTTGTATACATTTTTGTCACCCAAATTAGTCTCTCTGTGGTGTACCCAGTTGTTGAGCAAACCAAATTCTTTGGTGTAATAATTAACAGGAAGCTGTCGTTCCTTCCACATATTGAATACCTTAAAGCCAAATGTCTTAAGGCACTGAATATTCTAAAGGTTGTGTCACACACTGGATGGGGAGCTGATAGAAAAGTTTTGCTAAGACTTTATAGTACTCTTATTAGATCAAAATTAGACTACGGTTCCATTGTGTATGGATCTGCTAGATATATATAAATTATTAGACACTGTTCATCACCAGGGTCTGAGGCTCGCTTTCGGAGCTTTTAAGACAACATCTACAGCAAATCTCTATGTAGAGGCTAACGAACCATCACTACATAGCCGTCGAAATAAGTTGACTTTTGCAATACACCATTCAGCTAAAGCAAAATCCTTCAAATCCTACTTTTTGCCGGCTACCGAAAACGTCTCAATATTCTCGGCAGAAGCGCGAGCTATCCTCCTGGCCCTTGGATGTATTCAAACAAAGAAATGAGAGCTGTTATCTATTCAGCTCTCTTTCTGTACTAGTCTTAGCAATTGAAATATCGAAAATATTTTCATACGTAATACATTAATACTATATCATGAACTTGCCTTTTACTTTCGTATTGTTTTTTGCTGGGTTCCTGGGCACATGGAAATACCAGGCAATGAAAAAGCAGATCGTGCCGCAAAGGAAGCATTATCGCTACCACCTGTTGTTTTTAAAATTCATTTTATTGATTTTAAACCATTGATCAAACAATTCTTAATGGCTCAATGGAATCAATACAGTAACAATAAATTGCACTCCGTAAAATCTGTCATCGGTGAATGATCTCCATGTTGTTCTTGCCAATCTTCGGATGGGCCATACATACCTTACGCATTCGTATATGTTGAAAGGCGAATATAACCCTCGGTGCATAGGATCTGATGAGCCATTCACCGTTAAACATTTTTATTGGGCTGCATTGATTTCCTGTCTACTCCAGATTTTTTTTTATTTTAACATTACAAGTCTAAAGACCTTTTTTTGAAACTGTCGAAATTAACAAAATTCTAGGTTATCTGAAAGATATTGGTCTGTATTATAGACTGATTACAACTTTTGTGACAATATGACCATTTATTTTTTTTGTATTTGTCTTTTACCTTTTAGTTTGTTTGATGTTATTTTCTTTTTGGATCACTGTATGTTTTACCGTTTGATGGCCCTTATGACCTTTTATGTGTTGACGGGCCGTTAAGAATGTCATAATGATAATCATCAAGTAAACCGTGCGTAACCTCAGACCCTATATATGTGCTTCGACAATATTTGAAGGCATCCAAGCCACACGAGTTCGATTTTACGTTTTTTAAAAACACATCATTTATATTAAATGTTTCACTGACCACCATATTGGTGAGAACTTCTGCAGTGTTTCAGTTACCACAATGATCTCATAACTTGTACAATAGAATTACAAAATGTTCGGCGTTCGTTATTGTTTCATGTACTTTCCTTGATGGTTTCCTTACTCTAGCTTGATCAGATGACTTTTCTTATCTCCATTGACCAATATTTACCTAGTGTCTGTCGTCGTTGAAGTCGCTTACCCTTCCGGAACACTTGCTCTTATTCTCCTTGTATTCTCCTTGTTTGCAAGAGTGTCCTGTAAATAAATTCTTATTTCACTCTTGTTTCATCGTTTAGTATAACTGATTTACTTTAACATGTCGTTTGTATTTAGTTGTTTTCAACATTCATTAAGCATACATTTAAGCACTATGTATCATTACACTGAGAATTTAGGTTGCATTGATAATATTCTCATCTAACAACTAATAACATGTCGATATTTGCTTGTTGTTTCAGTACGATGATCTAGACAATCCTTGACTCTGCGTTTAGTTTTCCATACTCGTCAGGATAATACGAGTCGTTAAAGTCATGGATAACTTTTAAACACAAACAATTAACACTAAGTTATCACAATAAAAAGGGAAAAAATCATCTATGCCTGCCAATTACCAACCCCACAGGCAATGCGCATATTGTAAACTTATCTTTTAAAGAGAATAGTTTATTCTATACAGAAACATTTATTGTGATGGATGGTAAAATTTTATATATCATGACGTTTAGTGATAGTCGTCTAGGTAACTAAGGGAGACATCTCCAATGTTTAAATGACATACTTGCTGATTAATATTATTCGCTTCCCAGTAGTTGTATTACAATTCCTTTGATCTAGGTCCATTTGTCATAAATTGTTTGGCTCAAATTGGACACGTTTGTTGAGTAAAATTATATAATACGGCACGGCACCATGTAGAGTGGATTAATTGACATATAACAGTAATTATGCTTTATTTGGTGACTGGTCGTCAGTGACGTCCTGTGATACTATTTGCTACCAATGATTTAATCCAACACTTTGTGACGTAGAAAATACCAATGGTGTCTCTGATGGAGTACAGGCTTAACGACTGTCAGAGACCTAGTATAAGTCAAGGTCTTCCTGAAGGAAGTGTCTTCAGCTTGATTGACAACATTCGCCATGTTGTCCACTGTTTGTGACATAGTACGGCGTAAACAGTCTACAAGTGACAAAGTGTGAAGATAGCAACAACCATTGATGTAGTGCAGACTTTCGATGACGTTTAAGACACAACGTGTTCTGCAAAGCAAAAAAGTACAGGTCTAGTATATTTAAGCAGTGTTGTGACGTACTTCTTGTAAGAAAGACTGATTCTAGAGATATTCATCTATTGCACCAGTCCCATTATTTAATAACTCTGACGGATTATTTCAGAAGAAAGTCAAGTACATGTACATATATGAAACGTGAACGCCACTGTTCGAATGAATTAAAATTTGGCACGAGACTTCAACTTTAAGGTCGCTTGACATTGATTAAATTTTACTTATTTACTTACGTTTCTGTCGTTTATGACTATCACTTTGTGTAACATTTTATTGTGTTTAGTCAAGCACAAATGTAATGAATATTTATTTTCATTGCAATAGAAATGATTGAATCACACTGTTGAAATAAAGTTTGCTTCCTTTTTGATGGTAATTGATTACAGTAGAAACAATTCAATTCAATAGATTGGTCATTGATTTAATTTATTTTTATTTCTATTCTTTGTCTTTATTTTTACTTAAAAAGCTGTTTGAACGTTAATTTTATTTATATGTCATATTACATATACGAAACGAAACTAATTAGATCTGTTTCCAAAATTTTTTTCCGCGTTTAATGTCTTCGACGCCAAAAAAATGCATAGATCTTTGTAAAGACGATGATTTACTGAATAACAACACGATGCCATAAGGAATATAACTGTATTAACTTCCATTAGTTAAAGTAAAGGAATGTAGGTCAACCAAATGATTATGACAAACAGCAGCATCAGTCATTTTTTAAACAAATATTATTCTTATTGCACACGCGCAAAACGTACCCTCTGTCATTTTATTACGAACACATGTGTGTGATTTTCTGATTATTTTTTTTATTTGAATTACCATAACGGAGTGGAAGCATTAATTCAATATGTTCAGTAGTTGTTATTACATATTTGATAACCATGGTTATTTTTAATTGTGATGTATTTTCTATATGAAGTTTGTATATATGTTATTGTGTTTTTTACGTCAGCCTCTATTAATAATTCCATACATTCATCAGTATTTCATATTTTCAGTGCTAAAACCATCAATAGTGCTACTTACATTGCTTCACAATTTCAAATTTCTAAAACAGAAAAAGTAGATATAGTATATAGTCAAATCAAACAATTAAAATTGATAACTGAAAGGTCCCGAAAGTATTTAGATGCCAAATTATTAAAATTATACTCAAGTTAAGCATTCTTTGATATAATTCAACTGTAATATAACACACAAGTAATGAAATCAATATAATGACAGACCCCTTTTATAACATTTTACAGAGGAGCATTTGTTCTATACTTACGTTGTACGGTACACTTTTCCGCACATTTTAGTTTACAGTTTTGTGTTGAAGTCTAGTGTTGCATTTTGGTAGAATGTAGTAAACTGTACTATTGTGATGTATGTTTTTTTGTTTAAAGTCTCTGGTATCCTTTAGGGGTAAATTTTGTTTTATAATTTTGTTATGCACTTTTATAATAACTTTAAGACATATTTCTGTGAAACGCCTTTGTGGTAATTATTTGATATTAGGGTAATGGATTATGCTTCTGGCAAACATGTACAATTTTGATTGCAAAAGTAATAAAAATTAATAAGTCAACCTAATTTTGTCAGCCATCGCAGTTAATGACATCATTATAGGAGAAAAGTTTGGACAAATAATTCATTAATTGGATTCACCACCAAACCTCGTGATGCTTCGACATAAAAATCACTGCACTTCAACATGGCGCCAAACGACATGCATAGAAATCACAGCTATATTGTACTTTGGATTATTTGAATTCATCCAGTTCGCCGGTTTTGTCTTTCGATCAAACTCTTATTTCTTCTAATCGTATAATAACTTCAATGTTTAACACTTGACTTCGCGGTTAACCATTCACTACTTAACTCTATTTACAAAAAAAACATTTATCAAATTTATGAAATTGTCAGCTTATCAATAGATTTCCCTGAAACGTTCTTTCAAAATGAGTATTTTGGATGGTAAATGTATTTGAGATTGGCGTGTTAGAAAAAGATGCGGAGAAGTGAAAAGATAGGATACAAATAGTGACAGCTTTTTGAGACCTGATAAATCTGTTCGAAGCACATTTTGTTAAAGAAAAGTATAAAAGTATCAACTTCGGATAAGTTATTGGCTTAAATATACAAGAACATATCTTATTTTGATACAATGTTTTATTATAGAAAGAACAATATGTATATATTATTTCTGCGAATAAAATAGTGTGATAAACCTTCATTTGTGATGTCAATAGTTACATAATGAGCATCAAATGAAAGGAAGAAATGTTGGTTACAGAATAAAATGTTTTACACTTATTGAATACCATGTGTTTCTGATGAGTATGCAACGTACAACGCAACAATATTTTCTGGATCTGCTTCATCAGAGACGTATATACCGTACTGGCTTCAATTGCATATGAGAAAATAATGAATGTACTTATATCTTAAATCAGAAAAAAATTACAAGTATAATATTTACATCTAAGTAAACCTCGTTATCTCGATCTCATGTAACTCGAAGACCTTGTATAATTCGAAGTATTTCGTCGGTCCCGACGACTTCGAGATTACGCTTTCTGTAGATGGGTATTTCATTTAGGTTACTGGTTTGTTCTTTATGATTACAAAATATGTACCTTCATATCATTAGTCATTAAACCATATCACCACATAACGTAATATAACTAGGACAATTTCACGTTCTCCCTGTTACATTGAAGAAATATCAGCATGATGGATGTGCTTTGCTTTATAATTGTGTTATACGTCGGGGATGTTTGAAGTATAAACGTAGATACTTTAAGATCAAAGCCTTAATGATCATAATCAAATTCTGCATATTATATTGCATCAGTTCATGTTGGTGCTGTGTTCCGCAATCTCGAAATGCTTTAGAGCTTCTGTCTGTCAATCACAACACTGTTAAATGCATTTGCTAGCAGTATACGTGGATTTTATTGGTTGGTAAATTTTAATTTACTAAAGACATGTTATCAGCCGGTCAAGAATGTTGTTTGTTTTTCTTGTTTTAACATATTTTGCGGCTACTACCAGAGCTACGTCATTTATAGTGTATATTAGAGGGTTAGTAAAATATACAGCTTCTCTCGCAATGTAGAACTTATTGTTTTTACTATGGTTTCTTGTTTGAAATACTCGTGATAACTTCCATCTTAGTTTAAACATCTAATATTGTTATATCTAATGAATGCACACACCTAAAACACTTCAACGTGTACTCGACATAAAAGTTTAAAGTATAGAATAGTGTTAAAGATGGGATATGCTTGCATTTTCAATGCAGATCTGTTCTAATAATATCAGGCATCAGCTGTTAAAAAGCCCTGTACTCATTAGCATAAAGTCTTACATTGACGTAGTTGTTAATGTATTATCCCTATCAATACCTACACATTTTAATGATCATTTGAAATCTGATCTGTCATCTCATGATATCAGAAATAGATGATCTGAGAGGCAAAACGGATCTGTATTCAATTGCAGCATAGAAGAATCGACACTATCAAGTATTTTTCGGTTTTAATAATATAATGCAGTTTTATTAAGTGACCTACTTTTTTGCTATATGTTCGTATAATTTTAGTTCAATTTGACATTCTGATCGTCCTTTACATTGATCATACACACCCAATATCTATATTATGACTGCCAATGTCTGTATTACTTTCAATTACACCCGTCTCCATCTACATCTTGGTAACCAAGGTTTAACTCCGTACGTGGTAACCCTACCCAAATGTAAGCTTGTTGAAAATAGAGTTATTTCGGCTTGTATTATTAATTACTTCTTGGCATTACATAGATATACTGTCGGTAACAGTGTCAAATCGATTCATAGCCATAAACCTCGCTCTTGCAAGCCCATTGCATTCAAACTTTTCAACAAATGCTACAGCAACTGAATATAAATGACCTTATAGTTAGTCCTCCGTCAGTTTGTTCTTGTTTTACCTCTACCAACTGGGTACTTAGTAACTGGTGATTTAAACATTATTCAAAATATTAAGGTACAAGAGCCTTTCATGAAGGGTCCTAAATATCGTGAAACCTCGTCCTTTAAATGGAATGTGAATTCCAAGCTACTTATGGACTCTTTTGAAAACTATGCCAGAGAATGGTCGAAACGAGAAGATGCTGCGTTGGATTCACTTTACTGCAGCTTAAAATTGAAAATAAAAACGAAACACAGGTCAATTTTCCTCGATACTAATGTTAAATCCACACTTCAATGTGACATATTACATGACAGGTATGTTATTGTGCCTACAGATAAGGTGTTCAATAATTTTTTTCCTTGTCTGCAAACAATATTATATTTACTGCTTACAAAAAGAACTTGATTTGCTTGATAACGAAGGAAACCAAACCTATACATTATGAAATCTTTCAATCAAATCTTCGGTATATCAATAATTTATATTGCCTTTTGATGATAAGGATTTCAAGAACACCAAAAAGCATTTGACTAAATTTCAACACTCTTTTCTACACAACTTCTATAAGAACATTTGACTTTTCCACTCTGTACATCACCTTCTTTCTCTTCTTATGAGATCTGTCTTCTCCAAGAAAGGTGATCAGCGGTATAAATATATTGTGAACTATACTGTAGTGTATTTCGTAAAATCAAAGTCAAAGAAGAAATATACGGAGTGAAGAAATCATAAAAACGATCGATTTTTTGGTTGACAGCACCTTCGTCGAGTTAGGTGGCATGATCTTCCAACAAACTATTGGCATACCTATGGGAACCAACTGCACCTCTCTGTTGGCTGACTTTTTTTTATGCTGCACTTATTGGAGAGCTTATCAAACAGGTCACAAGGACCTTGCAAAATCGTTTACTCTCACCTTCACAAGAAATGTATTGAGTATTTCCACCGAACATATCCACCAGAACTAGAAATCAAAGATACGACAGGACTCTTCTACATCAGCTGTTTATTTCGATCATTTCTACCAACGAAATCAACATGGACAGCTTTCCATAAAATAGTATGATAAGCGTGATGATTTCAATCTCCCTATTGTAAATTTTCAATTTCTGGATAGCAGAATACCTGCATCTCCAACCTATGGTATTTACATGTCACAATTAATTCGATGTACAAGGACCTGTTCGAATTATCACAATTTTCGTGCAAGAAGTCGTCAACTGCATGACAAACTCGTAACATAAGGGTGATGAAAATCATGGGGAAGTTTGATGGTCACCACAGTGATCTCAATAAGAAATATTCCATTTCTTTATGCGACATGACGCTGGGCGTATTTGGTGCTCGTAAGTTTGACTGTTAGTTCCGTTGTTGTACATCTTATTCTCATTTGAGAACGTGACATTTCTTACTTGGATTGACCAATGTTTACATTGTGGATATTGTCGAAGAAACAAAAGACGCTTTCTCTGCCGGAACACCTGGTCCTATTCTCCTTGTAATGTTAAGGATTATCCGTTCATAATTATGATTATGTTGCTCTGTTCCTATTTTCTTGATATTGTTTTTGAATTAGCATGTGTTGACGTGATATGTTATTCATTCGCATATGAAGTTAATGATCTTAGTAAGGATAGATTCAGGCTTTTTGATTTTAGTAATAAATAGTGATATGGCGCAAATCACTTTAGCATTTCAAATAAGTTCCATTGACCAAACCTTATTTACCACCCTATATGTGTAGTCATTTATGTTTTAATTTAGTGTCTTATTTATAACAAAGTAATGAAAGCAAGGCTGTAGATTCTAGAAAATGGCCGCCTATCTATCAGAACACGACAATTATTATTCTGTACGTGTCTTCGGAGATTAACAACACACAAAGGCTACCGATTTAAGATTCTCGTGACATCAATCAAAACTTTCTCGTTTTATCGATTACAAGTCATGCTAGTAATTGGAAACGTCACCCAGCGCTTGTGTTATATAGATGTACAACTCAATACATCTGAACAACACTTGGGATAAGACTGCTTTACCATAATCATGGACACCAACGCGTTTAAGTCAAGAAGCCGCTGATCAACAGTTTTAAGTAATTATAAAAAAGAAACGTGCACATGGTGAAATCCATTTGAACATTTTTTGAAATGAAAATTGTCTTGGAATGGAGAATAATTCATAAATTGTTGTTGAATATTTAAGCTAACAGTACTAACAATGCTTTTTATTAATATGTTTTCTAGATGATATTGAAACTCGCCTGCTTTGGTATTAGTCTCGTGTCGTTGAATTTCATGTTTGATATCACCGTTATAGCTCAATATGGATTTGGCGCAGGAAGCCTTTCTCATATCTGCTACAAAGAAGGGACTATAAACACCACACTTCTTTCACATTCAAATGCTGTTAAGCATAATAATTATTGATATACATGTTTATTTACGACAAGCCAGTTGGCACATGATACTACATTCCAAAGACAATAAATCAAGAGAGATCAGACAGTGCGATGTTGGAGAGGTCAACAGGATGTCAGAATATTTCAGTTTTAGCTTTAAATTTGACAATGTAATTAAATAAATATAGAAAAACAGAATATAGTATTCCTACAGTAATCTATTTAAATTGTTATGCTTTGTCTAACCGTAATTTATGCAATCTGTATTGGAAATAAAGGCGTGTCTTTTGCAAAATTCTTTAAAATATGGAGTTATTTGATAAGCATTCAGGTGAAATTTTAATCCATCACCTCGTGCTATTCCAGGCCATGAGCACGATTGTCATTACATGCACAAAGACGGAGGAAACAACAGAGGACGCAGTCGCCTTGCGTTAATGCATTGAAAGGTGTCTTTAGTTCTAACGAAGTACTTCAGATGTAGCTTTGGCGTAGAAATGAGTCACATACATGGCTTACTGAAACTATCCTACATTCCCCCAATTCGGAATATTTAATGCTGAGCTGTCAAATAAGAGTAGTCATTGATGAGTAAAGTAATTATTTGGTTGGATGACATGTTTTCCTTCCTCGTCTCACCGAAGATTGTCAGTGTTCTGTCGACGTGGGTAAAGATAAAGTCAAATCTGTAATCTACATTTGAATCTTTGTCTGCAAATATTATTGCATTTCCCGTTTTTGCAAAAAGAACTAGGCTTGCTTGAAAACGTAGGAAATCCCATCGATACATTATGCAACATGGTGTATTATGCTGTAGTATTACAATTGTTTAGATTGCCTATTAATAAGGATACGGACCTCCTTGTTCGTATTGGATCCCCAAATCTCACAAGAATCCAGAGGACCAGTATTTTATTGCTAACCTGTCTAGCTGTTCAATTAAACTTTCGTCAAAACTATTAATTACCAATTTAGCACTTTCAAAACTGGGTTACAGTCTTATTGTGATAATATTTACTCAACTCTTGCAATGAGGGTTTTCCTCTCCAAAAAAAGTTAACTATACTGAAGCGTATCTTGTGAAACATATAACTGTATGTCCAAATCAAAGAAGACCTTTACAGAGGACGAAATCATAAATATGATCGAGTTTCTTTCTGGCAGAAATAATCTTCGTCTATTTTGGTCATGATATATTTTATCTAACTATATGACATATTAATGCGATATAACTGCTCCTTTGTCAGCCAAATTATTTCTGTTTTTATAACAGGCTGAATTGATCAAAATTCAGATATATTGAGGATGTCATGTATTTAGATAATTAGATATTTACTTATCACGTCCATCGTATATATCCAGCAGAATTGTAAATCAACAAACGCGACAGACTCTTCTACATGACGGCTTTCCACCAAGTTGTACAATATCACTGCACCCCCAACATATGTTGTTTACACATTGAAATTAATTCGATATTCAAGAGCCTGTTTTTATTATCACCATCTTCTTGCTAAAACTCGTCAACTGACTGACAACATCGTAGAGTTCCACAAGATATAGATTTTAATCGTCATAGTGATCTCATTTAAGATATTCGATTTCTTTGCGCGATATGAAGCTGGACGTATTTGAAGATTGATAACTAGCCTGTTGGTTCCATTGTTCTATATTTGCAAGTGTCGCCAATGAAGCAGCAGACGATTACACTTCCGGAACACCTAGCCTGATTCTCATTTCAGGAGTCATCTTGTAGATACTCATTTGCTAAAATTTGGACGGTATTTCAGACTGCAAAGCATCCGAATTGGCAACCTCAGATGTGGATTCGAAATGTGTTGTCAGAACTCGGCAACCTGGAGATTACGGATCGTTGCGTGCTGTTATATCCAAATTGCTATAGACAGTTTAAACGGAAGCTGCATCTCCCTCTGTAAAAGAAAATCAAATTATTTTAAAGTAATTTAACATATCTCACCTTGTTCTCACCAATGACAATTTTCAACATCGCCTTTTAACACATATTGATCATCATAAGAAAAAACAATTAAACGACAATGAAAATCGTTTGTCTCAACGACGTTTACATCCTATCAGATAAATATAAAGCGTGTATAAGAGTAAATCAAACTTGAATTTTCGTTGGGCAGGACCTACACTATGACGGTTTACAATATGTTTGTCGATTGTGAAAGTATTTCAGATGTACTGTTTCGTCATTTAGAAGTACACCTACTCCTTTCGATAAAATTCATTTGGCAGGATGTTATATGACAGAGCCATGTTCATCGAGCAGTAAAGTGTAATTTATAGTGTTTAAAGTCACAGTTCTGATAAACTTCTAGTACTCCATTTAACATGCATGTTATCCATTAATATCAGGTGTAAATTACTGCCTCACATTCTACTCAAATGACCTCAAATTTCCAATTTCTTTAATCTTTATCAACTCAGAATACATGTGTTATTATGTGTTTACCCAAATGCGAAATCATTCATTTACTCAAACCTTACAGTAGAAGGTAACTTTTTTTGATGAAATTCAAATACATCTTTTAATATATGGATGCAAATTGCACAAACAGTCCAACGACACGTAAACCTTACGTTCGTTATCCCGAACGTACTTCCGTCTCTAACAAGATACATCAAGCATTAACTAATTGGGCAAGAGCTACAGTAAGATATCACCACACATTTTAAGCAAGCCAGGAGATAAGAACAACAAACTAATTGTTTTTAATCATTCTTTAGATGTTATAAAACGAAACAAAATAGATTGATACCTGCATCAATCGCACTGTTTATTGCTACAGAAAGAGGTGCGCAGCGCTATCAAAGCACTTGCATGCACGATCACTCAAACGGTCCCAGCCTTATGACATTTGCTTAATTGAAAGCCTTGTTATTTTGAGACATGGGAGAAGATGGACTAAACGAGATATCATTCAAGTTATATATGTTGATATTTATTAGGTCTATTTCGTGACAACCATTTCCTGATATCAAATGAACACTTTGGATGTTCATCTCTTCTGTGATAGTAGACAAAGACAATGCTGAGTACTTCACGGCCCCATCAATACAGCAGAGTGTCGGTTTAAGTGCAAAATGAAAACAAAGCAATTAAAGAATGGAAACAAATGTTTGCCAAACGTGTTTTGCTGAAGAACTGAAATCTCGAAATACTGTGCAAATGTACACGCGATTCCACAATAATTCAATTTAATTCTTAAATCATTTTGACATACACATACACAAAAGATCATGATTGAGTGATTTTAAGTCTCAGTACCATATTGTACTTAGTAGAATTCATCATGTGGTAGACATGTTATTATGAAGATTAATTAAGAATTATGTTATTTTTTAATCCCGGTATATTTTACTTTTACTGTTATGGTATTACAGTTGATATATAATGACAGGCTTTAGTCATACAGCTGTGTAGAAAAAAACAATAAAAGATAAAAAAAAAAAAAAAAAAAACAGTAACCCTTTGAGTCTGTTTACTAAATGAAGACAAATGATTCTACGAAGAGTTATTGCTGGGTAATAAGTTATAACAATGTGTATTTTCTTACTGCTTCAGTTGCAATCGATTCTGCCTAAGTGAGGCCTGGTGCACGCAACACACCAATTCATTACACTAAATCTTCATTGTAAATAGTATACCAAGATTTTCCTAGATATGAGCTTGTCATGAAATCGTCCAAATTCCAGTTTATACTGAAGAAATGCAGAACAAATCAAATAGTACAGGAATGCTGTCGCAGAGAAAATCTGTTATTTCAGGAATCGATAATGTGACGCTTTTTTCGTTTTAACGATACTAACACAAGTCATATTTTGAGAACGTAACATTAAATATATTTATCTAGACTAACACGGCTTCGTCAATGAAGAAGAAGATTAACATACTTCGATAAAACTCGTTCTTAATATTCTTATGCTTTTTTTCAGCTTCGAATGACGATCAGGTCTACACATAGATTTTGTCGACTCAGAATGATAACTGACTTAAAATATTATGTTTAAATGTTTACTATTCTTATATACGTATTCAATCAATTTGGCCACGTACTTGTAACTCCCTGCCTTCCGTTCTTGTTTCCAGCGAATCCATAGCTCTGGACCTGTATATATAAATATAAATTCGGCAATTGCCTCAAACCTTTATCAGTTACTTGAAAATTGTTTTTGACCTGCAAGAAAAGCAGATACGTTTGAATTTGGCAGCAAAAATAATGGGCAGTTCCCCTCCTCCACTCAACAAAGCAAATTAATATGAACATATTAACAAAATCACATCAACTTTTTCGTTCCGATCGGTTGTCAGGATTTATAAAATTGTTTTTCTTTTATTCCGTTTTATCTTTAGTGTAAAGATGTACTGCATCTTATCAATAACGTACTTATGTAACTGTGATGTTCGAAAGCAATACTGAAATCAAGCACTAGACAAAACAATTTAGATCTATGGCGACTGCAAGAAAGATTAATCTTTCAAGAATGTATATAAAAAAATAGCCGGAGAGCCAAATAATGAATTGAACTGCATCATTCAGCCGTTTCGTCCCTCTGGGATCCATCAGTGATGTTGAGGGCTTCTGTTGTTAAACCTAGCATACGACTATGGAAGATCTACATGGGTAAATGCTACACATCAAAGGAAAACAAATCGTGAAAGCATTAAATCTGGAAACGTCCATATAAGGACCAACAATAGAAAATGCAGCAATCTTAAAACATACTGAATATCTATGTAGGCTCTAAGGACGCATACAATAAATCTATGAACTGCTTTACAGATTCAATGTATATACATGTATCGTTGGTTGTATACCTAGTTGCAACGCTCATCTTTGAAATACAATTTGAAAAAAAACGTCACTATCCATTTCATAAAACTAACATCTGTTAAAGTAGTGACAGTGTTGTAAATTGCAAACATATTTGTGCCATGTTAAGATAAATTAGCAGAACATGTCGTCGATCATTGCCTCTAGAGTAATACATTTGTTATCTCCCGTGTGTTGCATCTGTGTTGAATTATAAGAGTGATGAACATGTTTTGGTAATAAATGTTGACAAGTTATTTATTGTGATGTTTTCTCTTACATCTCCACTGAGTATTGTATTACGGTCAATATCCCCAAAGTAAATCACTTTCTTCATACCTTTAATTGGTCACAAAAAGCAAATTTTGTTTTATACCAATTTTACCATATGTTGCATTCAGTTGCCAACGTGTAGCATCCATACCTTAGTTTAAAAAGGAGAAGCAAAAATAAGTAAAGAGAAATACATGTGGTATAGAAATGATGATTTTATTCATTCCATTTTTAATGGTTGTCTTGTATACTATAGCATTTACTTATTGTTTTTATGATGGATGTGATGGTCTGGAAAAGTGGCATTACTTACTTGGATTGATAAAGATATCGAGTTTCATCGAGGAAACAAGAGACACTTACTTTTCAGGAGTACCTAGTCTTATTTGCCTTGCATTTTTCAGTGATGTTTCTGTCATGTGTTCATATTTTGGCCTAGTTAGATCGGATTTGAGTTTCACTCAAAATTCTGTTGGCGTGTCGGTATCTTCGTTGTTGTTTTAAGGGGTAAACCATAACCTCAAGTATATAAGTTGACGCTTGGAGCATGATGTGGCATGTTTTATATATTATTTTCAACACTTCTTTCGTTAATGCCCAGACGGTTATATCCAATGGGTTTTGCGAATATAACTTGATAATTTCGCAAAGATTTTTGTCAGATTTCTTTATTTGATCCACACGAAATGACTGACTACACAGATGACTAACTCTATTTTGATCAATATAGTAGATTAAGCTATGGCGACGAACATCTCAAGGTTATCTAGGTGAGCAGACCGGATGTAATACTAAATGCTGCTATAGCGTACCAACTGAGCCATATCAGCCCACAATGTCGTCGTAAAGCCTGCCGATAAGGTCAGTCATGGTGATTCTGGACATACTGTCTTGTGTGCTAGGAAGCAATCAGTGCCAATGGAAAAAATCCAGAACCTTTGGTGCCTAACCCGTCTAATCGTTGCACTGAACTTATACGTATGGTCGTATCTAGCAAACTTAATGTGTGTTTATGTGACATAATAAAAATACACTAGTTTTTGCGTGAGTAACAGAAAAACATTCATGATTAGAATGTGGTAATAATGATATTATCGAGAGATACACTAGTCTGTATGTATAACATGTGTGTTTGGTTGTACTCTTATCATACTAATAAATGTCTTTAATAGTCATATTAACTATCAAATACAGAATTTCCTGCAGTAATGAATCCTCAAAGGAAACACATTGCTCGTTTAGTTTACTATTAAAACCTGTAATTGGTATATCCACACTGATATATGCTGGTAATGTGTATGTTTTATACCATTTAAGACGCCATATTATCACATTCTACTTCTGTTTTGGTAATTCTAAGTAGAAGCAAGGCTCATGTATACACGGTAGAGTGTTTTTTTATATTTACGTAAAACAATATGCTGATCAATCATCAAATTATTAATATAACATTAAGATGTTGAAAAATACACCAACGAAAAGTTAAAGGAAAAATTGATATTTAATCTTACAAAAGAAAGAATGAAAGGTAAAAATCTGCACACACACACTTTACATGAGTTTTTATTTCATGCTTTACATAAACCAGATCATTCGTATTACCGGCTAATCTGGCCTAATCATGTCACCCATAAATTTCTATATTGTAGAATTTCCATTTCTAAATAGCAACACTAAAATTTCCCTAACCTATCATGGTTACATGTCTCCGTTACATGTGATTTCATATTACAACTTGAATGCACATTGTAGTATACAGTTAATTAGAATGAAATTTAGGTGATAAATAAATAACCATGCCGACATGTTCTATTGTTCTGTCAGCAAAATCATGGCCATATTGATTGCACGATTGGACGAGGATAAAATATGATTTGATAAGGAGACAGACGATTCAAAAACGTACCTTTCATGGAAAAAACTCCTTATGTCTGACACTGTTTTCATATCTGTGTTACCTGAGGTTCACTTGATATAAAAACATCGCACGCTGATGTTTGGTTAATTCAATGTTTAATCTTGTTAAAAGAACCCCTACATAATAGTGCATGGGCTCCAAGAACAATGACAGACACGGAAAGGAAAGAAGTGTATGAAAGTGAGCTTCTAGTCATGAAGGAGTTTATATAAAAGTACCCAATGAAAATCGTCTGTCCAGGTGACTTACAATCTCACATTCCTTACATTCTACTCGCCCTTACCTGTTCAGATCATTTACATACAAAGGCACACGGTCCTGACACAAACATTTACATCACAAATAATATTTGCATTTAATTCATTAATTGATTAACAAATGCAAACAAAATATAAAAATACCACTTAATTACAGTCCTGTTATATACTACCCTCCCCCCCCCCCCCCCCCCCCCCCCCCCCGATGAATGACCACCGTGTCATTGTACTGGGGTTTAAAGGTCACCTGTAATGAAAAAAGACAGCAAATATTTGTATCAATAAAACAACTGCAAAATAAAACAATAAAACAATCATGTATTACCGCTGACAATTGACAGTAAGGAATCCTCTGTCAGGTATTTTCTCTGGATTTCCATCTGCATTTAAATTATGTAAATATGTGACACGTGCCATCTACTATGAAGGCACTGGACACTGGCGCATGACATGATCTCCTGAGGTCTGCTACTTTGGTTGATGACACGTTCTTTTAGTCCTAGGAAAAGGTGTTGACCGAATCCTGACAGGACCTCTTGTTACTGCCTTGTCCGATGCCGTTCCTTCCTCTCCTAAAAAGTTGAAGTCTGTCATAAGTAAAGATTGGTGATCCTCATTAGTAGAGGTCTGATCGTCATCAGCACCGTTCTCCACCTCAGTCCATTCAGGTGACGAATCGGCACTCGCAACTGGAGAGACTCCTTGGTCCATGACAGAATCCATACCATCATCAGCACTGGATGTAGCACTTGATATGTCATCTGCTGGACCATCCCCCTCAGCATCCCGTGCTTCGCCTTTGTTGGTATCCATGGACTCGTGATTCTGCCTTGTAGTGACAGGATCTACATCCTTATCTTCCTCAGTACTACGAAATAATTCACCAACTGGCAAGAGCAAGTTCCTGTGAAGCTATCGTGTACGACCGGTTCCTACTTCTTGCTTAATCGTAAATACTGGCACCATCTTCCTTCCCCTGTTCTGTCACTACATAAACTTCCTCCTCCCACCTGTTACCCAACTTGTGTTTCCCTTGTGTTTCCCTTCATGTTTAAGCTTCTTTACCAATACTTTGTCTCCGCCGCTATGCTGGCACCTCGAACTCTCTTCATACTGGTCTTTCTGCTTCTCACTCGCTTTATCTGCACTCTTGGTGGCAACATCATAGGCTGACTTCAGTCTGCTCCTCAGTTCATCCACATACTTGCAGCGCTTGACACTCTTTTCCTGTCCGTCAATCCCAAAGGCCAAATCTACGGGCAACCATGTTTTCCTCCCAAACACCAGATAAAACGGACTGTATCCTGTCTGCTCATGCCGCGGACAGTTATAAGCATATACCAGAGGTCCAACATGTCTTTTCCAAACAGCCTTCTGATCTTGCTCCAATGTTCCAAGCATGTTAAACACCATCCTGTTGAATCTTTCACACATTCCATTACAGCTAGGATGGTATGGTGAAGTCCTTGAATTTTTTATTCCACTACTTAGCACAGCTCATGGATAAGCTTCCCATCATATTACGGGTTAGATAAGCCTGGGCATATCGCGTGAAGTGATCCGTTAGAGTCAATAAATGTTGATAGCCTCCTTTTGATGTTTCTAGCGTAAGAAAATCAACACATACTAATTCGAAGGGTTGACAGGTTCTGATTTTCATTAATGATGCTCTTTGAGTAGTGGGTGTTTTCCGTAAAGTACAACGTTGACAGTCTGATACCCCATCCTCAACATCTCTGGTCATTCCTGGCCAATAACAGCACTCTTGGACCAACGAAAGGGTACGGTCCCTGCCTTGGTGGCCAACTTCATCATGCAGTAATGTCAGAGTTCTCTTCATCATCGATGATGGCAGGACTAGTTGACGCACCTTGACCTTATCTTTCATAGTCTCCATGTATAAGATGCTGTTTTCCAGTACGAGCTGATGGGAATTCCTAAGAAGGATTTGCTGTTTGGGGCTCAGTTTCTGTCGATGAGGTGTATTTCCTTCCCTAACAGCATGGATGAATGGATGAAGGAACTAGTCTTTGAACTGTACATGTCGCCAATCTCTACTACACATCTGTTCCATATCACTAGAGTAATCATCCATTGTAGCTGTAGAGAGGATCTCTGCTCGTCCATCATCCTGCAAATCCCACATACAGCTATATCGACTCAGCATCCAGCTCCTCTGGTAGACGGGATAAAACGTCAGCATCTGTGTTGTTACGTCCGGGTGTATATTTAATGGTGAAGTTGTAGTTAGACAGGGCAGCAAGCCATCGGTGTCCAGTTGCTTCCAGTTTATTTGTCGTTAAAATATACGTGAACGGGTTGTTATCTGTCAAGACTGTAAACGTTGTTCCATACAAATAATCTGAAAAAAAAATTGTAATGGCCCACTTTAAAACAAGGAATTCGAGTTTATGTGCTGGATATCGTATCTCTGATTTGTTCAATCCTCTGCTAGCGTATCTGATAACCATCTTCTTTCCATCTTGGGTCTGATACAGAATAGTGCCAAGTCCTTTTCCACTGGCATCAGTGTATAACTGGAAAGGAAACGAGAGATCAGGGTATCCTAGTACAGGAGGTGTGGTAAGTATTTCCTTTAACTTCTAAAAAGCTTTCTATTGATCCTCTCCCCAATTCCAATCCATCGGTGTAACCTTCACCTTCTTACTCGATTTCCTATTCTTCTATACATTCT
The DNA here is from genome assembly GCF_031769215.1 of Ylistrum balloti. NCBI lineage: Eukaryota > Metazoa > Mollusca > Bivalvia > Pectinida > Pectinidae > Ylistrum > Ylistrum balloti. The sequence continues at coordinate 576,409 of NW_026782216.1, forward strand.
ATAGAAAATATGTATCGCCGTAACGCTACATTACGTCGGAATTAAATTATAAAGTATTTCATTGTTATATTAGTAAATAGCTATTAAATTATATCTATTTGCCTAAATTGTATAATCTGAAGTTATATCTATGACTAGAATCGTTAGATAAGGTTAGTCTGGCGGATTTGTATTTATTGCTTTTAATGCTAAAATATTGTCATGTTTGAGTTGTGTCCCTTGAATGTCCATGCGATCGTTAGATGTGTACGGGTAATGTAGTAAGTGAATATTGTATTCATTTGTTGAAGGGTTCTTTTAACAAGAATAAACATTGAATGAACCAAACATCAGCGTGAACCCACGGTAACAAATGGCGCCCCTTCAGTGGAGGGCGCTCTTTATGTCGATGACTTCATCATATGCTATCGATCTAAGCCATCGAAAGACAACTTCAACAATGTTTGGATCGACTACAAATTTGGGCACATGAAAATGGTTTTAAATTTTCACAATCAAAAACAGTTTTTATGCATTTTTGTTATATTCGGAAACAACACGACGATCCAAATCTGTCTCTCTGTAGTGTTGTTGAGCAAACGAAATATTCGACAGGAAATTGTCGATCCTTTCACATATAAAATACCTTAAAGCCAAATACTTTATGACACTGAATATTCTAAAGGTTGTGTCCCAAGCTGATTGGGGAGCTGATAGCAAATTAGACTACGGTTCCATCGTGTATGTATCTGCTAGACCTTCACATTTAAAATTATTAGACACTGTTCGTCACCAAGGTCTCAAGCTCGCTCTCAGAGCTTTTAAGACCACACCTACAGCAAGCCTCTATGTAGAGGCTAACGAACCATCACTATATAGCCGTCAAAATAAATTGGCTTTGCAATACACCATTCAGCCAAAGTCAAATCCTTCAAATCCTGCTTTTTCTCTTATATTTGATCTAAAATATAAAACCTTGTTTCACAACTAACTAAAAACTCATCCATCATTCGGTTTGCGAATTTCCGCTCTTTTACAAAACACAAATATTGATATTAACCAAATTCAGTCATTTGGAACAATAGAAATTCCACCCTGGCTCATGAATTCACCTGAAGTTGACTTTTCATTTCATGACATGTATAAATCAGACACAGTCAGTTACAACTTTCGTTCATCCTTCTCGAAATTGCTGTTAAAATATAAAACGTTTCTACATTTATATACTGATGGTTCAAAAGATAATGATAAGTTTGCTGCGGCCATGGTTACACAAGATAAAACCTATGGATGCCGGCTACCGAACAACGCCTCCATATTCTCGGAGGAAGCGAAAGCTCTCTACCTCGCCCTTGAATATTTTCAAGGAAACAAAATAATTTGAGCTGTTATCCATTCAGACTCTCTTTCTGCTCTACGGAGTCTTAGCAATAGAAATATCGAAAATATTATCATTCGTAATACATAAATACTATATCATGAACTTGCCTTTAACTTTCGTATTACTTTTTGCTGGGATCCTGGACACATGGGAATACCAGGCAATGAAAAAGCAGGTCGTGCCGCACAGGAAGCTTTATCTCTACCACCTGTTGTTTTTAAACTTCATTTTACCGATTTAAACAATTTTTTAAACATAAATACATATACCAATAACAAATTGCACTCCATTAAACCTGCTATCGGTGAATGGTTTCCGGGCTATAGAGACAATCACCGAGACGCAGTTGTCCCTGCCCGTCTTCAGATGGGTCATACATACCTTACACATTCATATATGTTGAAAGGCGAAGATAATCCTCTGTGCATAGGATGTGATAAGCCATTCACCGTTAAACATTTTTTGTTGGACTGCATTAACCTTCTGTCCACTCGAGAATGATTTTTATCGTAACATTACATGTCTAAAATCCCTTTTTGAAACTGTTGAGATTTGTAAAATTCTACATAACCTGAAAGATATTGGTCTATATGGTAGACTATGACATACCCTTTGAATAATTTGTGTTAACATACCCATTTAAGATTTTTAGCATTTGTCTTTTTTGGTTTGTTTAATGTTATTTCCTTTTAGATCGCTGTGTGTTTTACCGTTTGATGGCCCTAATGACCTTTTATGTGTTGACGGGCCGTTAAGAATGTAATGATAATAATAATAATAGAAACCTTGACAAGGTTGATCTTGCAATTAGTTCAATGGTTAATTTACTATGTAGATAACAACAAGTAACAGTGTATGAATAATAACTACATTGTATATGCAAAAAATCGAAATGAATGCTTCTATATGATAAAAAGGAACAAATCTATCGTCGGTATAGAACTGACAACATCAAATTCGGAAAAATAATTGACTGCCAACGAAATTAATTGACTTCTTATTTGTAAAACACTGACGATCGCATTTGTTTATGAACTATATATATTCAAAATTTATGTAAGTGTCCTAACTCAAGTTTCTGGAACATCAGTTTTCATCAGACAATTCAAAACAAATGTTGATGCCGAAAAATGGTACCATATATACAATAATTTATTTTATCTGGTAATAACTTACATCCCAGTTTTGGTGCAGTTTTTTTGTTTTTGTTTTTATCGAAAGTCTTGCATACCATTTGTCTATGAAATCTAATACAGGAATGATGAGAGAGACATATTTCGTTATTGCATCGTTAAGGTGTTTTAAAAACTTATAGACTACAAACATCAAAATTCAAACAGATTAAGCTGCTTAGAACTTTTTGTTGAAAATTAATTCCATACATATATATTATTCGTGGTTTGGTTATGAGTTTTTTTTGGTGGTATACAATAAAATATGATATTTTCATTGGGCTAAATTTTGTGGTTCCCACTTTTTATCATTTCCAAGATAAGCAATACCTAGGATATGAACGAAAATAAAACCGACAAGAAAATGAATGATTTTACTATAACTTCGAACTGTTATTGCTAAGTAAACACTGTAGAGAGCAACTGTTCTACAAAGATAAATTCAGTGTTTACATACTTATACTGATTATATTGAGTTTTACTGTTGTCAACAGTGAAGAAATATGATAATTTTTTTAAAGAGTCTATCAATCGCAATTAGATATTACCCTATGACACGTTGTAGTGTAATTGTACATATACCAACTATTCAGTGACGTTCATAGATCCCGATTTCAAATGTAAACGCGTTATCGATTTAACTTTCGTACAGCTTAGTGTAACCATGAGATAATATTACGTTCTGAACATTTTAAAGCTGCTTTTGTTAGACTTCAATCATTTCCCTTTTGAAATACTTTGCTCGCGGCCTTGAATCCTTGTTGCACAGGAATAATAATCAAATATCCTGGTTAGTAGTTCAAAGCATTAACGCTCGTCTCATACCGATCTGAAACTTCATACGGATTTTCAAAGAGTGTTTACCGTTATCAAAAATCCATCAAGAGATTTAAATTCCATTTATCCAATATTTCCACATGACAGACTGGCAGGGAACCCAGATGAATCTCGTTATCCAAATTAGCCTCTCCGATTGGCTTAACCTGGATTGCAGTCCATATCGAACAGGTCTGTGTCAATCTCTCTTCGGCACCGCACAGAGAGTTTTTGTATTCACTGTTCGGGAAGTATGCAGTTTGAAGGAAGTTATTTGATTAATACGTAACGTAACAGGATTGGAACGGTTTTTAATGAAAATAATGGTGAAATAGAAACAAGATAGATATCAGCTACCATTATGGTAAAGCTTAGGCTTATGTCATTATTTAATTGTATGTTTCAGCGAAATTGATGATATAGTTGGTTAATCAACGGTCTAATTCATTCTATTTGGGAAGTATATCGCTTTTCTCCACTTTGTTCATTTCTAATTTCCATATTCCCATGCATTATACATGTTAAATTTATGTTTTTCCTGCAGTCATATCATTGGTCTGTTCAAATTCTCATTTCTAACTTAACCCTATCGTCGAAATTATGAGTAAATTTGTTTTCTGACTTAACCAATATATTTCATTTGTTTTTACTAATCTCGGGTGCTTCGATTGCGACCTAGCTTGCATGTTACATATAGAGTTTCTATCAGTGACCTAAGCTAAATATCTTATTTGTGATTTAATCCGGGTGTCTGAACGGTGACTCGCTTTGAATGTTCTATTTATCGCCCAGCACTAATGTCTCATCTCCGTGTGCTTCGGTTTCGGCTAAGCTTGGTTATCTTACTTGTGACCTTACCCGGTTGTTTCAATAGTGATTAAACTCGGGTGTTTCATTTGCGGCCCATGTCTTATCAATGAGCTTATGCTAGTGTCTTGGCTATGTATAAGTTCCGATGATCATTTGTAACTTAACGCGGATATCTGATTGGTGTCTTCACTAGGATATCTTTGTGACATTCCTGGTGTCTCGGTTGTGTCTAACCTAGGATGCTTCATTTGTGACTTAACGTGGATATCTGATTGGTGTCTTCACTTGGATGTCTTTGTGACATTCTTGGTGTCTCGGTTGTGTCTGGATATTTAATATGTCTCATGTGTCTTACCTCGGTGTCGTATATGTGACCTAAACCCGGTTTCTCAATTGGGACTTACATTATCACATTCGTCCTCGAGGTCATACTTTTGTGAGTCGGTACAAAATGGCAGTGTCGATGCGGAGCTACATATGATTGCCGCCACCTTTTATTGTTCATCTGACGTGTTTTCAGATAACACTGCTGATGGACTTTTTAACCTCAAGGTTTGCTTTAACCTGTATGCAAGGCTCAAATTCATTCAAATAGTGACAAAGATAAGGATACACATATGTACATTCTTCAGAAATTATGATACATACAAATTGATAAATTGGTTGAAATAGAGAGTACCTACTCATCTTGACTTCCATTTTCCCCCAATCGCTATGTTTAATATTTAGGCACTTAGCATTACTGACAAGTCTTAGATGAACGAAGCAGCTATATGTTGCAGTATAATTCATTATTTGGCTGTATTTTACTGTATCTAATTATCAATTAATATCAAAAGGTGTTATTCACTTTTGCACGATCAATGAAAGTCATTAAATAAAAGTCATAGAGAAGGTTATCGTATTGGATGAGTTATAAATAGTTTGATATCAAAACCCTACCTATTTCATTAAAGAAAAAACACATTGATTATCATTGACAGGTCGGCACTCTTTCCTGAAGTATGCTTTAAAAACGTATTTGTTAATTATATAACTTTTTCTTTATTGTACGTCAAAAGACATACAAATGACTACCATCTTATACTCACAAATTATACGAAAATAAATCACCTACGAAAATGAATGATTTTACAGCAGTTACGGAAGTTATAAACACTGTCGACCGAATATTTATCCAAATTTAGTTTTTTTTTTCTTCATTTCCTCAGTTATCCGTCTTTGTACAATTGTTCTATTCTTTGGATCTATATTAATTCATCATTGTCAATGTTTATTTGAAATCAATAATTGTATATCAAACCCAGTTTCTCTTTCATCAGAACTACATAAATGAGATATTATACATTGAAGAGAATGCTCCACTTTGAAGGTGACATGAAATGGACTTATCCCGTCAACTTTAAATGCTAATAAAAATTGATAAGACATGTTTGTGAAAACGAGGCGGAAATTTGATTACTTGTTTTAACTACCATTTAAAACATAAAGGACAGCTGGAATGACTCTGGAAATAATATTGCAATATAAACGGAATAAGATTGGAACAAGATAAACACGTACCAAATTGATACCGGCAACAATAGAATACATTCACAAGAATAATTAGAATTACCTTATGCAGATTAGAAGGAAATATTGCGGCCATTACTGTAACAGTGTATTTTCACATGTGTTTTGTTAAAACGTTTTTGTCCAGTTGTCTTATTCGTACAAATTTTAAAACTTTACATGGCGGATACCGTCGATGAAGTACTTTGTCTTTACTGATTTCTTTCCGTGAAATGATAGATCTCCAAAGAGGCAAATGAAACTAAGGGTATTCAAATGTGTTGTTTTCGAATTATTACTATCAATGATGCCGGGGACAGCGGTAGCGAAGTTGTTAAGATGTCTAACCGTCAACTCACCCTTGGGTCGTGGATTATAGGCCTACGTGGAACAGTAGTCAGGTACAGGTAAGTGTTTTTTCTACGTGAACTCCGTCATTCCTCCACCACACAAACCTGGCACGTCCTTAGATGCCCCTTGCTGTTAATAGGACGTAAAGCAACAATATTCTGAACAAAGATAATTGAATGCACTAAGATATTTGTCACATAAATATAAATTTGTAAAAGCAAACATGCAAGACGTTGTCAATCACCGAAACCATGGAATGATCAATATCTAAGCACACAAGTGAAACGTAGACATTGTAATATGTTATTTCTGAATGCTAAGTATCGTTGATGCCAGGTACTAGGATATTTGTGGCCGTAAACATTTAAAACTATAACTTTACAGTAGCAATGATGACTCCAAATATCGGTTTGATTTTAAGTACCTCATTACAGATGTAGAAATGATAGCAAAGCAAAACGCAATTACGTGTAACACTATCATATGAAATCTGGTAATTCACATATATTCAAATGTGCATTTAGAACTTATTTTATGGTCTGTGGGTTTCTCCGATGTATGAATTTTATAGACAAATACACGCCTTGCTGTCGCCAGATTCTTTATCGGTAAGGAACAGATGCAGTCATGTTTAAAATTTGATAGGAAGACTGTTAGAAATTTAACAAGTGACAACATTTTACTGCAAGACCAAATAATCACTTGGATTAACTTTAGGCTGTCAGATAGTTATGTAACATTCAAGTACAAAACAGGCAATGATTGACATTACTGACACGAATTGTCACCACGTGTCGCACCAGCGGTGTGAGTTATCGGGGGCAAACTTATGTTATCAAGGAAAAATACTTCCTTTTTATTTTGAATTATGGATTTAACTCATGTAAGTAATTCTTGCTAATATTTCTATGCATAACATAACAGATTGATAAAACGCGGTCGTGGTAAAAATAGACATTAAGATAATAAAATTTCTCCGTTATACTGGCTTGTTCTATTCATCGATTTGAAGAATTTCGAACATATCGCTTTCTTTCCTTCTTTCTGCTTTCTCCCATGAATAAAGAAAGGATTAAGAAAAAGATCAGACGCTTTGAAATATGTATTTTTTTTATATCAAGACAACTATTCTTTGTAATGCAAAATGAATTTTGGATTGCGCTCACACAGCTGGTTGACTTGTATACCCAAGGTTTGTCGTTAACTTCATATCACATTTTAATTCATTCGAATATTGTCACGAATCAGAACCTGAACCGATTTCTTGAAATTGTGGAATTGAGCACTCCTAATATAAAGCGTTATTTGAAACAGACAAGCCTTGGAAATTTATAAAAAAATATATTGAAGTGAAGTCTTATTATCGTTATTTGTATTACCAATTAGTTGTTTATTGAATCTGAGCTGTTAATTTGGAAGTACATGTACGCCTTTTCAAAAGCAAGACGCACATTCTGAACATTACGGAAATTAATAGCAAGCGATATTCTTGAACAGAGCGACTGCCTTAGGTCTTCATCTAACATCATGTTATAAGTCTTTGAACCTGCATTATAATAAAATATATTTTAAATGCTGTAACTAAAGTTGATTTCAAAGAGAACGAGGCAGTCAAGACAGAAATAAACAATAACATAGGAATTATCTGAAACATTATTTACACTGTATGATTTCTGTAACGGAGATAAAAGTTTGAGACATGATAGATATAATGCATGGTTTTCGTTTCATATGAGATTGACGGAAGAGTGTTCGAATTTTTCATTTACCGCCTTGGCAAAATGAAACATTTACGAAGAGTATCACCAGCCTCATAAAACGTTATTTGGTGATAACGTCACAATGAAAACACCAAGAAACTGTGCCCACTAGGTTTAATTACGCGTGCGGTCAGCACAACATTGACCAATAACAAAAACAACAAGAAAATACCAACATGTCAGCAGAATCATAATCTTTAACTTTACTGCTTGTTTAATTCTTTTTAAATCTGTCCAACAAATGTACATGGAATGTGTGAAAATGTATGAAAAATGATTCTAAAAGAATTATTTATACCTCTGATGTAACCTTTTGTTAAAAAAGTTATTTCGAGATAACTTTAGCTTAAGAGGTTTTTTTAGAAGAAATATTCAAAATAGTTATTTATAGCTACAACTGCGATTGGTATTATACTTTACAGGGTAACCTGGAAAACAAACCAAGTTTGAAATATCAAGAAACGTTATAAAAATAGATCCACATCATATGCCAACATACCCGTTAAAGTCGTTAGGAGATCGAATGCTCCATCTGGAAAACAGAAAAGGTGAACTAATTGTTTCAGTGTCATTTCCTACTGTTTATAATAGCTACATAGTACTAATCACGTGTACTCATTTTAATTCTCTGGCAATGTTTTTCTTACCTGACGGAAACCGTAACATATCTATAATTGTATTTTGTCTATAGGGATCCATGATGGTACATCGGACTTCACTGAGATTTTTTTTGTCATTCTATAGGTTGCTTTAAAATACGTAACCTATTGACATTATTTTTATTTCATTTTATTGCAGGAGACTTTGGGAGTTTGTTGACCTTTTAAGAATTCATTTCATTTAAATTAAGCTACGCAAAATGTTCTCAATAACAAGAAAGTCGTATTTGTAATATAGCTTCAAATCAAAATCATAAATTCATGCATAAAGGAGTTTTCAAACATTCTACTAGTGTTGATCCTAAGATAATTCTAAAGAAAAAAAATGCCAATCAGCAGTATATATGTTTTTTTTACTTTCTGTATATATATGTTTATGCGGCATTTTATATGGTTTTATGGTTTTTATTCATAAAATCTTTAAGACACGAGAATATTTTAAATCACGTCAACGTAGACAATTAATAAGAGATTTTTGAGTCAATGAGTGACATTTTATGTTTGTTTAACAAAGCCGTATCTACACATGTCGATTACTGCTGCATTTTCTGATCAGCAGTTCAAAAGAAGTCATCAGCAAATTAGAACATGTACAGAACTTGTTTGACGATTGGTTGGTTGCACATGAACTACGATTGCGTCGTTCGAGATTCTAGTTGAAGGTTACCAAAATCTAATTATGTTAATAAAAAATAAGCGAGAAGTAGAAAAAAAAAAGAAAAAAAAAATTCTCAAATACATATTATCTGGTCCGGCTTCCTGGACACTTAAGCATTTCGGTCTAGGTCTCACATGTGATTGCTTCGACCATGAATAGACGTTGATGCGCTGACTGTTACCAGTCGGGCAGTCAGCCTATTTCTTTCTCGATGAGGTGCTTAAGCTATCCCTCAGTATATATTTCTGTGCCTGATTGCCTTTCAGAATCTCTAATACAATTATACTTAGCGTCTAAAGAACATTGAAACGTCTAGTGGACTTCGAAGTGTCAAGAGACGTATTCCCTCTGGAAGTGAGGGCTTCCATGTGTTAGAAGCACAGTCCCTATGGGAAGTGTAAAACACTCAACGTACACGACAAAACCAAACGTCCTTTCTTCAATTTAGATGATCGCCATACTCGCCGGCCAAAACACACCTTTCGATTGGAAGCATGGTACGGAAGTCGTCAAACAGCAGACGACAAATTATGTGGCAGGTTTGACAGGTCTGCCATGAGTGATAGCTCTTAATAAAATGGCGGGAACGTTTGGCGGGAGCTGTCGACTGACTTCGACAAAGATGCATCAAATTCACCAGGACATTACATAATGCTGCACGTAGACTTGTTAATATGATACAGCTTAGAATTATTAAAAGGCTTTATTCAACATCCGATGCATTAGTTTATGTGGTGTTTTACGTGAAACTTGAGGATTGAGTTATTGTGAAAGCGACAACTCACAGTACACATACATGTAATTGCTTGCGCATACACAACACATTAATGGATTAACCAATTCAATTAAACTAGGGAAAAGCATGTGTTCCGGAAGGGTGGGTGTCTTTTGTTTCACTGTTAACAACTGCCATTCATTGTATGAATTTAAAGATTATTTATTTTACAACAATTGCAAAAAAAGTTATCAACTTATATTGATCACTCGAGCTTCTTTTAATATAAGCATATGTCAATACAAATATGTTCTCTTCAATTCTATCTTACTTAGTGTATACTTGTTAAGTATAGCATATGTCTCCTCAAATTTCATGCTTTTTCACATTCACTAAGGGACAGGTAGATTTTGCCTTGGAAATCAAAAAATTGTAAACAATGTAGATCCAATTGAATTGAAGAGGAATTTCAACTTTTATCTATTAATTTGTGATCATTTTCAAACCTAAAAGTGAGATATATTACAAATGCTAAGAATGCTAATGGAAGAAAGCAATCAACTGTTAAGGCTATTCAGTTGTAAAATGTTCAAAATATCAAAGAATTATGTGCATATGGGAAATTTGTTGCTGAAGTTAACAAACTAAGAAATCGTTAATCACTATGTTATATATAATGTATATTGTCTCTTTTAAAGGAGAACCATTATATTTGAATAAATCTTGATTCAACCTGGAAGCGCACGATAAGACTTAATTTGTGCAGGTGACCCCTCCCCTCACCCTGATGCCTTTTCACGTCGATGAAGTCTAAAAGAAAGGTGAATGCGATACCGCTGCGCCACCTGACCACCATGGAAATCCTTATCACGTTCTCCAATGAGAAAAATGTAAACGACGACTGAACCAACAGGAAAAATAACGACTTTCAAACACCCGACTTCATATCCACACGAAAATACAATAGTTCCGAATGAGACCTTAAAACTTCTCTATAATATATTAATTAGCCCGCATCTCTCGAAACCTAGTGTCGTGCGTTTGTCTGTCAGTTGCCGACATTTTGCACGAAATTCGGAATATCGGGAACAAGCCCCTGCAAAAGATGTTTTCAACCCATGCGACTATGGTGGTAATATAAAACCGCTTCAATAATGAATTTATCCTAATTTTGGCGAAACATATTATGGATTCAAGGACGTGTGCACAGTTTCATTACAGAAAGATATTAGGACACAACCGGAATAACATTTTCTTTTACACTGTACAGGTGAATCCACACTTTTTATGGGCGTGAGATTTTCTTAACTTACCATAGGGTTCAGACGGGGTGATTTACCTGTCAGGACAAGGATACTGGTGTTTATGAACAATTAAATTGTGTGAGCAATTCTAAGCATTGGGACAACGGAAACACATACAAGTTCCAACAGGTTGAGAGAAAATGCCCATTAACCTCTTCGTTGTTGAGATAGTGTTATCTAAACCCTCGTGAAAAGATGTTTAAGTTCCAAACATTCATTAAGACTGGTGTTTGCGAACTTGATCACCTTTTCCCCTCCGGTTACGATCCACATATCACACCTCCAATTGGATGAAAGATTATAATAGTCGTCAATGCTTGAAAATCCTGGATGAAGAATATGTTTTAAAAAACATGCTTCATGACTGACATTATCTTGATCAGATGTTAGAATCTAATGCCACAAATGTAGCAATAACGGTTTTTATTTCATTCTACGTTATTGAAAGTTAGATTGGAATAGAGGAAGGGGCTATATATTCTGATTTAGAACTACGATATTGGTGTGAACCTTTTTACAATACATTAACATGTTCTACATACATGTTCATGTGGGACTATGACCTAATAAATTGTTCTGGATTTCCTATATATGAAAAAAACGTTTTCAAGGTCTTCCGTTAGTATAAATGGTTTGTGAACTTTAATATGTCAGGCTATGGCCTTTGATAAACTTGGGACTGGTGTCGTAAATTCAAAATGTTAGTTTTATCACACGAAGTCATCTTCCACTTTTAATGCCACGAAGCGTACTCATCAGTGTTTTATTTCATTTGCGTTTGTAGTTGTTTTTCGTGTTTTTTGTTTTTGTTTTATATTAATTAGCTTTGTGTGAAATTTACAGTGTTTGTATATATGTATGTAATCTATCCTTGCTTATAGTGTTCGGTATTGATATTTAGCTTGTTAATTCATTACTGAGCGACAGGGAGTTGAACATACACGTCTTCCCGAGTTTCACGCATTTTGTCCTTCATCGAAGCAACACATTAACAGGGAATCAACGCCGTTCTCTTTATCATCATTTACACATCACACTAAATTCAGCATTCTGTCAAACATATTCAAATTGACTTCGACGCATGCTACCGTGAAGGTTAGATTCAGGCTCCTACATTTAAATAATAAACGATCTGTATAAATTTGCAGTTGATTGACGGTTGCAAGTGGTTTGTATCTCCGTGTAATCCATTGGCAGTTATTTCAGATTTAGAGTTTAATACATGAAATTTTCACCTCCTTTTGCATATGATATTCGGAATGATAAGTCATGAATTAATGATTTTAAGATGTTCATTTGACATTTCTTTAGAGTGCTCTCACTGAATGTCAAATGAGGTTTTGTCTTTTGTATCGTTGCTACTTGAGTTGGTTCCTGCATCGTCGCGAAGATAATTTTACCTTTTTGAGTTTCTTCTTGGAGTTGTGTAATTGTGTGTTATTTTTCTTTGCCGCTTGGACATAACATTTGTATGAGTTTATATGTTATAACTTTGCTAAACTTCGACTAACACAGGCGAGGTCAACTTGAAAATTTTAAATCTAGTGCAAATGGAATCATGACCATACATCGGTAATTCAATAAAACCTGATGTCAAGGTAACCTTGCGCCCTCGGTGACAGGGGATTCAGACACATAAGGTTTTGCAACAGTAAAACAATAATTAAAGTCTCGCTTCACGAGAAAAAAATGCCAAAAAATACCAATAGCCGATTTGTATGTTTGAATTAGGCGACGGAATCTATTTTGGTGTATTTGCAATTGGATAAAATCTCCCGTATAATATATTGTTTTCCTGGAACTATATTTGGAACTGTCGTCTGCTAAGCCCATTTCGTTTTATATTTTGAATTAGTCCGTGAAATTTTATCTAAAAAACATTTAAACTGCATCAGTAAAGACGTCAGAGGGCACCACTGTGTGTATCTTTAACAGAAAACCCGCACATAGATTTACACAACTTAAAATATAAGCATCAGTCAATTTCAAATAAAATGGATGATGCTACCGTCTCAACGATAAATTGTTTGTTTGAAAAAAAGTCAAAATGAGGATGTCCTAGAAGGAGGTACTTCAGCGTTATGTAGGTCGATCGATAGACAAGGTTTTAATTCCAACAAGTTATTTTTCATCCAAGGACCTGCAAAGAGGCTTAATATCAAATTAAGGCTGTCACGAAGAACTTAAATGAATAAACTAATTGCTAAACTACTTGATGAAGGATGTATATGTTCCACGTGAGAAGTATTTTGAACCTTAATAGAGGTAATTTGGTTTTACAGGTATTCAGCACAGACACTCGATTAAAAAGGCAATGACACACTCCCAGAATCATATCTGAAACTGATATTGCCGTATTACATATGAATTATTTCGACAATGCAGGCCCTTTGTATCATTTATGAGTCCTAGATGGACGGAACAAATATATGCTGCAGTATAATCAATTATTTGGTTACACTGTTACCTAATTCTAAAGTTGTATGTCTAAAGTTCTAAAGTCTTTTTGTAGTTTTTCCACTTTTGAAAAAATGTACTTCACATCACAGTATTTTTCGCTATTATACACGTTCTCGCCTCGTGTTCATTTCGCCCTCTGAGGATTATTAGTTTCCTTGTCAAATTCAACCTCCATGCTCATCAACGAAAAGGGTGAAAATTAAATTTATGTCGAAAATAGGTAATATAACATTATCATTCAAAATAGACTACATTTATTCAATGCTGTGCATTAGATGATAAATCAACGATATTCATATAAATTACAAACAATTGTTCCTTCTGAAATCCAGTTGTTGAAATCAATATGATTTAAGTTTACTTTTAGTTTCATATGTCTTGTTAGTCCCCAAAGAGTTTGAATATTAAAAGAAAACTTAATGTATCAAACATGAATAATTAGAACAATGCAGGATTTGTTTTCTTGATAACCAAGTCAATTTTAGCGGAAAACAGTTCGTGAAAGATTTCTCAGTCATGACATTGTGACATAACAGTTGAGAGAATCGTACCCCACATGCTATCAAAACGCCTTAGAATTTATGTTTATAGCAAACTTATCATTCTGAAAAATCTTAATTTGTACTATTTTCTTGAGTCTCCATGTCAATCTTCATTTTGTTCATATTTTGACCTAGGTTTATTCAATTTGAGTTTGTATTGTGATTATGTTGACATGTTGGTATTTTCTTGTTGTGGTTTTTTGTATGCCATTGGCCTGCTGTAACATGTCAGGGACTATTTAGTTCTTCAGCTTGTGTTTGTAAATATTCTTATATTATTGATACCAAGGTTACAACTTATCAAACTGGAATGAATAATGATTTACATGGCCACGTCCTAGTCTGGAATACATTTGGGGGTCCTGTGAACCGGTAGAGTATTTGAATGTTAGTATTGGCTTTGACTTGATTCAAACTCGGACAGGAGTCAAACTCATATCTCCAACTCCGCCCTTGTGGGTCTTGGTTCTGTCTTTCTGCATGGTTTATAACTCCAATTTATATTGATAGAAAATAGAGTGTATTCTGCATATTCGATATAACCAAGAGACCGAAACACTAGCCATTAACAGGATGATACACCTAGTTAAAAAACAAATAATTTGGATAACAAAATATTTACAAAAATGTCTACAGAAATATTGAACGGTAAAGATGAAATTTTGTATTGATGCCTTGTATTAAGGGATTCAAGTTGAATATTTATATCGATAAAGAGTTAGCATATATCGAAACGATATGGATGCTGTTTCGTCAGTAGATCACTCTGGCCATATACTGCTCTACTAGGAAAAATATAAGCATGACGTCATTTAAAAAGAACGGAGCTATTTTATTCTGGCAGTTTTAGATAGCCTAGAAGGCTAAGTATACGTTTGTTTACAGCGCTATGGATGAAGAGCCGACAGGGATGCGCCAAGCAGACTGATTCATAGCTATCGGTTGCATATATTGCAGACAATTTATGGTATAAAGCATTAAAACTGTCAAATAAGACGAATGTATCTTGACAATCGATATCTACATGACCACAATGTTTCTATTGGGCCCAAAGTTTCAATAGTAGTCTGATTATAGGTAATTCTATAACAGAACAGATTGCCCGTTTAACTTCTTTGGCGTGGAAAGAACAACGAACACGATTGTTGTTAATGTTGAAAAGGTTAGTACGACAATAACACAGAAAAAAAAATAAATAGAAATAAACTTTCGTTAAATTAATTTACATTTCATGTTCCAAACGAGTTTCTGAATAAATAACTCTTCTGCAAGTTTTCTTTTTTATGTAGCGTAGATTTCTGAATCAAGTCAACGTACGTCGATCTGCGTTAGGAAAATGTATATCTGTGTTGTCGCTATCAAAGAGATATATAAGGTAATGAAACGTAACATAACGCCTTACACAGTGGTTCACACTATGAAGTATTGGTCTTGCAATGATGGAATACAAAATTGTTCAATTTAAATCATACTTACATGTAAGATGCTTACCAGTAACATCTTTTGTAAAGTAGTGAAAGAGTGAACGGACCATGTTTTCAATGTGTTGGCACTGGCGAGGCAGATCAGAGTGATGGTGTCAGAGATATAGACCGGTGATCCGTGCTCTACGTACATATAAATACATTCATAAAACCTTGAATTATCCACGATGACTTGAATGTTGTACATTTGAATGAACTCCTGGCTACATGTTAATTTTTTTTGAAGTTCCTGAAACCTAATGTTACTATGGCCTTACAATACTGAAAACCCTTCCTATATATACACACACATATAAGAAAGAAAAGAAAAATAAAGAACCTCTCACTTAAGAAGAATCAAACTGTCACTGTATAATAGGGAGGACAACAAGAAAACAACAACCTGTCAACATAATTATAATCCAAGCTCATATATAGATAATTCATATCTCAAAGTCAATAGGGACATATGAACAATATAATGGTTTACACTGAGACTGATGGAATCGTAGCAGGAGAATACGACCAGTTCTTCGGGAAGAGTAAGCCTCTCCTATGTCATCGTAGACACGCACCATGTGAATCTTGGTAAAATCAAGAAATTAATATCAGGTTCTCAGGTGAGAACAAGGTATACAAAATTGGAACAAATAGAGAAAGAAACAAAACTGATGGTCGCTACCATGAGTAATAGGGAAATGTTTAATTTGTCCGGCATAAAGTTTGAAGTATACCTTCAGATGTCTCTGATATCAACCAACTTGTGCTGTTGAAATTACGACAGTTCTTAATATGAATGACCAACATTTATATGGCGAGTATCTTTGATAAAGCAGAAGACATCTACCCTTCCGGGACTGGTCCTATTTTTCTAGTACTTTTTGAAAGATTTCCATGTAAATCTATAAAAATTGGTTCATATTTCGCTCTCATTTTATCGAATTTTGGATTGAATGTGGTGGTGGTGGTGGGGGTGGGGATGGTGGTGGAGGTGGTGGGGGTAGCGGTGTGTGTGTGTGTGTGAGGGTGTGTGTGTGTGTGTGTGTGTGTGTGTGTGTGTGCGAGTGTGTATGTGGTGGTGGTGGTGTGAGCGTGTGTGTTTTATTCTTTTGTTTTATAAAGTAAAAACATTTGAAGATGGCTTGATCTTCATTATCAGAGTTTTACGACTGACATCCTTTCATCGTCTCCCATATCTTATCATATACGGTAAAAAGTTATATCACCTTATATTTAGCTATTTTGTTGGCCGAAATAAAAACGAAGAGGTCTCGCTGCGTACTCACAAGGTGAAACAGGTGACTCAATAACTTAGAACATTCGAACAGGATGAATGAATCACTTCGGTGATATGTGGGTG
This sequence comes from Ylistrum balloti, assembly GCF_031769215.1. NCBI lineage: Eukaryota > Metazoa > Mollusca > Bivalvia > Pectinida > Pectinidae > Ylistrum > Ylistrum balloti. The sequence continues at coordinate 593,390 of NW_026782216.1, forward strand.
CTTCTTTACTGCGCTACCCGTATATCCCTGATATTGATAAATGGTATGTCGTATCTCTTTATTTAGTGAATAAACTTAACTCCATGATATAGATTAGGATCAGTAATAAAATGTTCAATTAGACCATAACAGATAATATAAGTCATGTTAAGAAGTAATATATTTTGAATTAATTAATGTTTTTATTAGATAGTATCAGTGATACATCTGTTAACTAAATATTACAATGGTATTCCGAAGGTTATGCTCTAGGTAATCTCGATGCTTCTCGTGATTTAAGCTCCGACAGTTCAGCAATTACGTCGTGAACTTCTCGGGAACATCTGAATGGGTTTAATATAGGAATCAATGGGCTAATAAAATGAAACCTTCAGTCCAAAGTAAAGCTCAGGAAGTTTTATGGAGCTTAGTCGAGTAACTATGTATATGCTTGTATCTGGATAGACTAAAAAAATAAAGAAAAGATAATAATAGATAAAAAATGGAAAGTACAGCTGAGATCTAAAAATTGTACTTCTAAGTAAATAAAGGAGTAATTTGGTCTGATTTTCAGCAGATAAAAATTGCTATTTTCTTTTTTATCTAAGGCTTTGGCTTGCTCTATAAATACATAAACGAAAGCCACATTGGCTGTTTTCTTTACATATAATTGTAAAATGCAATCTTTATTTTGCGCTATGTATACTATACTTTCCTGGACCCACGGTTTATCGTCCTGTTTAATTTATGCACCGTTTAGTCAATTTATATACCCTTTTTCATGCCTGCATTGCTCTAGAAAAACAAAGATGTTGACGTGTTTTCTGCATGCTGTAGAACGCAAATTATTTGATACACTTTAGATATTAGGTGCTCCAGCCGGTTCATGATAAGTCAGAGATTCAATATTAGCCAGACATTGATTATTTTATCGATAAAAATTCGTTTACGTTGATTTCCAATAAGGGCATATGCCGAATCTGTACGAATACTTAATTAGTGAGTCAACTTAAACTTTACAGAGAGATTTTACCTCTTGCTAACGAAAAACAGAAAACAATGTAGTTAGATAGTATGAGTTTTCAATCTAGTATGAGATGGGATGAACTTTGTTAGTTTACTGAATCCGAAACTTCAATTTGGTTATCATTAGATCAAAATATCCATTGAAAGACCGGGTAAAATAAAATGTATACAGATATTGCAAGTCATTCAGAAATTGCGGATCGGCTTTATTTTCACTTGCTCCAATGTTTTATTAGTGCTAGCAAACACTCTTCCAATGTTATTTTTACCCTCCCTGAGAAATAATCGTCTTCACTCATTATTAGTTCTTGAAGCATAAAAAACATATATTTCAGTTTAAACGTCAAACTTTAAATTTTGTCTCTTAGATGAAATGGCGAAAAGGGCGAACGTTTAATGATAGCTGAAGTTTAATGGTATATACAGTATATAATGAATACAGCATACTATGTGTTAAGATACAACCAGATTCATATATTCCATCCTATATTAGTTGTACAACTAGCTAGACAATGTAATATAAGGAAAATGAACATATCTGTGAACTGATTTAAAAGATGAAAACTTGTTGTAGAGTATGTTATTAGGTACACTTTTCCAATTAGACGATTGCACAAAAGACACACAAGTGAATAGCAGCATCGTGTGTTTACCTCATTTAGGTGAAAAGACAATTAGGCTTTTGTTTATTAGTGATATAAATAATCCATTGCTTCCAAGTAAAATTAGAACCATATTTAATTTTCACAAAATGAGTTCTAGCCAATCGGATTATTAAGTTCATTCCAGTGCAGTTTTTCATATATCTTATATTTTTAACGATTTCTTATGTACATGATGCTGTTATTGTGTAATTACGAGGGATTTTCTCATTTGACGTTTTCTAATGAGTGCAATTATTTCCAGTGAATTTCAAAACAGTAATTACCGAGCTTCCTAGTTATAAAAGTTTAATCAAACGTAAGGTAATTTCATTATAAAACACAATAGATATTCCATTATGTTCTTTGCCTAATAAAGAAATATTGAATATTTCTTATAAATTGCTATTTGAAACAATCCGTTTTCATTAATACAAAGTAAAACTAATCTAATAAGACATGAACCTTCATATATATTTTCACCGTTGTCATAATGATCTCATTAAGAAATAGGTTGTTTCAGTAAGCAATATGAAGTTGGACGTGTTTGATGTTCTTTAGTATACCTGTTGACTCCGTTGTTGTTAACCGAGTCGCATCTAGTTTCTTTGTTTACTGTTCCATGTAGCCTGGCCTTATTTCCCTTGTATTTTTTCAGGAGTATCCATGTAGATCTTTCTTCCGTTCTTTTTTTGTATCGGTTTTATTGAATTTGAGCTAGAATTACACTTCAGTTGACATGTTGGTATTTTCTTTTTCCCTGTCAACGGACAGAAGAGTGTTTAACTCTTAAGGTTATTAGCGAAATATATTTTCATGATGGTCCTTGACCTTTAAAAGTAATGTCCCACGTGAAATATCCATAAATCATCCATGCTGTTCCTTGTCCTTTAACGACTTTCTATAGGGAATATTAAACGTTCGTTTCTTCGTTTTAGTGTCTTCTGTCCTTAACTACTTTGACTGTGATTTAGTGAAATATGTCCTCGTCCGTCTAAGTTTTGACAACTTTTGTGTCGACGTTTAGTACTTTCATGTCAATGACGATTTTGTACATTTTGACCTCTGAATGAAGATCTTGGAATAGTTTGCTAACTTAAGAAAACAATGGTGAAATTGTAAAATTAAAATATCGTCAAATTAATAACTGAACAAGCAGTCTTCATATGGCTTTTTTAAATAGGTACACATAGGCAAATAAAATTGGCAAAAAGAACAAGATGACGTGTTGGTTATATTTATTTCCGTTATACTTTATTAACATTATAATTATGGCCAATCGGAGTAATGGAGCGTTCTTAAAATGAGAACCGGGATATATGCCACTTGATTAAATTATGAATAAGTCTTGATATTTGATATGTTTACGTAGCATTTCTTCTTTCTTGCTTATATGAAGTGTACATATTACCCTAAAATGTAAACAAACCGATATTTGCATTTATCTTATCTTTTTTATTTTTGGTTTGGTAAAGGAATGCTGTAATCTAAAGCTATTGGAAGCTAGTTGCTTTTAGATATACTTTTGGCTGACAAAAAGGTCTAAAACAAAGATATTGCTTACAACGTGGATTAATACCAATTTGAATATGCTATGATATATACTGGCTATAAAGATGAAATGATTGTTGGGTATATTCAGGATGCCACGTTAACTGTCTACCTCCTCCGTATAATTATTTGTATTTCAAAGCTCGTCTTGTATCATCTTTAAAATGTCTAAAAATGATGGATGGAGAAAAATGACATTGAGGCTTGATTCGTTATTACAGCATTTATTTTATATTTCAAAAGTGCCCTGAAATATTGAAATGTAATCTCGAGAAGTGTGGAATATCTGGCATCGTTTTCATTAGAGTTAATCGATAGCTTTATTTACTGCAGTTAACTCCAATACATACACATATATATCTCTTTTCGGATGATTAAAATATCTTTTTATATTCTAAGCTAGTATTTTGATGTACGTGACGACCTGATAGATATGAAAATATATTAACGTTTAAGCTGAAATTGGCAATTTCTTCCACGCATCCAAGGATAATTTCAAATCCAATACTCTTATCAGATGTTTGCAATTCTACATATGGCCAATACGCTATTTCGATAACATGCATCAACGTTATATATTAGTGCAAGACTCTAAATTTAATCAAGATTTCGTATATCCTGGAACTGAAGTGTTTATAAAAGCAATCTTATGGACTTATGTCTGTTCGGCTATAACTAATAGTGTCCGTCGCAGTTGTCTATCCATCACTAGCAAATTAACTGTTTGCCATATACAGAGAGGCTGCCCAGACGAGAATCTTTTATTGAGAACCAAACCAACTGAGAAGCTGATAATATTTGGCGTCATTTATCGGTAATATCCGAATGCATTATTTTAGATACTTAGTAAGTGATAAGTTTTTTATCATCTGGTAAACACAAACACTTTGACTTTCTCGCCAGCATGTCTTTAATATGGTTTCTGTAGATTTTATTCTATTACGAAAATGATAACGCATTTATCAGCTAATACGTATAAACCAATTTTATTAAAACCATATTCCTTCTTTCAATTTGTACTTCGTTAGATGAAAATCTGATCAGTCAGAATCGACGTTTCAGCGACCTTTAGACAAATCAAGTTGTCCCTTTCTCTGACGTTTTGGAAAACAGCTCTGATGCAGCAAAAGGCAATTATCCGTTTAACGCAACAGAATAAATCTAATTCGATCTTAATTTATTTAGGTGCAAGATGTAAAAGATTTTTTTAGCAAACTGAACCCACATATTATGAACTAAAATGAACGTTATCAACATCGTATCTCTTGTCGGCGTTGACGTTCATCGTGACTTATTGACCTCGTTGGCAACGCCGTTTACTCTCGGGAGAATTCCAACATCATTTCCGAAAAACGGCAACAAATTATTGATTGGCTTTAAAATGACCCCTGAGTCTTCAGAACGGCAAGCGATTCCAACGTAGCTTGGTCAGATCATCATGTAACAAGGTAAATGGTAGGAATTTTCTATTTAAAAGTTCAAAAAATATGTTATGAGAGGTAAACATCATCAACCAATGATTTACAAAGAGATCCACTTAAACGTACAAGACAAATAAAAGTAGGTGTTCGCATGGGTAAGCATCATAACTTTCACCAGATTCTGTAAGAAGAACTGTTTTCGTAACAACTCGGTCCCCTCTTTGGAAATAAAGTAAGGCCTCTAGCATTGAGGACAGGTGCTAGAAAGACGAAACATTTGTATGATACATTTGAATTCCTTTTATCTTATTGCGTCTAACATTGCTATTTTTGAAATTTGCTATTCATTTGCGTGTCTTTTGTTCAATCTAAAAGGTAGAGGCGTTCAGGGTTCACGACGTACATATGTAAGAAGAACGTGGTTGCTTAAGAAAACCATTATGTATATTTCTACCTGTGATATCGCAATTTGACTGTCATGGTATACGTGGTAACAGCTGTGCTTTCAGAGAAGTGATTTAGAAACTTTGCCTAACCTGTATTTGGTCGAAAATTTCTAACACAAAACATGACGAATATTTATCATCTGCATAACGAAAACCATCATCGCTCGATAACAGATGAGTTTGTATAAAAGACACACAAATCTATTTTCGCTTATGTTCTTGTTGATTTGGAATGTCGTTATTGATATATTTTACCCTTCTGAAAATCAATAAAAAATATATTAATGCATGGTTATGACTTTTGACATTATAGACTCGGAGTTATGTTGCTCATAAATCGTTCGTGATTTGTCTAGAAGCAGGTCAAATTACCTTCATTGTGACGTAAAAAAGGCAATTTATGGTTTTAATTTCATACAATATTAATGAAACAAGCGTAGAAAATAATTTAATCCGGTTTTAACCATTTTTGCTGACAAATAACTTCAAGTTAAAAAGTACAAAGTACTAGTTATAATGACAATATTCGATTTTTATCCTTAAATCCAAAGACATGAAGGTTTTTTTTTCTTTTTTACAATTTCTCTTACAGTGTGTGTTGTGGATATCCGATAAGAGTTGTGCTTTTATTAAGATTTCCTTCTTCTTATATGAAATAAGGATAACCAAAAGTAATAAATCATTACAACATTGTCTGTGGTGATACAGAAAATCGAAACTTAAGCCGTCTCATCTTTATATTAAAGCTGTCGTCAAAAACCTCCTCCGACCATGGTGAGATCACCTCGACTGTGTAAAGGCAGATTAGATATAAAATCAAGATAGTAATTGCCCGTAATTCGTAGCATAACGTTTGGCAAGTGGAAATTTTACAGATAAGTTCTGTATGTAAAGAATGTATAGTGAGACCTAACTTTTTTGTGGAATATACTGTCTTTGATGGCCACTTACTCCAAGATACGATTTTGTACCTATTTGTATTTGAGTTTTTAATAAAGGACATCCAATTTTCTGTAAATAAACTTATTTATCTCAAGACCAACAAACAAGCTTTACGTTAAACTCAAATGCTGAGTATTATGTATTTCGAATCTTATTATGGCAGATGATTCGTCACGTCACGGGATTTCCTTGTCAACATTCTTAACACGATATGCAATTTGCATATTCAATATTTGACATGTGATAAAAGAGAATGAAATGGAATTCCTCTCTATTTTTATCTCTTTAAATATGAAATCAGCACACGCCTTAGTTGCCTAATCTTTATTTTACAATTTTTCTGACTCACACAAGAGAGCTTTCAATTTGTTAAGATATCTTTATCGAACTAGTTGGTAAACCACTGACATTTTCAGAAACATCAACGACAAAGAAATATTTTTTCTATGATTTTCTATTAAAATAACATCAAAAAGAAATCTGTGCCCGACCCTAAGAAGAATGCCTGCGGCATACAGACCAGCGCGCTACACACTAAGCTTTATTTTGATATAAAAGATTTCCTTTCAGACATGCTTAGATTGCCGAGTGTGAGTTCTGGTTGT